>NW_016107423.1:605950-628383 GCF_001604975.1 Cebus imitator | reverse complement strand
GGAGATGGGGTTTCACCATGTTGACCAGGATGGTCTCGATCTCTTGACCTCGTGATCCACCCGCCTCGGCCTCCCAAAGTGCTGGGATTACAGGCTTGAGCCACCGTGCCCGGCCGGAAAAAACTCTTGATGCTCTATTAGATATTTGAAAAATCTATGCAAGTACAAGTAAAAATAGCAACAAGTAACTGAAGACTATTAAAATATTCCTTTTCTTAGCTACCTAGCTGTGCGAGGTTAAATCTTTTTCATATGCTTTTAACAAAATAACAGATTAGACACAGATAATTGAATCCAGGTATCTTACATTTAGCCAGACATAAAAGAACTGCAAAACTGTAAAAATTATTCCACTCATGTTTTCAAAAAGTTGTTTTTCCTAAGAATGTTGTGATAATATGCAACGGGTTAACTTTCATTTGTTTAAAGTAAATTAATAACTTTAAGTTCTTAGTTTTTTTTTTTCTTTTTTGAGATAGAGTTGCACTCTGTTGCCCAGGCTGGAGTGCAGTGACCCCATCTCGGCTCACTGCGACTTCCTGCTCCCGGGTGCTCCCGGGTTTAGGCGTTTAGGCGATTCTCCTGCCTCCGCCTCCCGAGTAGCTGGGATTACAGGCACGTGCCACCATGCCCAGCAAATTTTTTGTATTTTTAGTAGAGACAGGGTTTCACCATGCTGGTCAGGCTGGTCTCGAACTCCTGGCATCAAGTGATCCACCCACCTCGGCCTCTCAATGTGTTGGGATTACAGGCATGCGCCACCGCGCCGGCCTTAAATTCTTAGTTTTAAATTTATAATATTATAAGCTACATAAACAAAAGCACTCCGGAGGTCCTAGATCATTTTTAAGAGTGTAAAAAGTACTGAAACCAAAAAGTTAGACAACGTCTGCCATACAGTAACACTACTGTTTCTGACTTGTCAGTAATGCTTTAAAAACAATTCTTCCTACTGCTAGTCAAGGGGCCAGTTTCCTCTTTATCCACTAGAGGTTCTATATTTATCATCTGGTTAACCTGCAAAAGACAATTGTTGTTAACTGGATTTATGCATACATAAAGAACAGTTTATGGTTGTAAGCAAAACTGTGAAGTATTGGGTTTTTCGCAAGCATTTTTTAGAAAACACTTTCTCAGTGTAATTTATCAAGTTATATAAAATTGTCAATACCTGCTTTGTTGCAGCGTGTCTTAAAAATTTCAAAAAAAGTTGGCCTCTCTTTGGATCCAATAGGCATTTTTACCTACAATAGTCCTCCAACGTTTGGTAAATAAGTCTGCAAAACAGAAGATCAAAATGCACTTATACAGGGATGCATTTCTTCTTATGTGACCGAGGTGAAAATCAGAAGCGCTGGACAGTTTGTCTGAATTCTTATTCAGTCTCATCTCCTGGGACGATAACAGCTTACTCTGAGGATGGAAACATTCTACAGTTGTGCTGTTCAAACAGGTGCCACTGACATTAAGTACTCGAAACGTGGCTAGTGAGACCATAGATTTTCATACGATTTAGTTTCAATCACGCTAACCAGTGACGCGTGGTTAGTGGGGACAGCGGGCTCCTGTTAGAGACCAACGCAGCCTGATGATTCCCAATCAGCATGTCTTCGGAACACAGCAGTTACCTGGGGCTTAATTAAGGCAGATACAGTGTGCCCAGCAGCTGTAAAACACTTCCCCAAAACAGCAATATTCCGTTAAAGTGATCGTGGTTCCAATTAAAGAAAATTTCAGATGGCGCCATCTGGGAGAGCTGGGAGGGAGGTAACTCTGCGCGACTGGCGGAGCCCAAAAGTTGGGCGAGGCGGGAAACGGAGATCCAGGGAAAGGGTGGGGCTCAAATGTGCTCGGTGAAAATTTGCCTTCGGGACAAGGACCTTTCTCTGTCAGGGGTGGGGGTTGGCAAAGACAAAGGGCTTAGAGGCCGCGGCTGCAACCGGGGGCGTGTGGCGCTCCCCCGCCACGCTGGACTGGAACTGCGGAAGACGCGCCCGTCTCCACCCCCGCTGCCACTAACCCGCTCCAGAAGTGCAGCTCTTTTTTGGCCGGAGTAGGCTGACAAAAACCGCGCGGGTCACAAATCTGTCCCCTCAGGCTTCTTCCCGTGGCGACCCACCGTCGCAGAAAAGACCGGAAGCGCGGCAGAGCCACAGCAGCTCCGCCTCTGCCGCCTCGTTTCAGACTCTCGCGCCACGAGCCCGCGCTGACCACGTGACGCCATGACGCCGTGACGCGATACGCAGCACGCGCACTACCCGGAAGTCAGGCCTGGGTAGGCAGCTGTGGGTGTTTCTTAGTGTGGCGAGAGGAAGTTGCTTGTCAGATGTCACAACCGTCAGTCTCGGACCGAATAAAGCGGTAGCTGGAGTGTGTCTCCCCTTCTCGCTGACCCTTAAGAGTCCTAGACTACCCTTCTTGGAGGGGCCGCCCCTATGCCTACTCCAAGTCCCCGATCTCTTTCTTTTTGCTCCAGTTCCTGTTGGAGCCCTAAGGGTGAGCGCCCTCGGGACGTGACTTGGGAGCTTTGAAAGACCTTTGTTCTGACCTTAAAAGGGATGTTCTCTCAAGACCTGTTCCCTTAAGCGAGCCGATCTTACAAAAGCTTAGAGTGTGGATGACTTCTTCACTTCGTGGTAGTGGGCGGGGCTGTTATTTGAAATCAGAGGATTTTAGTTCCAGTAGGTGTGCTGCTCTTGGGTGGCAGGTGTTCAAGACTTCCGAGCCCGTTTCCTTGCTTGAAAAATTGTGAAACCCATCTTAACTCGCTTATACAGTGTTAGGTGCCTCGCTCCGCAGGCCTCGGTAGTATCTTTTGCATTCTTGGGATTCGGATCACCTGTCTTCCTCACAGGCTGAACTGGAAGACCTGACTTCATCTCTGAATTCGTAGGTTCTGTGACATGCAGAATACAAGGCTGAAGAGGGTTTGTTGTAAGACCTACAAAGCCTTCAAATGGATTCAGTGAGAGTTGTTCATGGTGGCCTTGTTCCTTCTAGAAGGCGCTTCAGCAGTAAACAGAAGCAACCCTGGATTAGAAAAAGGCTGGGCTCCACTTGGTTCCTTAGGTGTCATTTTAGTTTGATAATCAGTAATCCTTAGCTGTAGCAGGAGACCTTACTAATGCAGATAGATTCCAAAGCTTTTGCTTTAAGTCTAATTCACAAAGAAACACAAGTCTGTGATCCTTACTGATAATAGTACCACTTAGCGAACATTTTATGAGGCAGGCATTCTGCTTTGCACTTTTAAGCAATATCATGTTTAATCTTACAGCAGTCCTATAAATTGGTCAGTATTGTCAGTGCCTGGTAGTAAGGCCCAGGTTTGAATTCTAGTCCACTTGACTTCATACATTTAACTAACCTGTGATTTATTTACTGCATAAATCAGAACAATTTGCTTTGTCCCCTTTTTTGGGGGGGAGGTGTCTCACTAGGATTGGACTAATGAGAACCCATGGCATGTCACACAAGTCTCCGAAATACATTTTCTCATTATATACACCTCCATACCTTTTTGTTTCTTGTTCTCTTTGTACCGGGGACTTGCCATTCATTAGCTCTACCATAATACACTTTTAAAAAACCTATTCTCTTCTAGTCCAGCTGCTCAATTTCCTATTTGTATTCAATTTACAATATGGTTTAATTTTGATTAAAAACATATTTCCAGCTGGGTGCGGTGGCTCACGCCTGTAATCCCAGTACTCTGGGAGACCAAGGTGGGCAGATCTCTTGAGGTCAGGGGCTCGAGACCAGCCTGGCTAACATGGCGAAACCCCGTCTCTACTAAAAATACAAAAATTAGCTGTGTGTGGTGGCATGCATCTGTAATCCCAGCTACTTGGGAGGCTGAAAAGAGAGAATTGCTGGAACCCAGGAGGTAGACCCAGGAGGTTGCAGTGAGCTGAGACCATGCCACTGCACTCCTACCTGGGAGACAGAGTGAGGAGACTCCATTTCAAAAAAAAAAAAAAANAAAAAAAAAAAAAAAAAACCAAACCAAAAAAACGTTATTTTCTAAAAGTTGTATATATTTAATGTGCATAACATGATATTTTGATATATATACGTGGTGAGATGATTACTACAGTCAAGCAATTAACATATCATCTCTTCACATAATTTTCTTTTGTGTGTGGTGAGAGCACCTGAAATATCTCTTCGAAAATTTCCAGTATAAAATACAGTATTGTTAACTGCAGTCATTATGCCATACATTAGATCTGTAGACTCATTCTTTCTAACTGTAACTTTATAGGCTCTGACAAGTCTCTCTCCATTCCTCCCCACTTCCTGTCCCTGGTAACCACAATTCTACTTTCTCCTTGTATGTATTTGACTTTTTCAGATTCCACATATCAGCGAGTTTATGCAGTATTTTTCTATCTGGCTTACTTCACTTCGCGTAATATCCCCCCAGTTTCACCCAATTTGTTGCAAATGGCAGGATATCCTGTTTTAAGGCAGAGTAATATTCCATTGTAGAAATACATGCCACAATTTCTCTATCCATTTATCTGTTAACAGACAGTTAGGTTGGTTCCATAACTTGGCTATTGTGCATCATGCTGCAATAAACAAGGAAGTGAATATATCTCTTCAGGATATTGATTTCATTTCCTTTGGGTAAATACCCAGTAGTGGGATTGCTGGATTATCTGGTACTTCTATTTACTTTTTTGAGGAACCTCCATACTGTTGTCCATAATGTCTGTACCAATTAACATCACCACATTACCTTACAAAGGATCTTTAGAATGGTCACTACAGGAATAAATGAATGAGTCACTAACTAAAGCATGTGTGTGAATAAGCTGGAAATCAAAAACAGCTTTGAAAAAAGATTCCTGAAGAGTGAATTGAAGAGATAGGGAAAAGCAATTAGGTAGGAATCAGGTGGCAATTAGACATCTGTAGATAGAGCTGCTCTCCCTCAATCAGGGTAATAGGCAGCAGCTCCCATTAGAATCTAAAATAAATGGAGAAGCCAGGAATGAATCTGAACCAACTTGATCAGGAGAAAGAAGGGGCGGATGAAGGAGGAAGGCAAAATAAGGACACAAACCGCAGTAGGATATTAGGCTGCGCCTGAGCACCTGCTGAGCGGATGGAGCGCTTTGTTCGTGTTCCCTATGGCTTGTACCAGAGCTATGGGAACACAGTACCTTTAGGCCAGCCCGGACTCTCAGGGCACAAACAGCCCGACTGGAGACAAAATATGGGTCCCCCCATTTTCCTGGCTAGGCCAGGGCTGCTGGTGCCCGCGAACGCCCCTGACTACTGCATGGACCCTTACAAGAGCGCGCAGCTTAAGGCCATTCTCTCCCAGATGAACCCCAGCCTGAGCCCGCGGCTGGGTAAAGCCAACACCAAGGAGGTGGGCGTGCAGGTGAGCCCGCGGGTGGACAAGGCTGTGCAGTGCTCGCTGGGGCCTCGCACCCTGAGCAGCTGCTCTTCCTGGGACGTCAGAGACCCCCGAGACCCCCTGCCAGCCTTCGGGGTCACTTCGCCTGCCACCGGCCACAGGGGCTTGATCCGCCTGCGGAGGGATGAGAATGACAGGGAGAGCAAGGCACTCCTGGGCCCTGCGGAGGCCAGCCAGCCGCGGTCACCACCACCAAGGTCAGAAGCTGACAGGCAGGAGGAACCCGGGCAGCTGGAGGAATCGGGGGAGAAAGACGCCCTGCGCTCTCAGGAAACCAAGAGCAAGCAGGCGCCTGGAGACACCGCCGCCAAGCCGCTCCGGAGGCCTAACTTCCAGGTGGACCCTCCCTTCCCTCTTAGTCCTCGGTCAGCCCCATCCTCTCCCTCCTTTTTCTTCTATGGGGCCAATAAAAGCAAAATCTTCTCTCTCTTCCTCCATGTACTTGGGGAGGGAGAGGGAGCTCTAAAAACATGTATTTCACGTGGCCTGTATGTTTGGTTAGTTTTGGGTAAAATAGGTACCAACCCAAATAAGCCTATGAAAACCAACGGTCTGGCAACCACTGCTCTTGGGGAATTTGGAGACGAAGAAGGGCTTCAAGTCTGTGAAATATGAAATCAGACTTTCGTTTTGGGAAGATTTGCCGCTGGCATTGTGGAAAATGAATTGGAAAAGTAGAAAAGACAGCAGCAAGAAGAATCCCAGCGTCATCTTTAAGAGAGATGAGAAACTGAATTAATGCAGTAGTTTTGAGAATATAGTGAGGTTAAACGGGTTATGTTTTCCTTATACAAAGCCGTAAGGAAAGAAGGATCTGGTTTTTTTCTCTTTGCCTGATGGTAAAGTACTTTCCCCCTTTATTTTCAGTTTCTGGAACCAAAATACGGCTATTTTCACTGCAAAGATTGTAAGACCAGGTGGGAGAGTGCTTACGTGTGGTGCATTTCTGGAACTAACAAGGTAAGTAAAAGTGAGTGAGGGGTGAGAGGAGAATGCGGTGGGCACAGGTGTAAGCGGGGAAGAATCTGATTCCTGAGGGAGCTTGGCTCTCACAGTCCTGTCTTGATCGTGGTGGCATCCCCAGTGCCAGGTGTGTGGGAAGTGCCGAATGAATGTTTGAATGGAACCGAATCGGACTGTCCACCTGAGTTTCCGAACCAGATTCTGGTGTTATATTTGACAAAATGTCCGGTTACTTAAATGAACCTTTGTCCTTGTCTACATTGGAAGTTTTTGTAATCGTTTTTTAGTTGGTACGTTTGGAAAAGGTCTGGGCCTCAGCGCTAGGAAATTTCCACGTTTGTCCACAAGGTGGGGCAATAAGTGAAAAAACTTACCGTAAAGATGAGCCTGTAAGAGACTGACAGGCTGCGTGGAAGGTTTCTTTTGCCCCCTTCCTAATTTAATTGCCAACATATTAAGATTGCAAAAGACTTCACGTTAAATTCTGCATTTCTGCATTTTCATGAATATCATAGGCTCTGGTCATTATAGACCCTCGTTTGAGAATGAGAACAGCATGCTGCCCTAAGTCTTCGTCTCCTTTTCCTTGGCCTGTGCAGCTCCAGCTCGTTTTGCAGCAGACTGCATGGCCGGATGTTATTCACCTCCGTAAGCATTTGAATGTGAATGCCCTGTGCTGTCGCATGTTTAGAGATTGCCTTACTGGCCAAAGGACTGGAGAGAGAGGGCAAAAAGGCATTGACTTCCGGATGAAAGCTTGACTTCTCACACTAGCCATTTACTAGAGACCTAGAGAGCGAATAGATTTTTTAAATTGAAGTTAAATTTACTTTTCTTCTCTTGCCAGAGGAAAAAGGAGTTTAATTCAAACATTCCAAGGCACTAGGATACAAACAACAAAACATACAACTCTTTCTCAAGGAGTTTATTTTGATAGGAGGGACGGAAGCAAAATGTAATTTGGCAACGCATGCCGTAGCATCCTTCACATGGAAGCTGTACAGAGATAGTACAGGAAGGAGGGGATTAGCCCTGTCTGAGGGAAGATGGCTTGATGTCCAAGCAGGATTTTAAAGAATAAATAGGAGGAAGAGTTCACCAAGCAAGGCAGGGAGAAAGTATGCACAAGAAATTGCACAGTCTAGAGACCACGTGGTATTGATGGGTAACCACAAGTAATTTAAAGTTTAAGCTGGGAAACACTGAAAAATGAAACACGTAAGAGCTAATAGACCAGGACAAAAAGTCTAACAGCCACTTCCCATTGAGCATCTACTGTGATACTTGGTGTACATTATTGGGGCATTTTCAGAACTATGGAAAAAGTATTAATAGTATTATTCCGGCCAGGTGCAGTGGCTCAGGCTTCTAATCCCAGCACTATCGGAGACTGAGGTGGGTGGATCATTTGAGGCCAGGAGTTCGAGACCAGCCTGGCCAACATGGTGAAACCCCATCTCTACTAAGAATACAAAAAATGAGCCGGGTGTGGTGGTGGGCACCTGTAATCCCGGCTACTCGAGACACTGAGGCAGGAGAATTGCTTGAGCCTGGGAGGCAGAGGTTGTACCATTGCACTCCAGCCTGGGTAACAAGAGCAAAACTGCATCTCAAAAACAAGCAAAAAATAGTATTATTCCAATTTTACAGGTAAGGAAAATTAGATTCAAAGAGTAAGAGAGTGACTGATAAGAACCAGTACAGTTTAAAACCTCAAGGGTGGAGGTTGCTACAAGCAAGATACAAGGCAAGGGAATGGATTACTTAAGAACTGGGAGCTTCTGCGGAGTGTGGGTGTGTATAAAATCTTGTATTTTAAAAAACCATATTTCTCTTTAGGTTTATTTCAAACAACTCTGTTGTAAATGCCAAAAGAGTTTTAACCCTTATCGAGTAGAAGCAATCCAATGTCAGGTGAGCATATGGAACACTTCCTCTGTGTTTATAATGTTTCATTCCTAAAATGAAGCCTCTGTGACAAAATGTTAGGATCTGATAGAGTTGAAGGTTGGAATAGGAATGTTCTATATGTTTGAAATTTTATATTTTGGAAAAATGAAAGCATAAGTTATAGTTTGCATCTGTTTTGAAGGGAAAGGGGGAGAGATTCACTGTTTCAAGTTGCCTTATGTGTTGTTTGCTTTTCCTGACACCCTGTGCATAGTTAGAATTTTAAAAGGTAACTGCTATTAACTGTTTACTAAATGCCAAATTTTGGGCTAGTGCTTTACATGCATTATCTCCAATCATCTAATCTTTGTGGGAGATGTTGTTCCTATATTATAGATCTGAAAGCTAAGTTTAAAATAACTTTCCTAAGGTTAGATGGATAGAATCAAAGCTCTGACTGGATTCCATGGTGTCTCCAATGTTTAGAAATTCACAGAATTAGGTGAGATCCTTAACCTAATTTTCATAATCAATAATCTTTTTTAACCTAAGTCCTTCACTTAAAAATATTTCTTTCTCTATAATTAGTAGAATTAAGTGATGATTTGAAGACTTGTAAGTGATTAATCCTCAGATTTTATAGTCTGACATTCTTAGTCTGATGATGTTCAATATAACTACTTATTAAACTGGGTTTAAAGGTATTTTCTTTCTTCTCCACTCCTTTTTCTTTTCTCTTGTGTTCACTTGGATTGGTTTTATAAAAAAATTATTCAGTTTTCCTTTCTATTCTTTAATGTCCTTTTGTGGTTACCATAGAGATAACATCATGACTGCCTGATTTGGGAAAGTCTAAATTGTTAATCTTGCCTTTCACAGACAATACAATGACTTTAGAATGCTCTAACTACATATCATCTCATCCTAACTTGTTGTTGTTGTGTATTAATTTTACCTATATTTAAAACTTCATAAGATTATTTTGTATTGTCAATATTCATTTAGTTTTAGCTACACAGTCTTTGTTATTCATTGTGTCTTTTTGTTTCTGGGGCTACTTTCCTTTGACTTGAACTTCAGTATTTTCCACAGTATTGGTATGGAAGTGACAAATTCTATTTTGTCCGGATATCTTTTTAGGATTTTTTTCTGGGTATTGTTATTTCTGGGTATAGTTGGAAATAGTTCTTTCTGACCTTTAAGGATCTGAATTTGTTTCTGCGAAACAATACAGCTCTTATTGCAGCTCTTTTGAAGTAATCTCCTCTTCTCTCTCCCCTTCTTAAATCTGTTTACTTCTCTTCTCTTATTTCTCTCCGTATTGTTGTTTTCAGCAGTTTTACAATGATGTGCCTAGTTGTGGTTTCTTTATAATTATCTTGCTTGAGGTTCATAGTGTTTTTGGGACTGCAGCTTGAAGATTTTCATTACTTTTGGAAAATGATCAACGGTTATCTTTTTAAATGTTATTTCTACTCCTATTCCTTCTCTCTCTTCCAATTACTCATATTAGGCCATTGCACCATATTTGTTCCTTTTTATTTTTTTGAGACAGTCTCTCTCTGTTGCCCATACTGAAGTGCAGTGGTGCGATGGTTCAAGTGATTTTCCTACCTTAGCCTCCCAAGTAGCTGGGAGTATAGGCGCCTGCCACCACACCTGGCTAATTTTTGTATTTTTAGTAGAGATGGGATTTCATCATGTTGGCCAGGCTGGTCTTGAATACCTAACCTCAAATGATCTTTGCCTCCCAAAGTGCTGGGATTACAGCAGTACCACTGTACCTGGCCTCTTTCTATATTTTCCATTCTTTTAGCTCTTCTTGCTTTAGACTGGGTATCATCTACTAAACCATCTTCCATTTGTATTTCTCATCTCAGCTCTTTTTAATCTGCAATTAAACCCATCCATTGAACTATTGATTTCATTTATTGTATTTTTTTGTTCTAAAATTTCTATTTCTTTAAAAGTAAACTTCAGTTTTTCTGCTGGAAATATTAGTTGTATTTCCTTGAACATATTAGCGTAGTGATTTTAAAATCTGTTTCAGAACTCCTTTCACTCAATACCCTGTGAGTCTGTTGCTGTCCTTTCAAATTTCAAATATGTTGTTCTGTGTCCTCATATATAGCCCCTGGTTATTTCTGATTGAGTGCTAGCTATCACATGTGAAACTATAGTGAGAGTAAACAGTCCCAGATGTCAAGCTCATCCATTTCTGGGTTTTCTTTTCTAATGTTCTGATAATCTCCCAGTGCTTCAAACAGTTATTTATTTTTAGCTCAGCTTTTCTGGTTGTCCAGGAGGCTTGGTTAGAATTACCTAATCCGCTGTTTCCAGAAGCAGAAATCTACCTTTAGGGTAAATCTTTATTTTAGTGATCCTTTCTTTGTAAGGATGCTGTGAGAATTAAATGAATTCATAGATATAAAGGCTTAAGAGAGTGCTAGGCACATAGTAAACACCATGTGAGTATTACCTATTAGAATTTTCTTATAAGGAGTCATACTCTTCAACAGCACAATTTGATTAAATCATATTTAAGGCTGCAATTAGAAGAATAAAATGCCTATTTTCACAATGTAAAAAGGTAAATCTTGACTTGCTCGATATGACTAGGAGACATATAGAAAGTAGAGCAGTGATTATAATTGTCAGAGATTAGCAGGAGTGGGGGATGGAAACAGGGTAGTATTCCAGTGTCCATAGGATGTTAATTTTAATTATTGGAAGACAGAAAGGGATAATGGTTGAAAGGCACTATTTTAGATCCTAGTAAAGATTGGGCATATCTGGAAAGAAACACTTAATTTTCTCTAGAATACTCCTCTCTCCCAGTTATAATAACCCAAAATATATTTAGACATTGCCAAATGTCCACTGGGGGTGGAGATGGGAGGAGTAAAATCATCCCTGGTTGAGAATCTTTGCTTTAGTCTTTTTTATTTTTATTTTTTGAGATGGAGTTTTACTCTTGTTGCCCAGGCTGGAGTGTGGTGGCACAATCTCAGCTCATCGCAACCTCCGCTTCTTGGGTTCAAGTGATCCTCCTGTCTCAGCCTCCCACGTAACTGGAATTACAGGCATGTGCCACCATGCCCAGTTAATTTTCTATTTTTAGTAGAGATGGGATTTCACCCTGTTGGCCAGGCCGGTCTCAAACTCCTGACCTCAGGTGATCCGCCTGTCCTGGCCTCCCAAGGTGCTGGGATTACCGGCATGACCCATTGCGCTTGGCCTCTAGTTTTTTGGAAATTTTCATTTAATTCCTACCCACTGTCACTCACTCTGACCTGCCCACAAATATAAAAATCTACATAGTGAAGAAACTCTACAAAACTCTTGACTTAATTTTTTTTCTCTTATATTACATTGGTCTTGATTTGTTCAGCTATAAATGTAAAAATCTACATAGTGAAGAAACTCTACAAAGCTCTTGACTTAATTTTTTTTCTCTTATGTTACATTGATCTTGATTTGTTCAGCTATAAATGTAAAAATCTACATAGTGAAGAAACGCTACAAAACTCTTAAATTCTTCTTTCACATTATGTTGTCTTGATTGGCTCAGCAATATTCTCTTGAGTATCTTCTGTGATCATTTATCTTGAAAAAAAAATTCGGCATTTAATGTGATACAAGCAGTTTTGTACAACTTTGTCTTGGCCTTCTCATAGGACTCAGAGGATGAAGGTATCGGGAATAGGGCAATAGGGAGAAATATTGTGATTTGAGGATTATATTTGAAACACTAAACTGATCATTTAGCGTCCAAACTCTTGTTTCCTAAAGACCTGCTCAAAGTCTCATTGTTCCTGTCCTCAAAAGAAAAGACACATTGATCTAAGGAGGCCTCATCGACAAGAACTGTGTGGTCGCTGCAAAGACAAGAGATTCTCCTGTGGCAATATTTACAGCTTTAAATATGTCGTGTGACTTGTACAGGACCCCTGAGCTCTTCTTGTAACTTGCTGTGCTGTCTTCCTTTTCTGCAACTCGGTTCTGGCATTGGCAAATGGACTAGGCTTTTGTACTTTTTGTAGGTTGTGTAACAATTGTACAATGAGAATAGAATAAAATAAATGCATGTGAACTAGACCATGAAGGCACATTAATTGGTGATCCTAGGGTAAAAACATCAATATAGAGCATTGGGAAATGGTAGATACTGTCACTTATATGAAGGGGAACAGTGAAGAGGAAAAATAGCCATTCATTCGACAAATTTTTATAAGTCGGATGTTCTAAGCACTGGGAATATAGAGATGATTGAAGGGGCAAGGCAAGGTCCTTCCTTCAAGTATACACAATTACAGCAAATGCTGAAGCAGCTGTTAGCATCTGCCATGCACTGCTGTAACTCACCACAGCAGCCCTATGACGTAGGAGCTGTTGTACCTTTTCATAGATGAGGAGATGGAGGCACACAGAGGCCCGGGAGGAGAGCCAGGATTTAAACCAGGTAGAGTAAGACTTGCTCCGTGCTTTCACAATTACATGTATACTTCTTCCCAAGTTCAGATTGTGATAAATGGCATGAAGGAAACAGGGTGCTATGGTAGAGTAACCCTTTAGACAGGGTGGCTGGGAAGAGGTGACATGAGTTTGAGACCTGCAGGTTGAAGGGAGCTGGGAGATTATTTTGATCCAAGGGAACAGCAGGAGCGAAGGCCTTGAGGGGCTGAGGAATAGGAGCCCCCTGGGGCTGACGTGGGGAAGAGGCTGTGGAAGACAGGTCTCTGATCACAAAGGGTTCTCAAGACCATGTTAAAGCAAATGATGGCCCGTGAGGGGCTTTCACCAGGGCAGACACAGTCTCACTTCAAAAAGCTCACTTTAGAGGGAGACTAGGTAGAATGGCAGGAGGGAGGTGGTTGGGAGGTTAATGAACACATGAACAAAATGATAGCTTGGACAAGGGTGGTGGCCAGAGAGGAAGAAATCCATGGGTTTAAGATAATGTTTGAAAATGTGATGGGGTGGCAGTGGAAGATGGAGGAAATAAACAATGACGCTTAGATTTCTGCTTTGAGCTGTGGCATGAATGGAATTGAGTGGTATGCCAGTTAGGAGGCATGTTCTGGAGCCAGGTTACCTAATTGCAAATCCTGGGTGCCATATTTAGGAGATGATAGATAATTTTGGGCAAGTGGTTCTCTACCCCTCAGTTTACCTATCTGCAAAATAGGGAATAATGATAGGCCTCACACAACCAAGAGATAGGAATTAAAGGAGTTGAGGCATGTTTATCACTTAGAATAATTAGTGCCTGTCACTTTGAGGTTTCAATACATTTACCTCTTATTTTAGTGGAGCTAGTTATGATGTGGGAAGGGCTTCTGTTCTTAACCTAACTATGAAGTGTTGGAGACATCCAGCTGGAAATGCCATGCAGCCGATTAGATATATGCACCTGGAGTTTAGGAGATAAGCCAGGGCTAGGGATAGACTTGGAGAAAAAAAGGAGACAGTCTTTAAAGCCATGGGTCTGGATGGGATCACCTGCACCAAAATCTCACAAATCACCGCTAAAGAACTGACTCGTATAACCAAATACCACCTGTTCCCCAATAACCCACGGAAATAAAAAAATTTAAAAATTAAAAAAGTTTTACAGAAGCAGGAAAAAATGAAAAGGGAGTACAACACAGGGCTCTGGGGCATACCAGCACTGAGGCAATGATTCTAAAACCTTAACGTCCCAGGAGTCATTGGTGAGCTTGTTAAATGAAGATTCTGATTCTGTAGGTCTGGGGTTGAGACCAAATCTAGGAAGCTCCCAGATGTGATCAATGTTGCTGGTTCCCCAGACTGTATTTGGAGTAGCAGGAACTTAGAGGTTAGATGAAGGATGAGATCAAGAGGGATAGGAAGAGGATAAGATGAAAATGAAGATAAAACAGTATTTCCGGAAGGCAGGAAAGTCGACTGAGTCAAATCCTGCTGGGAGGTTGAGAAGGTGAAGACAGATGGGTCCATTGGATTTGAAAGCACGGAGGTGACTGGTGAGGTTGAAGAGAGAAGTTTCCATGGAATGGTGTGGATGAAAGCCAGTGGTAAATCAGATAGCAAACAGAAGTAGCACTTCCTAGATGTTTTGCTGTAAGAAAGTAGAGAAACTGGTGATAGCTAGAATGGCATTTGAGGAAACGGGAGGCGCTGAGTATGTTGGCATCTTAAAGGGAATCATTTGGTGAAGAGCAGCTGATGGCAGAACAGAGATGGGAACGTCTGCAGGAGCAAAGCCCTTGAATAGGCAGCAGAGATGGGGTCCTGAGCGCCAGTGGAGTGATTGGCCCCTGAGGGAGCAGTGATGTTCCTTTGACTGTAGAAGGATAGAGCACCCAGAACACAGGGCTAGTTAGATAACTTTATATATTTGGTGGGGAAGGTGAGACTCATTTGTTTACTCAATGAATTATGAAGCAAAGCCATCAGCTGAGACAGGTAGGATGCTGAGGAGAGAGGAGAATATGTGAAATGATTCTCAGGCATTAGGAAATTGAAATGATCAGGAAGGCATAGTGTATTACAGGATTGTCCGATAGTGTTGAGACATTACTAGAAGATATTACGAGAAGACATTATTAGAAATGTGACATTATTAGTGTGACACTACAAGTGGGACTTGCATTCTAGAAAGATCTTCATCCTAGTAATGTCACACTTCTGGAGCAGGTGTGGGAAGAGTCAATTTTAGGTTTAGCTAAGCTTGGGGTTTAACCAGCTGAGCGATTGGCCTCTGAGGGAGCAGTGATGGTCCTTTGATTGTAAAAGGATAGAGCAGAAGACAGGGGTAGGGAACCCCTTGTGAATGTCAGCAAAGGAGGGATTATAATGACCCATGGACTCCTGAAGGTGGGGTTCTGGAGCTGGCTCACTTCTGTGGATCAGGTTTTGGTATAGCCAGGAAATTAGGTGGCTAAGGTAGAGTAGAGTGAAAATGCTTGGAGGTGAGAATGTTATTAACAGAATGAGAGAAAAAAGATTTTGTACAGGTTATATAGAAGACTGCTGAAGCCCTGAAAGTGACATCAGAAGCTGCGGTGAGCAAGAAGCTCTAGTCTCTCTGATGAATAAGGGGCAGGGAGAAGGTCAGTGGTTCCTAAGTGCGGCTGCAATTCAAAATAGTCAGAGGAGCCTTATAAAGGATTTAAGGTATCCGGGTTGGGGCCCAAGCTTCAGAATTTTTAAAAAGCTTCCCCAATGCTTCTAATGCAACTGAGAGTCACAGCCACTGCTGTGGACGACAGTGATGGGGTTGGGAAAGGAGGTGGATAGTACAGCCAGGTGGCAAGAATTTCAGTCTCTGGGCTTTTTAAAATAGGGATGAGGACAGAAGGGTTGGACATAGGAAAGGGGGCCAGGAGGAATCTCCCCATTCTCCTGGCCATGGAGCTCCTGGAAGTTCACGCCAGGTGGCCCAAGTTCTTGGAATCTGAAATTCGAATACAATATCCATGCAAGTTTGCTGTTAAAAGCAGGATCTGGGCTACAGAAGATGGTGACAGAGAAGGAGGCATCTGCCAGGAAACTGATCTGTAAGTGGATGAGTATATTCTAGCCACTCACTCACTGTGACCTCAAATAGGAAAGTTACAAAAAGTTCAATGACAGATTTGGTTAGAATCACACCATGATCCTACGTGGGGAAAACGACTGGGGGTGTGCTTTGGAAGAAAAAGCACTTTGCTATATAGGAAGTTTATTTTAGTTCAGTGTCTTTCAAAGTGGAGCTGCTGTTACAATGCTGATTTGAGGGACGCTGTGCTGGATTTACCAAACTGGTCTCTAGAGGGGTCATCCTGAGGGATTCTGCATTTTTGACTAGTACCCTGGGGTGATTCTTAGGTCTGAGAAAGGAGAAAGCAATGTTCCCATCTTGGTAGTGGATTAGAATCAGCTGGGGAAACTTAAGCAGTGTTGGAGTTTGAGCACAGCTTCAAACCAATTAAATCAATTAAGAGGAAGCCTGAGTGTTGGCGTTTTAAGTCCCCTACATGGTTTAATGTGCATCTGAGATTTCACACTCATTGCCTACACTCTGATTTTTTTGAGAGATCCCAGTCCCTGGCTGGACAAGACAGGGGAGTATCCTATTTTTTTCTCAGGGGCTTTAAATGCCACATGTATGCCTTTAGCCAGACGTTGCTCCTCAACCACAGACTCACATAACCACCTGTTTACTCACCATTTTGTCTTGGATAGGAGACATCTCAAAGTTAACATGTCTGAAGAATAAATCTTGGTTCCTACCTCCCAAACATACATTCCCTCATCTCAGTTAGTGGCGACTCCATTCCTCCAGTTGTTTGGGCCAAACTCTCTCCCATTCTTTGTGTCATTGGTAAGACCTGTCAGCTCTAGCTCTGAATTATTTGTAGCTCTGAATTATATGCCCACTACTAATCACTTCTGTTGTGATTACCCTAGCCCAAGCCAGCATCGCCTGGTGAATGCACTATCGCCACAGCTGTCTTTCTAGTCTTCCTGCTTCCACCTCTGCCCACCTGCAGTCTGTTCTGCACATAGCAGCCAGAGCGATTCTTTAAAACAATTATTTTTATTGTGGTAAAACATATACAACATGAAATTTACCATTTTAAAGTACACGATTCATTGGCATTAAGTACATTCACAACGCTGTATAACCACAACAAAATTTTCGTTGTAGAACTTTTTTTCATCATCCCAAATGGAGTAATCCTTTTAAATGTAAGTCACAGCTCGGCCTGCAAACCTCCAGTGGCTTCCCATCTTGCTCGGCAAGGGACAAAGTCCTGCTGTGGCTTACAGAACTTTTGGCGGTCCTCTCCGAACGCTGTCTTCACTCATTTCAATCATTGGCTTCCTTGCTGTCCCTTCGACAAAGTGATCCTACTCCTGCTTCAGGGTCTCTGCATGTGTTTTTTCCTTTGCTGGAATGCTCTTTTCCCTGGATAGCCATTGTATGGCTTCAGATCTCTCCTCAGATACCACCTTATTAGAATGATAGCTAAGATAGCCCCATCCCCATTACTCACTGTATCCGTTTTGTTCTTCATGGCACAAATCACTACCCAACATAGACAAGTACGTTTTCCTCCACTCAAATGTAGGAGCATCATGGGAACAGGGACCACATCTGTTTTGATGGCTGCGGTATCCTCTAAAACAGTGCCTAGCCCAGAGTGGATATGCAATACATGTTTGCTGAATGAAGAAATATCTTGGCTCATGATAGGTATCCAAACATTAATTGATCCAAAATAAATGCATTGAAAACTTTGAAAACTAGTTTTATTGAGATACAATTAACACACTTTAATACTCACCGATGGACACTAATTTTCTGTTGTTAAGGCAGTCATCTGGAAGCACATGTAAACTATTGATGTAAGCAGCCTGGAGGTACGCTTACTCTTTCCAGAATTCTACAGTTCACTGAAAAGATCATTGTTTGTTAGGACTTGGAACTAGGAGAGCCTTGAGACCTAACTTTGGATGTTCATGCATGTGTGCGTTGCCTACAATCACAGGCATCTTTATTTCACAGCAACACCAGCACATTTTCTTAACATCTCACCTATGTTAAATGGGTAAGAGGTGGGAATGACATTCACATGCCTCTAAAAATGTACAGTGCCTTTTCTAAAACACTGTATTTGGAGACTATAATTTTAATCAGGTTACATCTAAGTTACAGAGCACCTGTCTGGGTTGCTTTATTCTGCAGGTGGATAAAAAGTGTATCATGTTTTAGTGCTAGAAAGCAGTTAGATGCAAGGAGGAATCTTTCTTATCACGGAGGCATCTGTTAAATATCTACCCTTTCCTTTGGTACCTCTATTTCTCTGTATCCCTGGGGAAGGCAATTTACATTAATGCTTCAGTAACAGAGGCACAGAGCAATAGGCAACAAGATTTGACCAGTGGATC
Organism: Cebus imitator; assembly: GCF_001604975.1. Taxonomy (NCBI): domain Eukaryota; kingdom Metazoa; phylum Chordata; class Mammalia; order Primates; family Cebidae; genus Cebus; species Cebus imitator. The sequence continues at coordinate 610,181 of NW_016107423.1, read as the reverse complement.
TAAAGTTATTGCTGGGCTCTGCTGGGGTGGTGCTGCATCCTACACAATTTTTTCCCATCACTTCAAGGAGGGGATGTGATGAGATAGAGGAAAAGTAGAAGAAATCTTTCACATTAATACATCTCCTTTTAAAAATAAAATTGAGAAAAACAAAAAAAACCCCACTGCTTCCTGTGTTAATATCTTAGATTGCAATGCACTGTTGAAATCCTATTATTTTTTTTTTTTTTAAGACTAAACCATCACAGTGGTTCTCTGCTGGGTAAGAAGGCATGGTGGGAAATTCAGTTCATGACGAATCTGTTCTTTCTACTGTGCCTTCTAACAAAACTCTCTGAAAGTTGGCTATTGTGGTTACCCACAGAAACCTTTATTTTATGAGGTATTTTTCAGAGAGATCATGATTCGGTTGTTACTACAAATCATAGCAAATCATCTTTCAGACAAGTTGAAAAAAATTAAACCATCAGAAAAATATGTATACAGCAGTTCAGAAAATTATTAAAATCTACTAGTAGTTATATCTGTGGTAACATAAAAAAAATCCTAGGTTAGGTTCTTTTCTGTAGGATACTCCTAGAATATTACTGCCAATGATTCAGTAGTCGTGTGCTAGTAAAACAAGTTATATTTGTTAGTCCAAATAAAATATGAATAGAAAGACAGCATAAATGAGATTGTTACGTGTTTCTCCCTGCATTCCTGTTTTCCTAGTGTGGTAGGTAGCAGATAGGTGTTGGTGACAGAATTAAAACTTCTCCTGCTTTTTTCTGCTCACTACAGAATCAATTTCCAAATCTGAAGGATGACAACCTAATTATAGATTATGGGGAATTAGAGCTCTCACTTTTTTCTGATTTTTTTTTTCCTTGGTTAGTTACAGAGAATTGATTGAAGCTCACAGTTTTGAAGCCAACTTCCCAAGAGATTATACTTACCTCTAGCTTCATAAGGGCCATGCGTGGCATGACCTACATGGGTGCCGTTCATAGCACACATGTGAGGAATGTCCCTTGGGGTTGTTACTTTGGCAATTCACATGCAAAACTTCATGTGTGCCCAGGTCAAACATTTTCATTAACCAGAAATAAAATCCATGGTCAACATGTATTTTGTCTTTTTTTTTTTTTTTTTAGTTTAAAAAAAGTTCTGAACAGAATATCAAGTAAGCTTACATCACAAAAACTTTAAATGTATTTACAGAGTGAATAAGTTACATAGATAAACTCTGAATATGTTTCTGCTGTGCAGCAAGTTCACATGCACACATCGAACACTTGACAGCATTGTTTAAGGAGAGAACTGAAGAATGGCCCTTTACATATACATCACACATAAAATATGACATTTAAGAAACAAAGTAACAACTCATATTTTACCTTTATGATTCTACTTTCGGCTATCCAAACGGATATTAAAATATGCATGCCTGACTGGTGAGAAGACTTGGAATTTACACTGTGAATAGTTTTTCTCTACAAAATGGCAAAGTTAATTAAAATTAACACTCATCCTTCTGCAGTATAAATATGCTCAGAAAAGCAACCTTCTAGTAAAAAGCAGCCAAGATCCTTAAAAAGAGTCTATCTGGACCATTTTTGGTGCAAAGAGATCCAGGGCCTTCAGAAACAGTAGCCTAGCAACGTAAGAAAGGTAGTTCATAGCAGCTCCTTTTAGATACAGTAATTCTATTCAAATTACAGTGTACATTACATTGCCGTCCATTTACAATTCCCTTTTCACATACACAGGCTGTCAGCTTTTGACCATCTTACAGTTTTCAGTGGCCAGCGTCATTCTGCCTGCCCCTTTCTCAGCCCACTAAAGAAAGGAAAAAGAAAACAAAACAAAGGAACAAGAAAGGGAGAGAATGTACATGTTTGAGAATATAAAATTTTTTGAGTGAAGAAAACATTGCACTTTTGCCAATCTAAAATTGTTTCTAGAAAGGAAGGTACTGTTCAGTGTAGTCAGCTTTGGTATGCAACGGAAGTCACTTCTTCAGTAGTGAGTTGCATATGCTCGGTCAAATGTCACCCATTTGTGCCACACAGCATGACGAGTGGAGTCTGTCCAGGATGTTCTAAGCTACCTTGGTTCTTATAGTATTGCTACACATTGGAAGTTCTGCCATCCTCTTTAGAAAAAGCCCTACAGGTAACAAGAGGGAGAACAGTCTGTCCAAGCCTTTTGAAGGCCGAGAAGACACTGAATGACGTCGCCCCAGCATGGCAGCACTGCCAGTTTGGAACCCAGTGGGGACAGGAGGCTCCTGTCAGAGACTAGTGCCGGAAACACTGGAGTCTGGAAGAAAAGTAGTGAGCACGCGGTAACTCTGGGCCCTGCGGATCATGTCCCGGATCTCCATGTTCAGCTCCATCAGCTTGGTGCAGATCTCCGTCAGGCTCTGGTTAGACCCCACCAGAGCGTAAGTACCCGTCTGTCCCAGAGTTTGGTGACGGAAATAAATATTCAGCAGTGTCTGGACCTCATCATCAGAACTGCTTCCAAAGATGTCATTGGGCCATAGACTTCTGCAGTCAAAAAGAACAGCACAGATTAGAGGCACTATTGGTCACAAAGTTGGGAGCTTATGAGTCTTCATTAATATAAGAATATTATTTTTTAAAAAAGGCTTTATTGAGATGGAATTCCCATATCAGGCAATTCACTCATCTAAAGTAAACGATTCAGTGGGTTATAATGTATTCAGAGCTGTGGAAACCACACACCCTCTGAACAGAGACGGTTGGCTGCGGTGGCGGTGGTTTCCTTCATAATCAATTTTAGAATCTTGAGTATCTTGATAAAATATCAAAAATATAAAAATATCACAATGGAATCTGATATGCTTAAAACATTTACCTTATGTGCTATAGCATTCTGGTTTCAATGAATGTGAATACAATACTGTACCAGAATGTAGGGGCAAAACCAAAAAGGGTGTATTCAAATGTTAGTTTAAAATTATATGAAGGTACATTTTGAAGTGCTTCAGCATTTTGTCATTTTAGGGATGACAAATGGCCACAACCAACACCAACCCTTTCAACATGTAAGTTCTGAAAGCTGAGCGTTTCTGGCTGGGCAAGGGTAAAGATCTGAGAAGAGACCTGTAGAATACCCAGCCTTCCGCAGTGGGCTAGACTCCAGCCATCAGAGTAACAGCCCTGCCTGCAACCACCTCTAAAGAAACAGCAGAGTCACCTGCACTCCCTGATCTGCCGCAAAGCTTTGCCGAGTTCGTTGTTTTTCAGGCACTCCAGCATGGACTGGATGGCCGCTTCAGTGGACGTGAAGGTCGGCTCGGACCATGCACCCTCTGAATAGAGAGGGTCGGCTGCAATGGCGGCGGTGGCTTCCTTCAGGTGTTTCTTTAGGTCACTCAGTTCCCTGGACATATTCAGCAGCTGGTAAAAAAAAAAAAAATGTTTTTTAAATTGTATTTGGGTGCTGGGGGAATTTTACATCCCAAAAGGAAAAAAAAATTGATCATATAGGTCTGGTTAAGCATAAGCTTAATACCTTGGTAAATTCAAATAGGACAGATGACATTGTACTCCACGGTATGTGTAGGGGACTGTTGTGTGCATTGAATATGTGTCAACCACTGAGATGCTCTCCTTATAGAAAAGATTAAGACTTCACTTAAAATGTTTTCTATTTAAGTAGAAAGGGCATAAATACAGAGGGAAAGAGTACAAGAGATCAGGCTCAAGAGTGAGTAGATTTGGGTTCAGATACCAGCTCTGCAGGGTACTGTAGGAATATGGACAAGTTAATTGACTTTTCAGCACTTCAGTTTTCTCATGTGTGAGACTGAAGATAATGGCCATCCTAAAGCTTTAAAGAATAAGTGGAAATAATGTATACCAAATGTTTAGTACGGTCCAGCAAATAAATGCTCAATAAATGTAATCATGACCATGGACTCTGTCCTAACAATAAGTTTTTCTCACTGTTGGTTCCATGCCATGGGAAAAAACTGAAGACACAATTTTGAGGATGAAGAATAATCTTAAACTAATGTTTGTATTAATGCTACAGAGGTAAAAGATATTTTCCCTTGGCCAGGCGTGGTGGCTCATGCCTGAAATAACAGCACTTTGGGAGACCAAGTCAGGCAGATCATGAGGTTAGGAGATCAAGACCATCCTGGCCAACACAGTGAAACCCTGTCTTTACCAAAAATACAGAAATTAATCAGGCGTGGTGGCACGCACCTGTAGTA
>NW_016107423.1:583846-605795 GCF_001604975.1 Cebus imitator | reverse complement strand
AAAAAAAAAAAAAAAAAAGAAAAAGATACTTCCCCTCAAAGTTACTGAAACCAAAAGATCCAGAGTATTAAAATGTAAAGCATAAGAAAACCTGTGTCACTTCAGAGTGTCTCAAAATATACTACAGAAGACAGCTGTTGTGCAATTTGATCTCAAGAGCATTTAAAAAACTGGCATAAAATTAAAGTTTTTTTTTCCACTTCGTAATGCAAGTTGATGCCTGTTTACTTTGGAAAGTTATTTATTCAACACCTTTACTTTTCCTCTTCATTCGCAGCTCACTCATGGTACAAACTATAAAAAACTGAAGCCTTGAAGGACTATTTTTCTTCACACACATGCCTGTTAAATATACCTACTATAGAAGTAGGTTTAAAATTTACTGAAATAATCTTTTAAAACAAGATATTAGAGTATCTTAATTTTGTATGTGGTTTTAAATTTGAAAGCAAATTTTTCCTTAATTATTTTAAACCTAGGCAAGTTGTGTATATATACATTATTTAAAACTTATATAGTATTTAAACACTGTGTGTGCACTTACCTATATAAATACACACACTGGGTATACCTTGGAAATATTCAGTTCTAGACATCTGCAATAAAGTAAGTCATGCAAATTTTTTGATTTACCCGTATATATAAAATTATGTTTACACCCATATTGTAGTGTAGGCACGCTAAGTCTAAAAAATGTACATACCTTAATTGAAAAACAGTTTAGTGCTAAAAACTGCTAACAATTATCTGTGTCTTCAGTGAGTAATAATCTTTTTGCTGGTAGGGGGTCTTGCCTTAATGTTAACAGCTGCTGACTGATCAGGCTGGTGGTGGCTGAAGGTTGGGGTAATTGGGGCAATTTCTTAAAATAAGACAGCAATGAAGTTTGCTTTATTGCCTCCTTTCATGAAATATTTCTCTGTAGCATGTGATAACATTTTATACACCATGGAACTTCTTTCAAAACTGCTGTCAATCATCTTAAACTCTGCTACTGCTCTATAAACTAAGTGTATATAACATTGTAAGTCTTTTGTCATTTTGACAGTGTTCTCAGCATGTTCACCAGGAGTAAATTTCACATAAAGAAACTTTATGTGGGCCAGGTGTGGAGGTTCATGCCTGCAATCCCAGCACTTTGGGAGGCTGAGGCAGGTGGATCACCTGAGGTCAGGAGTTTGAGACCAGCCTGGCCAACATGGTGAAACCCCGTCTCCACTAAAAACACAAAAATTAGCTGGGCATGGTGGTGCAGGCCTGTAATCCCAGCTACCTGGAAAACTGAGGCAGGAGAATCGCTTGAACCTGGGAGGCAGAGGTTGCAGCAAGCCGAGATTGTGCCACTGCACTCTAGCCTGGGTGACAGAGTGAGACCCCGTCTCAAAAACAATAACAACAACAAAAAATTTTATTTGTTCATCCTTAAGAAGTAATTCCTTATCCATTCAGGTTTCATAATGAGACTGCAGCAATTCAGTCACATCTTCAGGTTCTACTTCTAATTCTAGTTCTCTTGCTATTTTTACCGCATCTGCAGTTACCTCCCCTACTGAAGTCTTGAGCCTCTTAAAGTTGTCCATTGGGATCACCTTCTTTCAAACTCTTGTCAATGTTGATATTTTGACTTCCTTTCATTCACCATGAATGTTCTTAATGGCATCAAGAATGGTGAATCCTGGCCGGGTAGCTCACAGCTGTAATCCCAGCACATTGTGAGGCTGAGGCTGGTGGATCACCTGAGGTCAGGAGTTTGAGACCAGCCTGACCAACATGGTGAAACCCCATCTCTACTAAAAATACAAAACTAGCCATGTGTGCCATGCCTTTAATCCCAGCTACTTGGGAGGCTGAGGCAGGAGAATTGCTTTAATCCAGGAGGAGGAGATTGCAGTGAGCCGAGACTGCACCATTGCACTCTAGCCTGGGCAACAAGAACGAAACTCTATCTCAAAGAAAAAAAAAAAAAGATTATCTTGACCATGTGGCAAATAAAAGAGAGAAGAGTTGATTCCTGTTATCTGACAACTTTTATAGAGGAAAACTATTTCTACTACTCCCTTGAAATAAGCATTTGAAAGTATAAAGTTGTATACTTTTTTCATTTTTGCAAACTGAGTAATAAAAAAATGGTAAAATGGTTGTAATTCAGCTCTTGTGGCTCTTCCTCCTCTGCCCTTAGATGATGAGGTTTCCCAGGCTTCATCCTCACTTTTCTGCTATCACTGGGATGGGTTAATTGACTTCTAGTTGTTCATGACCAAATTTGTGCCTTTTGTCCAGATTTTTCCCCTGACCTCATATCTAACCACCTGCAAGAGGTCAGTCACCGTTTAAGCCAGGTCCTGGTCCAGTATGCGGCTTCAGCCAGTGACTAGCCGGCAGAAGGTTTGACTGCCTGGACACAGAATTGCCTCAGTCCTTCTTTTTATATCCCTGTCTCAGCTTTGGCGCCACTGCTCACCTGATTCATATAAGATGGAACCTGAGTGTCATCCTCTCAACTCTTCTCTCACCTTCATCCCCCCATCAGTTTCCATTATCTTTGGACCTGTGTCTCACATTTCCTTCCTCCTAGTGCTAGGTATGGAGATACCTGGCACTTCGGTCCCAGCTCAAATTCTCTCCTTCTGTTTGAACTATTTCAGCCGCCTCATCTCTGGTCTCATGTCTCTGGTCTAGCTGTCATCAGATCCACCGTCTGCGTAGCTGCCACAGAGATCCATCTGAAATACTCCTAGGCGCAGCATGTCTATGATCTCGCCTTTACCCCTCTCTCTTCTGCTTTAGCTTATAGCTCCTTTTTGGCGCACCTTCTATTCTAGCAATACTAAGTTGCTTGTAGTTCCTTTCTCTTTCCTCCTATCAGGCTTATGGCCATGCTGTTTGTGCTTAGTGGAATGTTCCTCCTTCACTCCAACTCACTCTCTGAGTCCACTCAGGTGTGGTTTTCTCCAGCAGTATCTTCAGTTTCAACCTTTCTTGCCTCTAAGCAAATGAGGTGTTGGTCCTCTGTGCTTCTATAGTATCCGGTACACACCAACATTATTCCACTGATTATAGTACAGTAGTATTTCTTCATTTGTAGGAAAATTTTGACTCAACAGTACTATGTTTAAATTATTTTAAATATTAAAATATTAAAACATGCTGGTGCTAAGCAGGGCAGGGAAACTGAAGAGAACGTAACATAACATATAGACATTTCCCTCTTACCTCAAGATAAGGGCAAGTATGAAAAGCTAATGTAAAGAGGAAAACCCACACACATGGAAAAATTTTAAACAAGGATGCCCAGCCCCAGGGCCAGGATCAGGGAGAGGCAAGCAAGGCACCTAGGACAAAACCTGCAGGAAGGTTCTCTCCTATGTGTGTTCTTAAATTTTGAGGCACCTCACTTTCCACACCTACTCCTGACCCTGCTTTTAAAAATGAGAATAGAAATACATACCAGACACGTTTATTTCAGACTTGTGCTTGAGCAACATAATTATGTGGGAATACAATCACTTGGGCAGTTATAAATGGGTTGGAGGGGAGAAGAACAAAAGAAGAAATTTTCATGGCAGGATGTGGGGTTGGGACGCGTGTGGACTCACCTCTGGCATGGAGCTAACTTCATGCACCTGGCCAATGAGCTTACAGTAGGACTGAAAAAGCAGCAGCAGCTGGAAGTGCAACTTATATAACCTCTGACACAGCTCCAATTGCTAGAGAGAAATTGCATGGGAAGAAACAGTTATTAAGGATCATTCATATGTAACTAGTGAAATCTCAATGGAGACAAACTTTTTTTTTTTTTAAGAAAACATAACCAGCTGTTATTTCAAATAAAACAGAAAAAAATACAGTCATTAAATATCAGTAAAAAATCCACAGTATAATTTTGATTTTAGTCTGTGTAATGGATCACTAATTAGAGAGTAACACCTATAAAGGGACGGCATGAACAGCCAAATTTCTATTAAATTTACCAATTAAACACCTACCAATTATAGCTGAGTGGTTGTGTTCACTTTTATAAGCTATAAATGATTATTTTTTAAATTCTCCTTTTATTTAGAGTATATTTGAAAGGCAGAATATCAAGCAGTTCTAGGTGTTGAACTTATAAATTCTGTAGACGCCTGGGCCTGGAGTCTGCAGTCACATGGCCTCCAGAGTCCTGTGTCAGGCTTACTGATGATGCGTCTACTCTGTGCTCAATAAGTACTTGTTGAATTAAAGAAAGATAAAAAGGGACCAAAAGTGCTTAGAAAAAAGGAGACATTATGAACACATTCAAGAATTTCTGTGGAAAGGACATCAAAAAGTAATCATATAAAATGGCCCTTGAGCCACACAGATACCTTTGGAATTTAAAATGTTTCAGGCGTACATTTGAACCTCTGTGCCCTGTAATGTGTTCATTATACTGCTTATATATACTATGAGGGAAAAATAACTCCAGTGCCAGTGATCAGACTAGTTTTTGAGCTGTACCCTCGAAACTTTGCCTATTTTATTCCAAGAATGAGTTTGCTCCCAGGTAGTGGATGGGATTCTGTGAAAGGAAAAGGAGCAGCCTTCACTCAGTAGAATTTCATGGCCAGTAGTCACCAGTGAAATTGAGTTAAATATGTGGTTTAAACTAAATGCTTCCCTGTTCAGTTTTCCAATGGGGCAGGATAAAGAGGGCCTTTCTTTTACCAAGGACTACAAAGAATGCAGCTCAGAATTGAGAGCTTCTGAGGTGACTTAAACCTGTTCTCCCAAGTCAATTTAAGGAGAGAAAACACAGGAATTTAGGTTTTAGGAAGAATATTCTATTGATATTATTAACAGACTTTTGATCCTAAAGTTACTAAAATTTATGCTAAGACTATGCTAAATGGTTTCCTTTCTCTTCTCAGCCCTTCCTTGCTCTTTAGGGGAAAACCAATTCTGCCTAAATTTATTTGATCTCTCAACACAGTAACCAGCCTAAGATTAAAGAATCAGCTACACTGACTAATTAATCAAACCGGATGTTTGGTTGTTTTAGTAAAACATTGTATTTTATGGTCCTTAAACTTTAAAAATCTGGTATGAAAGATAACTGCTAGAGATTTGCAAATAAATAAAAAAGTATTGCTTAAAAACAACATTACCTTCACAATTCAGGGTGAAACCTGGCTATGAAAACCCTGACCTTTCTAAGTGCCAAATCATGATAGTTGTTACACAAAATATTTAGCTGATAGCATGTGATTTCATAGCAATGTAAGTTTCTACTTTGGGGCAAAAGCAGCCCAGAACACTACTAATAAACTGCCATGTCTTAATCTACCAAATAAAATAAATTAAAATGAGAAAGGGAAAACATGCTAAGAGATATAACAGTAATGGTAAAAAATGAGGTTTGTTATGGGTCCATGCCTAAATGGACAAAGAGTATGAAAGAAAGTTAACTTACTGCAAGAGATTCCATTTGCTACACAGCAAGCATGGCACAGGAAACAAAGGAAAGGAAAGAAAGTACAGGGTCAGTGTCTGCATGCGACAGAAAGCACGGCCCTTTTCCAAGAGCAGAGCCGTCAGCAGTATTAGCAATGCTCACCCAAACTTGATAAATGCTTGCAAATGTTGTACCCACTCAACATGCATAGCATTCCAGTTAAAAACAAGTTCTAATAGGGAACATATCATTGAAAAAACATAACGTTTACGTTTTTAGGTTCTCTGATTAGTCAGTTTAGATTTTGTCAGTCAGTTTTAGAGACCAAAAGTCCAAACTTTTATTGCTTGAAGATTTTAGTGTATAAATGTGCATAATATGTGAACACAGTAAAACTGAGAGCCAGCTTAGTCTTTTGAAGAATTATAGCCCCAAACAAATTATACTATTGCTTTATATTAATTAAGGCAGAGTCTTTAATATGTTCAGTTTCAGACCTACTAAACTATGACCCTCCAATTAACATTGAACATAATGAACAATCTACATGGTATTTTCCTTAGTTGGATTCTCTTGCACATTGAGAATATTTTATAGAAAAATTATAGGACTGCTATACTTTTTAATTTCAAAGGACTAAACGTTGTATATCTCAAACAAGTGTGAGATGAGGTAATTTTCTTGCATTTTACTTTTTATAATATTTTTTTCTCCGATAGACAATTTCTAAAAGTAATCTACAACTAATGGTTAGTCTAAAATAATGTAAATTTGCAACTAGGCCATGTTCAATAGCAGCTACCATTTTTTGATGTCACCATATCATGGAATTGGTTTATAGAAAGTTTGGGTATGTGGAAAGAGATAAGCAAAACTTGACAGAATGTACTTTTTTAAGGAATCAAACTGACCATTCCTAATTATGCATCAACATATCTAGTTCAGAATTTTCAAAATACTTAAGGACCTAATAGTTTCTAATCCAATAACACCCCCTTATTTTAAAGCTCTTTCAAACAATCTTTGGGTTATCACTTAAATGTATGGTACTTGAAAATAAGCTACAGTGCATAAGAACAAATGAAACCATCAACTTATTATTCATTAGCATCTACAAATATAATTAAAGGACTGCCACCACCACCAAGCCCTACCCTATCCTTCAAGGGTCTATTCTTCCCCTACTTATCATGTGGGGTTGGCACATTAATTACTAAGTAGTTTTTTGGACCCTGGCCATATATTTCTTTCAAAGTTTGGAAGATAAGAACCTTTCAAGCCTGTGATGTGGAGACTACAGAGCTTCAGGTATTTACTATTCTCAAGAAAACTTTATGTCTAGAGGTTTCTAAAACCAAACTTTCTGTTCTGAAATACAGTGTCATATAAGGTAGTCACACAGGGCCAGTCTTAAGTCTATATAGATGGAGAATTTCCAGTGCAAAGACTTTTGGGGCAATAACAAATATGATTGAAACGTTTAGTATGCAGTTTGGGAAGTAAACATTTGCTACTATGGGATTTACCTGTCAGAAGTGTGGAATGAAGCAAGTGCTGAGAATAAATTACATGGTCTTGTGTGAAGAAAACGGCTTTTTATTGTTTTCCGAAACAAGGTTATATCCAAGGAGATCATCAAATCAGTTTAAGTAAACTCTTTTCTGTTCAATAAAGGCAGAGGAAACTTTTCGACTCCAGCTTGGTGCTAAGGAATTTCGTTGTCCATGAATTCCTCCCACTCAGCTCTCAGGGCACAAAACTGTTTTTCTTGGGAGATGGCCAACTGTGATGAATACCAGTTCTCAGGATTCTTCCTAAACTTTCCTTTTTAGGTAGACTAGTTCAGGCTTCTTTGATATTTATTATCTCAGAATCTTTTCATAGGCCACAGGCTTGGACCTAGTTTTCATTTAGGGTTCCAAAAAGATAGTGAAAAATGCCTTTCTATGGGGCCATTTTATGGAAAATATTACAATTCCCCTTGTCCCACCCTCCCATGCTCATGTTTTTCTGTATCCACGATCTAAAAATAATCCCTTGAGAAGTCCTAATAAACTTATCTGTATTTTGGTGACTTTAGGTTCTTTTGAACATGTTGTGGGAATGTCCCTGTTTTATTTAGTCACAGGATTTTCTTCAAGCCCCCTTCCTGCTCTCCTGATTTGGCTTGATTTACACAATTGGATTTAGAGGTCTGTTTTCTCAGAATGAGGAAAAAAAACATCCAGAAGCCAAGATATTAAGAACTTATCATAAACAACTGAGGAATGCGTAGCTCTTAAAGGCCCAGAATAATGGAACTCCTGCTCATTGGCAGTAGCATAGCCATATCTGGGTTCTGTCTTCTGTTCTCAGGTGGATTCTGTGCTTATGACATAACCGGTCACTAAAAATCTAAGAAATTTTTGATATGATAAAAGATGAACTAGGTTGAGGCGGGCAGATCACCTGAGGTCGGGAGTTCAAGACCAGCCTGACCAACATGGAGACACCCCCTCTCTAAAAAAAAAAAAAAAAGAGATGAACCACAGTATACTATAGTGGCTATTATTTTCGTCACATTTAATCTCTGAAAGTCCTGGGTTTAAATTAATGAGATAATATTTAAATAACCTAGCCTAATGATGAAATCTCCTAAACAGGTAGGAATAATATGTACTCACTTGTTGCTAATGATGCTTGGCACATTGATGGCTATTGCATTATCTTTGTTAAGTAGTTTTTTGGACCTTGGTCATAAATATCTCTCAAAGCTTTGATTTGAAAGATAAATATACCTATGATACAGATTATACATCCTGAGGTTTACTTTTTTCAAGAAATCTGTAAGCTGTCTTCAGCAGACATTTCTTTAGTCAACATGAGAAAGAACATGGCTTACAGAAGAAAGACTGACTCTATCTGAAGGATGATGTTTAATAGATTATAACTTAACTGGAGAAAAGTCTTGTCTTGTTCAACATTTAACTTGTTCAATTTGTATAAGAACAGAGGTTGAAGGCTTCCCATTCACAGATTATGTAGATAGAAAATACATAACTAAGAAAGTTAGTGTCCAGAAAGACCCTAACAGTTAGAATGATGATTTGAATATAATAAGATGAAATATAGGAAGGCCAAATGTAAATTATTGTCCTTGAGTTCAAAGAGTCAAATGTTTAAGTAGTGCTCAGAACTATCTGTTGAATTATGAAAGCATTAACTAAAATCAACGCTACATGATGTGGAAACATTTCCAGTTTTTCTGGGGCCACCTCTGCAGAACTGGGATGATGGACTGTGTTAAGTACCTATAGGTAGACTAAAGCCACTGCCTGCAGAACCCAGAGCTGAGAGGTCTACAGACCTTGCTCCCTGACCTGCATTTATGTTCATTTAAACCATCAACTAGTAGCCACTCCAGAATGAATTCCACAAGAGATGGAGAGGTCAATGGAAACCAAAATCCAAATAATAAATAAATCCAAAATCAGTTGGAAATACTAATTTTAAGCCATGAAGAGATTGATTTCTCCTTTTGATATGTGCAGGCTGAGAAAATACTACTAAAGCAGTGTCCGCAAATGAGGAGAAGCGATCTCGTGACACAAGCAAATCACATGCTTTGTTTTTGTCCTATTTTTTTTTTTTCTTTTTTTTGAGATGGAGTCTTGCTCTGTAGGCTAGGCTAGAGTATGGTGGTACGATCTCAGCTCACTGCAACCCCTGCCTCCCAGGTCCTGGTTCAAGTAATTCTCCTGCTTCAGCCTCCCAAGTAGCTAGGATTACAGGCAAGCGCTACCATGCCANTTAGTAGAGACAGGGTTTCACCACGTTGGCCAGGCTGGTCTTGAACTCTTGACTTATGATCTGCCCACCTTGGCATCCCAAAGTGCTAGCATTACAGGTGTGACCCACTGTGTCCAGCCTTATGTCCTATTTAGTGTATGCTGCACCTTATTCTAGGAGAATTGGTATTATTATCACCAAGAAGCCCAAATCACTTACCAATAATGGCTGTCTTTAAAAAAGAGCCTTCCCCAAAATATACTTCCCAAATATTGGAAATAATTTTCTTAGAAACATGGTTTATTTTGTTGTTTTGAACCTGTGCTGAGAATATTCTTCCAACGTATCCCACAGTAAGTTCAGCATACAGGTGCCTGCATATTATATGCAGAGATGCTTATTGCATATGCAAAGAATAATACTCTTTCTTGTTTTCTTTTTGGAAACTCAAGCCCTTTCTATCTAGCTTTATTCTTCATTTTGGGGACTTAGGTACAGAGAAATGTTTTTCTGTTATAAGAAAAACAACAGGCCAAGCATCATGATGACTGGCACCTGGTTCTTGTCTTCAGCGTTAGGAACTCACTGGGCAGCAGGGATGGTGGAGAGTCCATATGGGATAGTCTATATTTAGTGCTAGCTCATTGTTGCCAGGGAGGAAGGCAGGCCCAGTGTTGCTAGATCTTATTTAGAGGCACCAGGAATTCTGTTTTGAGTGTGTATGTGTCAAAGTTTTTTTTTTTTTTTGAGATGGAGTCTTGCTCTGTCGCCCAGGTTGGAGTGCGGTGGCACAATGTTGGCTCACTGCAACCCCCAACTCCCAGGTTAAGTGATTCTCCTGCCTCAGCCTTTTGAGTAGCTGGGATTACAGATGCCCGCCACGTTTTTGTGTTTTTAGTAGAGATGATAGTTCACCATGTTGGCCAGGCTGGTCTTGAACTCATGATCCACCTGCCTCGGCCTCCCAAAGTGCTGGGATTACAGGTGTGAGCCACCATGCCCGGCTGTATGTGTGAAAGTTTTTAATTTTTAAATGCAGGTCAATTAACATTGTGCAAGCTTAACACAACAGGTATGTGACTTGGTTATAGTTCACAAGCCACCAGTGCATAAACTTTCTTCATTATTTTTATGTCTGCAACTTTATGTTGAGAATAGAAGAAAAATTGGAAAAATAAATATTCAGCACCCAGCAAAGAACTATATTGTCTTCCACAAACAATTCTACAGCAATCCTCACTTAAATCACCTGTTAAGAATGACTAGAAATTTTCTACTGGCAAAGACCGGACCAGACTGGGGAGGGCTTGGAGGTTGAGAAGCTTTCATATGCCTGTCTGTACACTGTCATCATCTCTGACAGACTGATATCTTTATTCAAGAATTTACTTTGCTAGGTTTAGTCAAGTAAGCACTAATCCTTTCATGAAGTACACACTTCTGTGAAATAGAACAGATATGAGTAATACTTACTGGTATATTCATTTTGCTATTTATATCCAGACATAGATTCTGCAAGTTATAAGTTCACTTATTCCCATTCTACCTGTCCTCAGGCAAGGGTGTGCACATAATGATTGGCAACATCAAATCATTCCAGAAGACAGAGAACCTGATTACAGATGAGTGTTGGAGAGAATCACTTGGAGCTAAGCTAAGCAGTGATCTGAGGCCAGACATTTGTTGGGTTTTATTTTGGGGTAAAGGCCAAATGGTAGCTCTAATCAGCAAAATTGTATCTCCACATCTCTAGATATAAGATCTTGATATTTAAGTGGAATGGCACCATGATTTCTCCTCAAGGCCCACCTTTTGTGTGAAAGGACTTCTTTCCCTCAGTTTGCTCTCACTGCCCATTTCCGGCCTCGTTGAGTGTTACCTGTGATGGGGGCCGAGGCTGCCTGATTTGTGTACTGCACACCATGCCTCAAGGCGGGTGGACTTAGAAAGTGTGAGGTTTGAGCTGCACACCCAGTGGCCAGACTACTTCCAGAATCTACTAACCAGTTAAAACAGAGACTGTAACCATGTATCCAGATGACTTAAATATCCCTGCCTTGCCTGACTTACTAGGACTGCCAACCTCTTTTGTTAAGTGGCATATAATTTGCCTTCACACAGACTCCAGAATTGTTACACATGTAGGACTGGCAGCATCTTCCTCAGGACATCTGGTCATTGCCTGAGTTCTCTGGTCATCAGTGTGTCCATGACCATTTGGAAATATTCTGAAACACTGAGCTAACACTGACAATGGGGCCAAAGCTTGGTTGGTTTTTGCAAAAACGTTGGAAACACCAGACTCAGAATTTGCCCTTCCATCATTCCTTTCCTAATCAATCTGACTCTCATCCCTCTTGGGTGTTTTATGCATCCTCCCTCCTTATTCATGCAGATTCCTAAAGCTATATTAGACATGCTGGAAATTACTCTCGAGCATTTTCCCATGTGTATGTTTTGCCTCCAAAATTAAGCTAGAGAGTATGGACAAATGGAAAGAATATGGCCTTTAGACTTTGCCTCTCAGCTTCAGGTTTCTTAGCTGCAAAATGGAAAAACCCTTATTTCAAAAAATTGTGGTAAAGGATCAAATGAGATTACATGTATACAGTACTTGAAAACATTACTTTCTTCTTTCTAATTTTGTACTCTCAAAACCTTTATAGTAATGCTACCAGGGTTGTCACATATAAACAAATGAATAAATAAACTATATTTTTTGAGTTCTTGGGTTTAGTAAAAACACATATAGAGATGGAGAGGAATAAGTACTACAAAATAGAAGCAAAGAAAGAGGTGCGTGAAGAGGAAATGAGTGAAAGCAATAAGCAAAAAATAAGAGAAATACTTGTTTGAGGAAGATAAAGAACCAGGAGAAGAAGAGGGAGCAACTAAAACCAAGTAAAACAACTTAATAGAAATAAATCACAAGCACAACAGAAACGCATATTTTAAAGTTGGAATGTTTGGGAAATAGGATAAGTTAACTTGAATGTCTGGTTATCCTTCGGGTTAACCAGGAAGCTATAAACAAACAAATAAATAATAGATTTGGTTTCAACCCTTGTTCTTAAAAATCTGCAATGTATTAATGCACTTTCCTGTCTCAGGCTCTGTTATAGAGCATATAAAAGAATTTGGTGATTGAAGGCAAGTTTTCAGATAACAAGTTGTTTTTTACATACTATTATACAAACTATATACCATGAACTTGATTAGGTTTGTGCTCATTGTAAATCCTAACCTGGTAACTGTTCTCTGGACTGAATTTATTTTAACAGCAGAGTTTAGCAAGGGAGGGCTGGGCTGGAATGACAGCCATGAGTGCTACTGGGTGTCCATAAAATCTGAAACCTAGGTAATATTTTATCTTTTAAAAATGTATCACTTCTGGGATATGCTAATGGGACAGGTTATTCAGTGAAAATCTAAGTCACAAATCATCAGAGACAGCACAGCACAGATGCATGTATAGGGATTGAAGAAAATGCTAGAATTTATTGTGATTTTTGAACTGCATATTCAACTCTGCTTTGCTTATGAGATATATTATATAAGTCATTAAACACTTAGTTTAAAAATGTAAGCAAACTAGTTATTATTTGCCTATGTTGACAGACTTTGTGTCCAGGCTACATCTCTGCCTGTCACTTCTCAGCCTTGGATAAGTCAAACTGTGGTGTCTTCAGCTATAGAATGGGCAAATGCAACTGCCCTGCTTCCCTCTAGAGAGATCAAATGACTAAGGAGTGTGAAAGTGCTCTGTAAACCATAAAGTGAGATATAAACGTGTGTCTTCAAGAGGGGCAGCAATGTGGAAATGCAACCTCTACTTCAATGCCCTCTTTAGATATTTCTCAGCTTTATAGTTTGCTTTTTCAATCCTGGTCTCTTCATTAAAACTTATCAAGGAGTTCACCAACTGACTCAATCAATGCTGGATAGTGTTACTCTCAGAACTGCAAACTTGCTCAATAACAAATACCAAATTGAAGTGGAACCACTGGTGTTTGGTTGAAAATTTTTACTCGAAACCTCTGACCAGAAACCAGACCTTACTGGATTCTTTTTATGTAAGTAAAGTACTGTTTCTAACACAGGAAGATGTTTTCAGATCCTCCCGATGGTGTGCCATGTAAAACGCTTTTCCAGTAGTAATGACATACTTCCAAGGTAACACTGTCTTTCCCTTGATGGGGCAGCAGCCTCCTAAGTTCCCTTAATGACTCTTGCCACTTTGAGCTGTTTTCAAGGTAGACGGAGTGGGAGAGCCTTTATCTAATCATCCCTGCTGTTAACCCTTTTCAGTTGCTAATTATTGAGGTTAAATACCCAAGTCCTACATGGGCTGGCTTCTGCCAACTTGTCTAGACTCTTCTCAACCTTTCCTCCACGGGGCTTTCGGTGCTGTCAGCCACATGGGCTCTCCTTGGTTCTTGGAAAGGCCTGCTACCCCTGCCTTGGGGCCTTTATGCAGACTACAGGCCCGCTCCTCTCCATCTCATATTTTAGATATCTGCCAAGATGCTACTTCCATGGAGACTCCTTCCCAGAACTGTCCTCCCCATTGGATCCAGTGGCCTTGCTCTGTGATCTCTCAGCTTCCTGTTCTCTCCTGTTCTTAATGGTCCTTATTGCAGTTAATGGCTGTATGACTGTTTCATTAATGTTTGTCTCACTGATAAGATCAGAAGCTCCACAAGGGAAAGGCCATGTCTGTTGCTCATGATTGTGTCCTCCATGGGGCCCTACAGGAGGCACTCAATACCTAGCTGCATAATGAATGATTTTCATCCATTCCTACTCTGTCCTTTAATTTACTTTAAGGTGCGGCACACTGGTCTGAGGCGTGTAGCAATCCCAAATGAGAAAATCTGTTTTAGAGTGACTGCTGAAGGGTTGGGAGAAACTTGCTTCATTGAAGAAACTAAGTGACTCAGTGAAGAATTAATGAAATTTGGCTTTATATTCTGAATTAAGAATAAATTTATTAGGCAATTGTTAGTATAGTTAGACAGTGTCCAGCAAAAAAAGGTTATTTTTATACCTCTATGTTTCCAAAACGAAGAAACCACCCCCCTCACAAATCCCATCAACACACAGTCATGCTTGAATGTCATTGTCTTACTCTCTTGGTTTCATGTAAATGTATGGGGTGACTCATTCTGCCTCTTCTTTTCTCAAGTTGCAGGCTTCTTGGGTAGACCAAAACTAACATTACACTGTTAGAGCACAGAAGAGACCCATTCTAACAGGCTTTTATTACCTTTTCTTCGGAGTCTCCTGGTTGACAGGTAATTACTCCATCTCTTGATCCTCCCGCAAATGTTGCCTTACAATTTGCAAGCCACTGTTGTCAGCAAGAGAGGGAGAGACATAGGTGAATTCAGCAATGTTCTGAGAACATTTTTGGTTATCAATTCTGTTAGAAAAAATTCATTAAGGTTCTAATGAGAGTAAAATGAAATTCTGCTGTAATGACTTTTTGAAAAGGGTCGTATTTGGGGGTTAAAGATGAACTGCTGGAAATTAAAAGTATCTGCTTATATGGGTTCAGTGATGGTCTTCTAAAAATATAATTTCGACATTATACTATGTTGCCCTAGGGAATGGTTTCACCACACTGTTCTTAATTTATGTATAAATGAATACATACAGCTAGAAATCTTCCATATGATTAAGGTTAGACGATAGGACCAACACTTTCTCACAGGCTGGGTGATTCTGGTCAACATGACTTGACTTGGACACACTTACTTCTGTTATGCTGCTGTGGCTGTATCTGCTATGGGGCAGATCTCCTTCCGTATTAGATCTCCTTCAATATAAGAAAGGCTATTATGGGAACAGCTCAGCTACTGAGAGATCTTGCCAGTCTCAAACATCTGGGATAGTAACTAACACAGGTGTGGAAGGGAACCTTTGAGCAGAAAACAATGAGCATTGAAGAACCCACATTCACACTTGACATTAAAAGCTAGATTAGTTCGCCCACCAAAATGAAAAGATTACTTTTACTGGCTGATGACTGAGAAACTGAAAACAGTGACAGGTAAAAGGCCACAGAAACAGAAGACAAAGAGAATTGTTATGGTGGAAAGTTAGAACTCTTGCTCTTGGGCAGGTCAAGATAACATCAGTAACAGCAATAGCAATAAACCCCAAATTGGTAACTTTACAATGAACATCTTCTATCTATGTGGCATTGTGCTGGTCAGTTTATAGATATTATTTCTGTTTTCAAGGCAATATCATGTTGTAGTTAAGGGCATGGGCCTTTGAATCTCACAGCTCTGGGTTTCAATCCCCCTCTTCCAGTTCCTAGCTAGTGAATGAAGGTAATAATAGCAACTCTTGGGGTAGTTGTGAGCATTAAATAATATAATTTAGAAGATTTAACTCTTAGCAGGTTGTTGGACATATAAAAAGGACTCGGAAGTGATATCTGCCATGACTATTATAATTGTTATATCTTGATAACAATCCTACAAATCAGCTATTATTACCAAGGAGTTACAGATGATGCATCTGAGATAAGAGATGGCAAATCACTTACCCAAAGTCCCTAACTCTTAAATAACTAAGGAGTGGTTTAAACTACAGTCAATCTGACTTCAAAACCCATGCTTTTTCTATAGTGTCTGGTATGCTATAGGAAGTGCTCAATGTACACTACATGCAATTTTTCCTATTATTGAACCACTGAGTTCTCTGGGCCTTCAACTGTGGATCTGTCAGAAAACAGGGGGCTTGCATGGATGGTTTTAGATCACTTCTGTCACTAATATTTTACAGTCTAGATCTATTAAGGAAGAAAAAATTAAAAAGCAAAAGCTGAGGTGAAGAGAAGCCCTGGGGACTGGCAGACACAGCCTCCAAGAGTGGCCAAGAGAACAGAGTGGAGATCCACCACAACTAGTTTTGGATGAGGCTAACGCTGGATGGAAGTAATCACCAATTTCAAATCTCTGAGGAAAGTCAGAACACTGGTAAGCAACGTATCAAGCAGATACCTATTTTTTTTCCAATTTCTTGGTAGGGCTAAAAGTGAATGCTGAAAATTTCTCTTTTGGAGATACCATTTTTAAATATAATTAATATCGTATATAGTTCTGCCACCATTAAATTGGAATTGTAATTCTTAGCAAGGGAAAAGGTGATGTCTGTCTTCTCCCTAAAGAGGCTATCTTAGAGTTAATCACAACACCTCCCAAGAACTCAGAGCGGTTGGGTTCATTGAATTTTAACTGACTGCACATGCATAGAAACACAAAAGCTTACTGAGAGTGTGGCCTCTTTTCTGTTGTTGTAGGTATCCAAATATTCTTGCAGTTCTAATACACTGAACTTGAGCTTGTCCAGAAGTCCACATGAAAGGAGCTAAAGACAGGAAAATAATTGGTATTAAAACAACAAGGGAGATAGCAACACAAAGGCATGGCTACACAGAAAAAAGTATATTTGGAAGTAAAGTTAAAGGAGTACCGTGTCATCCATTTTAACAAGCTGTGAAATTTGGAATTTTGCTCAACTATCAGCTACAATTGCAATGGAATCCTAGCTTGATAATGCAAGCCTCCTATGAACATATCCATTCTTTCCCATATTAGTATAGGCAGTTAAGACATACAGTACCAAGTATTCCACAGAAGCCCACATTAAGATATGGTTTCCATTTATACATGACTTCTACTGTTATCACCCAATAATACTCCAAGCAGTGTGAAGACAAACCTCCAAAAAGACTTTCAAACTGATTTTGTACTTAATCTATACCTTAAGTCATTTAAGACAGAATGATTTTTCATATTGTATTTTTTGCTACAAGACAGCCACCAGTCAGTCAGGTAGGACCGACTCTTCAGAGACTTTTAAAATCAAAGCACATCCACACTGGTTCTGAACCTCAGTAGTTAACTGAGCATGTGGTGATTCTGTCATATGACGAGCAATAGAAAGAAAGGTATCACACAACTCTCACTCTCCAGGAGCTCGTCAGTCCCTAGGAGTTACATGCATAAAGCCACGATTTGCCATCAGCCAGAGACTGTTTCGATTATTCTTTAAGCTCATCTTTTGCAGTCTGAGCTGGGTAAATCCAGAGGGCAGTAGCTCTGTTAGAGACTTGGGGGTGGGGAAACTGATGACATGTTGCCTCTGAAGACCCATTTTACTGGGCAACCTGGCATTATGGGCACTGGCTATGTCAGCTCCAGGAGGTTATCTGACCATATATGCCCAGCTATGAAAATCAGAGTCATCAGAGAACAGTGCCACGGATGCAGAGGGAACACAGAAGTGGATTTTTCTCCTAATTCTGTGAAATGGCTCTGCCTTGGCCTGGACTGGCCATGTGCAGTAATTATGCTGTAGACCTGGAGGCCTTTGGGAGTCATATCACAATACAGCGCTGCTCACAACACTGATGGTATCTGTAAAACAAACCACAGTGCAAACCTGCTACCTGAAGTTCTGCACTGCAAGTTGCGCAGGCCCTCTGCTGTCAGAGCAGCGCTGGGATACTCACAGTCTCTGCATCCACAAAAAGTGTAGGGCATTCAGAGCAGGAGGTGAGCATCTGGGAAGAGCTGACAAATTTGGATCCGATTCCCCGGAGGTTATCTCCAAGGTAACTGGCTGCATCACAGGTTAGGAAGCAGAACCTTTTCTGAATATTCTGCAAGGCAAAATAGTGACCATTTGTAAAGGTCAAGTTCAACTTATATGTGATAAAAATATTTTGGGGAGAGGGGCAGCTTCTTTTTTTACATTTCAATTACATTAGCTGATTTTTTTTACTTGACATAAAAATCGTGTATCTTCACTGTCTACAACATGTTCTGAAATATGTGTACACTGTGACATGGCTAAATTGGACTAATTAACATGCATTGCCTCACATATTTTTTTGGTGGTGAAAATACTTAAAATCTACTCTCAGCAATTTTCAAGAATACAGGATTATTAATGGAAAAAAACTCTACTTTTAAATCTTTATAAAAATACGTGAGAATGGGTCCTTAGGGTAATGGGGGAGGGGAGCAGAATGAATGTTTATGTTAAATCAACTAAGTAATGATTCAGTGCGGACGTTTCTTCCTAAAATGCCATTTTCCAGTGCGTGGATGCTTGTGCAGGGTGAGTATCCTTCTCTGAAATGCTTGGGACCAGAAGAGTTTCCAGTTTTAGATTTTTTTTGGATTTGAAATATTTGCAGATACATAATCCCTTGAGTTGCTCCAATGAGCATTTCCTTCGGGTGTCACGTTGGCACTCAAAAAGTTTCAGATTTTAGAACACTTTGGATTTTTGTATTTGGGATGCTAAGCCTGTATAATCTTTTTGATCAACACTGCTTTTCTTTTTGCTTGTGATTAGTGCCAATCAGAGTTTAAGTCTTCCTTGCTTGTTTGTCAGATCGGTGAAAAGAGATTACTTCAATGTGGACAAGATGAAAAAGGTCAAGAGGCGTAACTCTTTTCTGCTTCCCAGGATCAGAGCTCCTTGAGACAGAGCATGAGAATTGTGCATTTGAGCCTCTGAAGAGTAAAGTAGTAAATACAGAATGGGACCTCTCTTCCTCTGAGGGCATGTCTGGTGAGGTGTCTCAACTGAGCCTAATTCTGTCCTAGTGCTTATATATATATCACTCATTAATCCTCATCACCAGATGAACAAGCTGAGGCTAAGAGAGGTTAAATGACTCGCTTAAGGCCATGCAACTAGTAAGTGAATGAGTAAGGATGGGTCTGATTCCAAAGTTCACAATCCTTCCATAATCTAGATTGCTTCTTAAAGCTGATTGCTTCTCCTATACTACCTAAGGAAAAAAAAAATAAGAAGAATATGATTCACTGTGCCTGTGTCAGTGCCAAAATAAGAACACTTTTACCCCCCTGAACTTCTAGCGAACAATGTTTTCTGTTTTTGAGATGGGGTCTTGCTCTGTCACTCAGGCTGGAGTGTAGTGGCACAAACATGACTCACTGTAGTCTAGAACTCATGGGCTCAAGCAATCCGCCCACCTCAGCCTCTCAAGTAGCTGGTACCACAGGTGTGTGCCACCATACCCAGATGATTTTTTAAATGTTTTTTGTAGAGATGGGGCTTGCTCTGTTGCCCAGGCTGGTCTTGAACTCCTGGACTCATGCAATCCTCCAGCCTCAGCCTCTCAAAGTGCTAGGATTACAGGCATGAGCCACCATATCCAGCCTTTGTACAATATCTTTAACAAAAGAACAAACTATGCAACCAAAAAAAAAAAAAAAAAAAGAAAAAGGAATTCCAGTGCTAGGCATTGGCTTTCCCCAGTGATGTTAATACTTTTTGGGTTGTCAAGCGTAATCCATAAAAAATACTACCTGTCCTGTTAAGGGGAAATTAGCAGGTCCCCCAAACAATAGTAGGTTTTTGGTTCTTTATAAGTTATATTAGAAAAATGCCAACCATATTGCATATTATTTATTTTTTATTTAATATATCTGAGAATCTTGGTAGAATGTATAACATACTCATATCTCTCTGGTGTTAAGTTGGTTTTGTGTCAATTAAATAAAAGACCCAAAACTGACCATGTTAGAGCTGAAAGAAACCTGAAATTCCATGTCTGTCATTGCATAGCCAGTTGAGTGGCAGAGCTGGGATTAGGATTCAGGTCCCCAAATAGTGTGCAGTTCTTTCCTTGTTACCTAAGGATAAGGTAAGATCCTGGCTTACTTTTTCTTATACAGAGAAGACTGGATCTATCAGGGAACTTCGGAGCCAATATAAAGTCAGTGACATTTAGGGGATATAAATTCAGTTTTTTCTTCTTCTGAATTCCAACACACATTATGTAAATTGGTGACCTTATGTGACCCATGATGATGATATTCTCATGTAAGAGCAGAAAATACAATGACTGAGACACTTGGAAAAATGTCCATACTGGAAAAACAGAAACCATTTCCTTATTTTTAAAATGAAATTATTTTTGCAATTACCTCTTCCCTACCTCTTCCAAAATCCAACCAAACACAGAAACATTGTATTCATGCTTACAGGGAAATGTTGGAAAACAGTAAACAGACATTGTGAGGAAATGACAAATGATTCATAATAGCCAGAATGCAGGTGTGAGATGTATTGCATTTCCAGCATATTTTATTAATGCCGATTTTGCACTCAGTATTCCTTTCATATAGCATCTGATCAGGGTTGAGAAAGTTCTTAAGGCTAAATGTAATATTAAAAAGCAAAATAGTAGCTACACATTTAAAAAAATTATTTTTGCAGATAAGCTCCATAGGGTGATTGATTTAATACACTGATGAAAAAGAAATTCAAATCCAAATGAGCCCGCCCACGGCCCAGGCCTGGCCCCATCTCCCAGCTCATTTGCATTTTAATTTTTAGTACTTTCTTCTCCCTCCCTCCACAACTGCTCTGCTCTCTGCACAGTGGACGCTATGAAACCTGAACCCACTGCCTTGCTGCTGGGTGGTGAAAGATCCTAGAGAGTTAACTGTTACCACACAACAAACGGCACATCAGCCCCTCTCAGGGGAAGGGGTCATCTTCTGTGAGGACATTGGATGGGATGTCTGAGGCCTTTCACTCCTTAGCCACAGTTTTATCATTTGGGAGTTAGCCTTGTTCCCTCTAGGTCTGTCTCCTGCAATCTGAGTACTCTCTCAGAAGTGGCTAGAGAATCCCCAGGGGAGGTGGCTCTCGGCACACAGGCACGGCTGCAGAACTCTCTGGTGGGCAGTCAGTCACCCCTGGGCTCTCACCAGAGGGTCCAGACTCTGTGGAGGGGGCAGGGCCACAAAGGACATGCCAATGACCATGAGGAAGAGCAGCCAGCCTGTGCTGATGGCCTGCTAGATGCACGGCCTGAGCTGTTTCTCCATGTAAGCTCTCATAAGTAGTCTTTGAAAGATAAAACTCATAGACGTTGTTTTCACTTCCATTGTGCAATGGAGGACAATGAAGCTTGGAGAACTTAAGGACTGTCTGTAGGCCTAGTAGGCTAGTAAGTGGCCAGAACTGGGATTTGGACGTATAGGTAGGTTTAACGTCAAAGGCTAGTCTGACTTCACTGTACTCTTTTCCACATGGAAATCACCATCCCATACAACTCTTTTCCCTTTATGCCTCACCAGCATCTCAACTGGTAGGTTGCCAGGTGCCAGGCAGGTAGAGGGTGGAGACAGGGCCTCCCTTCTGCCTTCCTCATACTACCCACATACCTGGGTACCTGGGAGAGGAAGTCAGGCTGAGTGGTGACTGCAGCTGTGGGCCATGGCTGACCTGTCAGTCTTGGTAATGAACCTGCTGGTCTACTGGCATGAAGTCAGAAGCTGTGTGTTTAAGGTTTCCATGTATTCTTCCTACATCTACTGAGCACCTAGTGTATGTTAGAAACTGTCAGAAATCAAGGTGAGCAAAGCACTGTTTACCTGCCCCCTTCATGGGAGACAGACACCTAAACAAGTAATTATCACACAGAGTGACAAGTGTAATGGATACAAGTACAAAATCCCGAGATGTCAGGGGAAGGGAGTAAGATGTAACAGAAGGCTTTGCTCACTGAAGTGATACCCAATCAGCACTGTGAATGTAACTGAAAGTGCAGGGACAAGGGGAGATGACCATTCCAGGCAGAGGGAAAGTATTGTTCAGGACTATCTAATTAAGCATGAATTGTCCAATAACTCTAATAAAAATGACCATAACAGCCAAACTTAAATATGTATTATTAATCATTCTTTAAAAATAGCTTTTAGA
>NW_016107423.1:544802-581867 GCF_001604975.1 Cebus imitator | reverse complement strand
GATATTCTGGTATATAATTTTCATTATTTTCTAGGCATTTTAAAAAAGGAATACTACTCTAGATTTTTTTTTAAACCAGCTTTCTCTTAAAACTGTAATATTGGTAACCATGTTTCCACATCAACAAATCTTCCCCTACAACCTCATCTTCATAGCTTCCAGTCTTCATTATCCCCAGCATTGCCATTTTCAAAGTCAATACCTGTCTCAAGCTCAGACAGAGGTCTAGTTAACTGTGATGACCTTCAAAGAGCTCTGGTGTTTCTTCACAGCAAGGCATGTTTCTCTCTTTTGCTGCCTCCTGCACCTGCCAATTATTTGATGAAATTTGGAGGATAAAAGTTTACAGAAAGATGCATAGAGGGGTTAATAGGAAGCAGTCATTGTAAGTGTGCTATGAGGTAACAAGCAAGATTTAAGGTGTCCACACATAAGACTGCCCCAGAGAGTTAGTTGTGCGTGCAAGATGCTAGGTGTCTGCTGAGGGATCGGAAGTGGGGTTGAAATTTCACTGGCACCCTGCTGGCCAAATGTGGTACTGCACCCCTCTGGAGGCGGGGACATTGACTATAGTTTGCACAAAGACACGGTAGACGGTGGGGCCGTGGTTCACACTGGAGCGGCAGTTGTTAGATTGGCCTGATACTTAAGATCGACCAAGTAGGAGGCATTTTCCCATTTCATAAAACAAAATCTGCAGTGCACAGGAAGCTGCTACAACAGCAAGAATGCCTTCACTTGCTCAAAAGCAACTAAAGGGAGTAAGCAAGTGCTCACAGCTATGGCTGGCATGCTAAGGAATTTACAGAGTGGGAAAATGAGAAAAGACAAGGAAAGGGAAGATAAAATAATGAAAACAAAAGAGAGGTAAAGGGGGGTGGGATGGAGGATAGGCTTGGCAGAACATTCTCCTTAATGGTCCTGTGTCATGGCTGCTGAGGACTGGTGATGTCAATAACAGCCAGAAAGGCAGGAGTGAAAGGTACTTCATGGCAGCCTAAGTCATCAATATCACGTTGAGAAGGATGACGAGATTAAGGGTGAATAGAAGAAATTTTAAACTACAATATTGTAACCACGTTTCCATATCAACAAATCTTCCCCCACAAACTCATCTTCGTAGCCTCCAGTGTTCATCATCCCCAGCATTGGCTAAAGAGGAAATTTAGGGGTATGTGGGGAGAAAATACAGTAGTATAACCCCAGAACAAAAGAGCAATCTCTCCTTAAAGTCGAAGCCACCTGGCTCCCCTAAGAAATGAAGTCCTCTGCACTTTCAGTGAGCCCGCATACCTTAAACAAAGAGGAGAACACATGAAATGTATACACAGCACAGGAGCCGTCCGAGTCGCACATAAGCTGGTTGATGTGGCTGCGCCAGGCCTCCTCGGCATCGTCACAGGCTGCGGGCTGAAAGGCGGCAAGGATGGCTGAGAAGAAGGGTGAGGGAGGGGGAGAGACTCCCCTGTCACCTTCTCCAAAGCTGGAAAAAATGAAAACAACTATGTCAAGAAGTGATATCCTTATCATCCTATACTGGGTTTTATATCTTCTGACCCTGAGAGTCAGCAAAATGAGGTAACTTTTCTACCCACTCTTCCTTTTGAAGTTGCTTTGGGGACTTGGCTTTCATTCAGAGGTCACTGCAATTATTTTTGGTTTATTTGTTTTGAGTCTGGCTCTGTTGCCCAGGCTGGAGTGCAGTGGCGTGATCTCAGCTTACTGCAGCCTCCGCCTCCCGGGTTCAAGCAATTTTTATGCCTCAGTCACCAGAGTAGCTGGGATTACAGGCGTGTGCTACCATACCCAGCTAATTTTTGTATTTTTAGTAGAGATGGTATTTCACCATGTTAGCCAGGCTGGTCTTTAACTCCTGGCCTCAAGTAATCCACCCAGCTTGGCCTCTCAAAGTGGTAGGATTACAGGTGAGGGCCACTGTGCCCGGCCAGAGGTCACCGAGATTCTTTCATGATTCAAGGAAATAGAATTTGCACCTCTAGAATTTCTGTGATTCCTCCATTTCTGATTCCCTTTCTATAGACTTGGTGCCTTTTTTAGCCTTCAGCAAGGGCCTCTCACACTCACAAAGGCCATGCCCCAAAGTAAACCACAGTTCCTATGCTTTGGCAGTTTCATTCTTCATTTTTCACTTTGAAAAATTATAAAAATTTTGAATCTTCTAATTTTTCCTTTCTGGAGGGAGAATATTAATAAATACGTATGCACAAATGCCTGCAAGACAAAGATGGAGGAGACAAGGAAACCAGAGACATGCAGAGAAAGAGAGACAGAGAGGCAGGAAGAAAGAAGAGATAATGAATACAACATGAAAAGTCAAATTCTTCTCTAGTTATTATCTTAACCTTTTCCTTTGATGGACAGATATCGCTCACTGTAACAGAAGGCCTTTGTCTAGCATATCAGAAGCTTTTACTTAGTTCTTATTTTCAACTTTCAGAAGAGTAATTTTAGGATCTCAACTTTCTTTTTCTGAAGTAGACCTGTAGCATTATTATTTCTGATTTATTCTAGATGCTGGATCAGTCTAACCTCTGGTATTTTTATCTATTTCTCCTCACATTTTTTTTTCTGTTTGTATATCTCACTAGTCTAAGAAATATCAGCCACCAGGGCAAAAGATGCCCGCTTAAAGAGTAGGTATTTACTATATAAAGAGCCTCTTGTTCCAGTGTTTTAATTCCAAATGCGAACAGCTTATTTCCAAGGCTTGCCAAGTGTTGCTTATCTTCAAAGCTTAAAGGTCTGGACCATGTTTCCCAGGCTCTTCCTTGGTGTTTTACATTGCTTTCTGGCCTTATGAATTCATATGTAAGTGTCCTTTCTTTGTTCCACATGAGGCCCTACAATGGGGTTGGATGACTGACTCAGCTGAGAGCCCACCACGATACATGTCGCTTTGGACTCCTTTATTAGGATGTCCCAGAAGTGCAAGTGTGACATTTAACTAGAGTGTGAATGCAATACAATGTACCATGAACATTCACACCACTCACATACGCCAAGGGCTCCATTACCTCGCCAGGGTAAACTGGTCCAGTGCCCGATTGCCTTTTTCTTCCCCCTCAGTCATGTCCAGGCTAAAGCTGTCACTGCATTCAAAAGCTGCTGGGAGTTCATTGATGGAACTAGAAAGATCATCCTCATGCACGGTGGTGTCCTCCTCCTCACGAACAGCTTCAGCCTGGAAGAATAAAAAGACAGAAGAATCCCCCAATATGTAAGAATACATTCAGGACAACCTGTTCACCTATGGAACAAATAAGAGAGAATGAAATGCTGATGGTGATAGAAATGGGGGCGTGTGTTTTCTAGCTACATTATAGTCCATTTCTAGGCTGGACTCTGTTCATTCTTTATCTTCTTTTCAATCTCTTCCATAATAGTCCCCACAGGGGCTCTCAATAGATTTTCATACGTGGCCCATGCTTATAGGGTATGAACAGTAAACCTGGAAAAGACAATCAAGACCTCCAATCCAGCCTCCACATTTTGCAGATGAGGAAACAGTGCTCCATGTAGGAAAGGGACTTGTCTAATATCAGGTCCACAGTCAGAGTTGGTGCTAAGACAAGAAACACTGCCTTTGGATTCAGAACTCTTTCCATGTCCAAACCCAGCCTTCTAAAGCAAGCCTATCCAGAGCTAATTCTCTAATATAGAACCCCTTTCCCAACGGAATGAGGAATCATCAGGGCCTGGCACAGTAGATGTCCAGGATACCTGTGGTGTGCACGAGTGATCCACAGTCCTTCCCTGAGCCTGTTGGGTTGCTTGGCCTTTCCACATAGGGAGTCCTCTAAGATCCATTTGCATGTATGCTTTACCCTCGAGAATACCCCTTGAAAATAACAGATATGAGTATCTGCTCTTACCTGACTACAAAATGTGGAATGAGCAGGACAATGAAAGGGCTCTAGGGCAGGCAGAACCACGATCAGTGAGAGGCAGGAAAGAGACATGCAAGTAAAATGGAAAAAGAGGCTAGGTTTGGGCCTGGGCCAGGGGGAAAAGGAGGACTGATTGTTCTTCAGGAGAGGAAGGAAGGCAACTGGATTCCAGATCAGAAGGGAGAGGAAGAAATATGCACATGTTACAGTGAGTCATTTTCTTAAAAACAAAAGGCAAAATAGCATTGTCTGTGAATTAGAGCCTTATCACGAGTTACATCTGTCCACTCATTCAGTGTGTAAATATATATATATAATACACATATTATACTTTGACTCTAGAATTATAGGGAAAATTACCAGGAATGATAAAAATATATTAAGGAAATAAGATATCTCATGTCTGTGGAGGAATTGCTGGTAAAAACTGAGTTTGAGATGTTTATCCGTATCTGCTTTTTAAAACTACAGTGCTGCCAACAGGGCTGGCCGTTGGTGCCTGGTCTAGGTTATTAGTGTACATATACTTAATCCATTAGAGAAGGGATGAGTTCTTATTAAAATACATTTTATTTTCTCTAATATCATAGATATATCAAACATTGTAGAAATGCAGCTTATATGAGAAACTGCATTCTGAAGGGATAGCTCTTCAGAAATGGGACTTGACATTTTCTTGGTCGGATAGATCTATTACTTAGGTAGTACTTTTTTTTTTTTTTTTTTTTTTTTNACCGAGTCTCCTTCAGTTGCCCAGGCTGGAGTGCAGTGGTGTGCTGTCTCCTCACTGCAACCTCCGCCTCCCAGGTTCAAGCAATTCTCTGCCTCAGCCTCCCCAGTAGCTGGGATTACAGGCACCTGCCACCATGCCCAGCTAATTTGTTTGTATTTTTAGTAGAGATGGGGTTTTACCATCCTGGCTTGAACTCCTGACCTCATGATCCACCTACCTTGGCCTCCCAAAGTGCTGGGATTATAGGCATGGGCCACTGTGTCGGGCTACCCCTTTTTATGAGAGTACCTTCTATGAGAAATCTGTATGTTTTCAGCATTTAAAATAGAAAAATTGAGTAAATGACCATATTAACAATGAGAAATATCAAATGCTAATAACTTCACATATCTTTTGTGATGTTTTTTCTATGAAATTTAATTTCATAATCTTAGGATTTTAATTTAGACAACTTTTCTTTCTAGGCTTTTATTATATTTGGCTAAAAAAGAACTCTGCTAATTCCAGGAATCCTGATTGTAGTAGCTTTGCAATGAGGCAATCTTGGAAATAATTACTATTTTAAGCTTCAATATTATTAGGTATTTGCAATTCGGTGATTGCCCTTGGTTTAAAGCACATTTATTTTCCTAGATTTCTGATCTATTTTTACTACACTATCAGAGAATATAGAATAGCCAATATTATATTTCTCCATTAGGAGCGTCAGAAGGAATATACTTTTATAACATGTTTTTCAATTTTATTTTTTCTTTTGAACTTGCACAACAATAACCAAACTCACGATAAAGAATGCTTGACTCTATCCTAATAGCAATAGATTATTTTGGTATTTCTACTATAAGGAAATACAATTCTATACCGATGGGCATACATGTGGACATAGCATGCAAGTGGATGGTTTTCAGAACATTTTAATAAAATAAACTTTAAATGAAATACATGCTGTTAGATTTTTTTTTTTTAATTAAGAAAATTACACCCATTATTATTTTTTCCTTACAGAGTCTGGTGAGAAGAGTTTTGTGCGAATCTGGCATAAGACTGTGATTGACATTAAAAATTCTGATAGTATGCCAAAAGGCAAGTACTGAATCAATGTACAAATCGTATAATTGTTTCCTACATAGGAAAAAATTTCCCCAAATACGTGCATACACCCACACCTCACTTAGCATATTGTTTTATAAAAGTCATGACAGAGATCAGCAGTTTCTCAGTCAGAGCGATCTCAGACATACACCACTGGTTTTGCCATCTACCAGCAGTGTTTATGCAAAATGTCTCATTTTAAAAAGACCTCAAATCAAGTCTTTTAGCCAAGAAGATGGCTGCTCAAGTTTGTGGGGGTAAAACAACCTCAAAACATAGGCTCACGTGCACAAACTTCTATTATTTTAAAAAAGAGACAAATAAAATGATAGTATCTCTACTTGAGACCCCTTAAGAATTCTCAGAAAATTGGAAGTGCTTTTTTTTTTTTAAAGGATACTACAAATCATCATTGCTAAAATCTCTTCACCTTTGAACCCTCAGAAATCTGCAGATTATTCATATCAGGCAAGGAAGCATCAAAGCTGGACATTCTGGTGTTAAAGGAATGAGGGTCCGTAGGGGCCAAGTCACAGGCTGTGGTGAGCAGCTCCATGGGATTTGTCTCTTCAGAGGGGGAAAGAGTCATGATCTATTTAAAAAGCAAAGGAAATTAAACATAGTATAAAGTTCCCATTCTTTGAAAGCTCCAATTATTCTCTAGTTATTAGTTAATATGTCTTAACTCTTCAACTTCCACATTTCACCATTATTGGACCTTAAACACAGCACCTAGTAATCCAGGTATTTTCAGATAATCACATCAAAATGTCTGTCTTATCTCCAAACTTTGAGATCTGGGGAATTTTTTAAAAAAGATTCCAGAATAATAAAAGGTATTTGGGAAAAATCTAGGCCTTAACAGATCTGGTGGCTTTCAGGGTGAATCACATGGACCCTCGTCTTTGTTTCTATTTGCAAACTACAGAGAAGACTGCCAGCTAGAACCCATTAGACACCACCTGACGGTTCTGATTTTAGTTCAGCAGCTGTGGGAAGTTTCTTTAGCTGCAACTGGAAACTATACTCCTGCATTAATTACAAAAAATAAGCCTCCCAATTCCTAGAGTGGGAGAGGTGCTACTTACTAGGTCTGAGTGCTCCAGGATCTGGCTGGCTGTGAGGTCCTCCTCCTCAGATGACTCATCGGAGTCCTCATGGTTCATTTTATTCAGGCTGGGAGTACTTCCTGACAGCTGGCGCTCCTCCAGAATCTGCATATCACACTTGTCCAGGCTGTCCAGAGAACGTCTGCGCACTCCCCAGTTGAAATTGTCCATACTCTCACCCTGAAATCACACCATCAGCCAGTTTTTTATGCCAAAATCCTCTTGCACTCACACGTTCACACTTTCAATTAGTCACAACTTAGGAACAAATATTATCATGATCAACTCTTAGGCTCTCATCTACTTTGGTATCAAACCTTTTGTTTACCCGATGTGAAAAGTAGTAAAATCACACTATTTTCATGTAAATGCAGGTGAAGTCATAGGTAGAAGTGGTGACATACTTTTCTTTGGCAGGGTGGGTAATTATTACATTTTGTTAAACGTTGATTTTGGTAAACCCTACCAATGATCTGGGCTTTCAAAAATCTGTAAGAAAGAGATCATTAGTATGAAAACTTCAAATAGGTGTCAGCCCCACCGCCCTGAGGTCGGCCCCTGTTTAGTATAGCTTTCAGAAGGAGAAAAAAGTAGGAGCTATGCTTGTAGCACATTCCAGAATCCTTTGGGTATTTAGTGGAAGAGCATTAGATAAACATTCCAGCCTGTCTCTAACACAGCGGTTTTCACAGATACAATGCAGAGTTAAAGACTATCAGAGCAGTTGGGCCAAGTCTGATGGAGCATGCACTATGCAGAGGCCGGAGCAGCCACACCTTAACTTTTGCTTTAGGCTCATCTTTAAATAACTGTCCCAGTGTAGAAAATCATTAATTTCCTGGACTCAGTACCAAATATTATTATTTTTATTTTAAGACAGAGTTTGGTTCTGTCGCCCAGGCTGGAGTGGTGCAGTGCCACGATCTCAGCTCACTGCAACTTCCACCTCCCGGGTTCCATGCCTGCCTAATTTCTTTTGTAGAGATGGGGTTTTGCCATGTTGCCAGGCTGGTCTTGAACTCCTGATCTCAAGTGATCCACCTACCTTGGCCTCCCAAAGTGCTGGGATTACAGGTGTGAATCACCGCAGTCAGACCCAAATATTATTGTTGATTTGTATGTTTTGAATTACTGAGAACTAGCTTAAGTCACCATTTAAGTGTTAAAGAAAGCTTTTAGTTGCATTCAGACTTTTTCTACAAACCATCAGTTATTAAGTAAGTGTATTTGACTTTCTTTTTTCTAGAAATGGATTTGGGTTTTATTTTTCTCTGTTAAGATAGGAATAAAGGAAGAGAAATATTACTCAGCTGACTAATAAGCAAAATTTAACATAAACAAATGATCTGACAAAATCCAGTACAGAATCTTTTCATTTACTGGTAATTCGAAACACTGCCTGATGGTTAATTGAAATAAAATAAAACAATATTTTCTAATGAGAGCTCAGTGAACAGCATAATGTGAGAGATGCAAATTACTGTTAAACTTATGAGCATTATCATTTATTAATTTTCCTGTTTTAAGGATCCATTGTGTCTGACTCCTAGTGAAACAAGCTTGCCATTCTCACAGACTTGTCATATAACAGAGGCACAGCTTTTCCACAGTCTGCTTGGGCTATTCATGGTAGAAGGCAACAGGTATAAATCTTTAGCACAATCTGGATAAGATATACAAATTATCATTATTCACCCTCACATATGATATTCATGATTGCTCTTAGGGCTATATAATTATAAAAGAGAGTAGAGACTCAGAATATTATTTCTAATATCCAGTATCTGGTGTGATAAATTACCAGCACATATTTTTTCTTTTTTTCTGGTGGAAAATGGCTAACTGTTGCACTGGGATTTAAAAAACAGCCACTGCAGTGAGAAAATAAAAAATATATGAAAGAGGCAAAAGTTCCAGGTAGAAA
The DNA here is from genome assembly GCF_001604975.1 of Cebus imitator. NCBI lineage: Eukaryota > Metazoa > Chordata > Mammalia > Primates > Cebidae > Cebus > Cebus imitator. The sequence continues at coordinate 573,101 of NW_016107423.1, read as the reverse complement.
AGGAAAATCCAATGTGTAAAGAAAGGAAAAAAATAAAGAAAAATCAGAGTACTAACTATACAGAGTAAAAAGCGAAGAATGTGAAAATTATAGGGTAAAATAAACACAATTCACAAAACTGACTCTCTTGTACCAAATGACTGGAAGGGTTAGATGAACTATCTTAGGTAGCGATTCTGGAGGTCTCCCACGCTGCACCTGAGACAGAACCATGAGCTTGCAGAGGAATACAGACATCCATGTGGGAGAACGCTACACCAGGCACAGGTTGCTGCTACCGCTGGTTTGGTGGTAGCTCTGGTGAAGACCTGAACCAATCAGGTGTGAAAATGGGGAGGCAGGAAAGCTGTTCTTGTAGGAATAAGGTTTGGCTGTCTTGCTGGCAGATGCAATATCTCCCTTGGAGGCAAGAGTGTTGGAACGGTTTCCCTAGTGGTGGCTGAGAGGTTGAGATGGAACAGTGTTGTAGTCTGGCCTGTTAAAGTCCACAGTAATTAAAAGTCAACCAGGCTTTCTCAGCATGGCCCCAGTGGGACAGCCACCCTCCATCCTTCCTCTCCCCCAAATGTCAGATTTGTATTTTATGTTACATACAAAGTGAAAAGTCAAAACAATTTTCTATATGTGAGAAAATGCAGAGGATGGCTAGTCCAGATGAACACTTTGTATATGTCAGTTATCAAACTTAAAAACCACTCAGTATTTATACTGAGATGGGAAAGTTAATGATTAAACATTCTAGAAATGTTAAGAAATAATATTTTTTGAAACATTTTTTCATATTAGAACTTTGTCAAACAAGGATTATTGCTGAAGAAGCTTGGGTGCACTGTGGTCAAAATATGTTCCCCCAAATGTTCTACTTAAAGTAAGTCTGATATACACAGATAGAGACTGATCATAGGTCAATTTGTCCGGGATGATCCAGTTTTAATGCCTGTTGTTTGGGCATAAATATTATTAGTATGCCCTTTTACTTTCAAAAGGGATGAAAAGTTACATAGTCACTACACAGAGACAGAGATACCCTTTAATTCCTGGGGAAAAAAAAGGATTCAACAAAGTACATATGGTATATAGTTAGATGCACATTGTTCATTTCACTCTTTTTTTTGAGACTGAGTCTTGCTCTGTTGCCCAGGTTGGAGGGCACTGGTGCGATCTTGGCTTATTGCAACCTCTGCCTCTTGGGTTCAAGGGATTTTCCTGCCTCAGCCTCCTGAGTAGCTGGGATTACAGGATTGCACCACCAGGCATGGCTAATTTTTGTATTTTTAGTAGAGACAGGGTTTTGCCATGTGGGCTAGGCTGGTCTTGAACTCTTGGCCTCAAGTGATCTGCCCACCTTGAGCTCCGAAACTGCTGGGATTATAGGTGTGAGCCATCGCACCCAGCGAGTTCAGTTTTAATACAAGAATCTAACAATAAAACCCATCCAGTTGTGTACCCACTTAATGAGAAATGATAGGATTTCCATAGATCAGATTTGAAATCTCCATTTCTTTCAAGAGATATAATCATGCAACTTTCAGAACTAGGCATATAAAGGTTTTAAAAATGTATTTACATTTTAGAAGACATTTCCATACTAGAGCAGCCAAGAAAAATACCTTTTATATCACACACCTAAATGGAAATATGCACGCAAATAAGCATATATATTCTGGAAGGGAGGACAAAGCAATTATGTTGTTATAAATCTGCAAAGATGCAAAACATCTACTAGCATATCGGAATTAAAAATAGCATCATCTTACCTGAAGTTCCTGGGTAGCAGATTGAATGAACAGAAAAACAAACAAAAGGTCTATTTACAATGATTATATTAAAGAGACTCAAAAACATTTTTCTTAGTGTTAACGAAACACTAATAGTGCTAATAATATACACTTTAGTAGGTGCACCTTAAAAAATAAGGTAAATATACACTAACTCCAAAGAGAAAAATCAACATTAAACATCAGAAATTCCAAACCCCTTGGCTGTGGATGATACGGCTGGGATAACAAATCATTACTACAATTTCTGAAATAGCTTTCAACCTTGGTTTCCTCAACACATTTTTTTTTGGAATGCCTAAATACGTATTTGTGAGAAAATTATTAAATGTCATGAGAACGCGAATGAGGGTCATCAACTGGAAATAAAGGCAGCATCACGTGAGCCTGTTCACAAAGCTAAGAGTGTGATTGTGATCTGTTTACTGCTGATGTGCAATTAATAGCAAAGACACAGCACCTTTTAAAGATTCTAAAAAAATTCAAGGGCAAACTCTTGTAGATATTATTCAATAAATTGAGACTAATGAAAAGAAATAGATATGACAAAATGGCTTGTCTTTCTTTTTTGACAACTGTGTTTTGATCTGAAAGCCAACTATGCCTAACTTTATCAGATGAGGATATACTAAAATTATTCACCAGCGATAGTACAAGGAGACTAACATTTAGAATGCCAGCTATGTACCTGACACTTTGCTAGACACTATACATAAGTTATTTTATTTAATCCTCATGTCAGCTCTACCGGCAAGTAGAGGTTGAGTACACCTTATCCAAAATGCTTAAGTCCAGAGGTTGTTTTGGATTTCAGATTTTTTTTTTTAAATTTTGAAATATTTGCATATACATAAGGGGACATCTTGGGGATAGGACCTAAGTCTAAGATTTGCTTATGTTTCACATACACCTTAAACACACAGCCTGAAGGTAATTTTATACAATTTTTTTTTTTTTTTTGAGACAGAGTCTTGTTCTGTCACCAGGCTGGAGTGCAGTGATCTCAGCTTACTGCAACCTCTGCTTCCTGGGTTCAAGCAATCCCCCTGCCTCAGTCTCCTGAGCAGCTGGGACTATATAGGTGTGCACCACCATGCTCGGCTAATTTTTTGTATTTTAGTAGAGATGGGGTTTCACCATGTTGGCCAGGATGATCTTGATTTCCTGACCTTGTGATGCACCTGCCTCAACCTCCCAAAGTGCTGGGATTATAGGCGTGAGCCACCGCACCTGCCAATTTTATACAATTTTAAAATAATTTTGTGCATGAAACAAAGTTTTGACTGCATTTTGACTATGACCTGTAACATGAGGTCAGGTGTGGAATCTTTTACTTGTGACATTGTGTTAGTGCTCAAAAAGTTTACAATTTTTGAGCTTTTTGGATTTTGAATTTTCAGATGAGAAATGCTCAACTCGTATTCTTATACTCACTTAACAGACAAAGAAACGGAAACCAAGAGGAACTGCATCCTTGCTTAAGGTCATATAGCTAAGGTCAGTGCCCCAGGTGAAGTTTCAACCTGGAGCTGCCGGACTCTGAAGTCCAGGTATCTTCACTCTTCTACTCAAGCATGTTAGAATCCCTTATTGTGATTTTACTGAGAAGTAGCAAAACATTCTCAAATGCCTTGTTTTATTTGGGTAAAATGTACACTCTCAGCCCTGTGAATTTCTTCTAAATTTTTTTTTTTTGACACAGGGTCTCACTCTGTTACCCAGTCTGGGTGCAGTGGTGCAAATCACGGCTCAATGCAGCCTTCCTGGGCTCAAGTGATCCTCCCACCTCAGCCTCCTGAGTAGCTGGGACCACAGGCATGTGCTATCATACCCGCTAACTTTTTATTTTTTGTAGAGACAGGGGCTTGCTACATTGCCCAGCCTGGTCTTAAATTCCTGGACACAAGTGATCCTCTAGCCTCAGCCTCCAAGAGTGCTGGGATTACAGGTGTGAGCCACTGTGCCCAGCCAGATTCTTATAAAATCTTAACAATGAAAGATAAAATAATCCCTGTGATTTTTAAGACAGACTAGAAAAAAGGTATAGTATTCCTTATTTCTTGTCCCTGAAAAACATTAGTATAATATTTATTTTTACGTAATGGGCATCCCAGATTTTCCCTTCCTTTATTTTGATAGAAACTAAATTTGTGAGCTGTTCTGAAACTGTGTCAGATTCCTTGGCTTTACATCATTCCTGCTAGGTCGTTTCCTATAACGTTTTTCTCTGGCTGAGACAGGAAATGATACCTCTCTTGCTTCGTCTGTTTTTCCCTCCCTTGTTTAACTTCCAGAGGGAAACAGGTGTCCAAGCTTGAATTTTAACCTAAGTGCAAACATTAGGTCAGTTGTCAGATCAGGAAGCTGATCTTTTGACATTAGCTGAACTCTGAGCTCTGGCTCAGAGACATTTTGAAAGTATTCAAAACAGTTGTATTTTGCTTTAGACTTTTAAAACAATCCTCACTGCATTCATGAATGCTTTATCTGTCATTTATTGTGGCTCACAGAAAGCTGCAATACTTTTGATTGGTTCTTAAGCAATTCAAGGAGAAAATTAAACTGGCAGTTATTTTAAGGATACATTATTGTAGTGCCTTTATACTGCTTGAGGACTGGGTCTGCTAAGCTTGTTTTCCAGGGAAAGAATTGGTGAAGAACACCTTTATTCTGAGGACATATTCTCTCCTGCTGGGGCAGACATCCAGGGTCATCAGTGGGCCAGGAAGGACACAAGCAGAGGGCTCTTTGGCTTCAACTATACATAAGTGGGTTGGTCAGTAATAAAATCCATTTAGGGAAGGTAAGTAGCTACCTGAAGCATCATTTGCCACAAACCTGTAGTTAAGCAAGGAGGTGCCTACCTACTGCAGGACATCGTACACTTGGGATCTGGGCCTGCCTCCTCAATTGTAAGATTAGCAGAGAGCCCTTTGGGAAATCTGGTGCAGTTAAACATGAGCTGACAACACCATTGTCAAAGGCTACGACCCAGGCACCTTTACATAATCCAATCTCACTTAAGTGAACTGAGTTTTGATCCCATAGGCAAAAGACCGCCTCTTAGGTGAAACATGCCTCTGAGCCACTGAAATGAAGGTGAGTGGCAGGTGATGCTCCTCCTCTCAATACCTGTTTTCAAAAACACGATTCATAGCTGAAAGTGTCTTACTGCCATGATTATCATCCAAAATAAACAAATCTGCATTTGCCCACTGAGATTTGAATTCAGCTGCTCCACTGTCTAGAACACCAGCCACCGACCTAAGCAGAGCAAAGAGCTCTCGTGTGGATTGTATTTTGTTTCCAGTTCTAAAGATTTCATCAAGCACAAAAATGTTGGATCCCTCAGGCTGTGGTCTCCTGTTGTAGCAGGCAAGCTTTGAAGGAGTTGAATTAGAGAAACTTCACATTAGAAATGATTAAATGCTTAGCATATTTTACCCAGGTACCAGTGAACGGGCTCAGAACTGAAATGTTTTTGTGATTTTTTTTTTTAAGTCCAGCTTGGGACTACACACACACACACACACACACACACACACACACACACACACACACATACAGTCTGTGTGGTCATTGAAACTCTGGTCTTTGCCATTTAGAAATAACTTGGCAGCTTTTGCCGTGGGCTCAGACAGGAAGGGTGTGGTAACTTTTGCCAAAGTTTAGCTGCTGTACTTTGAATAAGTTGATTCAAAATAAAGTTTACAACTTTCCGATTAAAGATCTTGTTACAAAAACTCATTATTTAGCAGGTAAAAAGAACCGTTTCATTAGCCAAGGAAAGGGTGCAGGGATTATTTTGATAGAGACTACACCGTACCTCTCCATCCTCCAGCTCCACATCTAGGAAGTCGAAGTCTCTGAAGACTCTAAACTGCTGTTCACTGTTTGTGTCATCCATGTTCTCCTGCTCTCGGGCGCCGTCCTCAGAAGAAACCAAGCTTGTCTGGTGCTCGAGTAGATCCAGATCCCCACACGATGAAAAAATCACCTGCAAATCAAGAGACCTCTCCTGAGAAACTGTTCTCCCTTTGGTTGTTTGTGCTATGAAAAACTGTAATTGGCTTTTCATAGCACTGTATTTCCAGTACACACCTAATTCCTTCAGTGGGTATTTTTAGAATGTTCTTTTATTATTTATGTTGGACAGGTGCCTTCAGATTAAACTCATGGCAAAGATGCAAATTCATGCACCAGGAAAACGTTCAAGAATCACATTGGTGCTTCCTAATGGATGAAGACTGTATACTCTGTGTGTGTGTGTGTGTGTGTGTGCATGCGCACATGTGTGTGTGTGTTTGTGTGTAAACTGGAGCAGTCAGGAAAATGTTCCACTGTTTCTAATCTGATTAGGGTTAGAAATTATACACATTTACACACATACATCAAATACATACAATATTTTAGGACTGATACCAAGATATGTTATTGTAGAATAAACTGCGGGAACAAAGGATTTAACCCTTTTAGAGATAAACCAGAACTGGTAATGAATAAAAACAGAAGCCAAAAAGTACAATACTTGTTCACAGAAGAGTAGGTGAGTAACCAGGCCCATAATTTATACTTAAATTCCTCTTCTGTAGATTCAAACAAAATAAAGCATTTTTTTAACTACTAAAATCTTTAGTATGTTGATGTTTTAAAATTAACTTCTATGTTTAGGTTCTCTTCACTGAGCCATTTTGGTTTAACTTGGCAGAAATAATAAACTGTAAATGAGAGTAAATGTTTTGCTATCCAGCCTCTACTGAACATAGATTGATATTAAAGAAAATTAATAATATTCTTTGTATAGCCATTATAATGTCTTAGTTATTCTTGAAAAGTAGGCAAATCATTTATAAGAATTTAAATACAATAAACATCTCTCAAAAGTAAAAAGGGTGAATGGATTTCAAACATACTTTTTTCCCCTGGTGTTTAAGAATAGTGTATGATGAAAAAAAAAAAAAAAAAAAAGAATAGTGTATGATGTATACGACGGCCTCTCATAACAGCCCCCAACACAGTTTACACAGGGATTGCAAATGAGTATGTAAGATAAAGAGCCCTGAGGACTAGTCAACTAGAGAGACAAGACGTGAGATTTCTGATTTCCTTGGCTGAAGGCAGTGTTTCCTAGTTAGTGCTGCTTCTCTTATTTGGAATGTACTCCAGGTAAATATTTCTAGCTGAAAAGGCCTTAGCACAGGGCAGAAGTATGAGTCTGGAGGAGAAAGTGTCAACCACAATGGCAATAAAAGTAGGCCTCGTTGGCGGTGCTGCATTGCAGGGACGAAACATACTGTGTCTCTTCGTTGCGGGCTTGGAGGCTCTATCTGCTTCTGCCACTGTCCCCTCTGTCCTAAAGACCGTCACAAGAGCAGCAGAAAACCCACTGATCAATAACACTGAAAAGGTGACTTAAATGGAGGCCCAGCTTAGCTGATGGCTGGCTGGGGTGCTTTCCCAGATGATAAGAAATATCACTTTGCACTTTAGCAAGTATTTATGAGCTTCTAATATTTCATCTGCTCATGAACTATGTTAGTAGATCCATTCTGAAATTTTAGAAATAGCTTCACAGAGAAATTTGTTTGCTAATTCTTTAGTTGAAAAATATTTAGTTTGCTATTTCTTTTTCATAAATAATAAATATGCTGTGATATAGGTGAAACAAAAATACTTGGTAAAACCAGCAGGCACTTCTACTGTTTTTGTTGTAATATAATCCCATACATAATTCAAATTTTTCTAAATTTTATAAAAGCTTCCAAAGTATACTTATAACATTTCAATCGTCCATTCATTCAAAAGCTTGATGGCAGAATTTTTGTTTTAATTTTTTTACTGTAACATCAGTGGAAGTTTGTATGCAAAAAAACATATTATTTTCATCTTTATTGTCTGTGGTTAAGATAAGGACATCAGAGTAAGAAGTGTGTGTACAGAGAGTAAAATTATATCCAAGAGGTATGAGCATATCTGACATACATGGTGGTCAGCAGAGATGATCATTTATATTGTAACAAAGTCTGGGCATATTTACAAAAAAAATCTAGGAAATTTAAAAAATGAAAAGAAACAGTATTCACAGACAAATGAGGAAACAGCCAACAAGATCTTTCATTGTTTCTGAACTCAGTGTGATTAAAAATCATGGTGTGGGGAGAAATAGTCAAGCGGCTTGCTCAAGATGGTGGCTATCATATTTGTCATTCACAGTTGAATTCTCTAAATTATATGACCAAAGGCAAAAACAGACCGATAAAAAAGGAGATATGACACCAAAGGAACTACGATACATGACAGAACTTACTGATGGATTTTTGCTCAATCCTACTTCTTGGCCACACAGAGAAAGGACATGGACCAACTTCTCTTTTGTTCTCTTCTGGAAAAGAAACACAAGGCAGGTCTCATTATGGGGTTCTGTGAGCATGTCGACGAATTTTCTAGCCACTAGCCACACAGGGCAACAGCACTTGACATACGGACAGTGAGAACTGAGATGTAAAATACACAAAGGGATGAAAAAAGAACATAAATAGCAATTAAAAATTGTAAAGTATTGAAAACATGTTGAAATAATGTTTTAAATATATAAGGTTAGGTAACATTTATTATTAAAATTAATTTTGTCTGTTTCTTTTTCCTTTTTTTAAAGGTGACTATTGGACAATGTAAAATGAAGCTCACATTATGTTTCTGCTGGACAGTGGTGATCTAAATTATCCCAAGGGGTGTATATGTGTGTATGTGAAAATCAATCCCTAGGTTCTTCAAGGAAATCTATCACTTCCTTTGATAATCTTTTCTTACATGTTATAACTTTCAGCATTAGCAAGGCTTTCCTTACACTTAAATTAACTCTATTAAGTTACAGCACCAGTCTCTCTTTCTCAGATAGAAGAATACTTTCTGTAGAATGAAAAAATTCATTTATTTTAAGCCATATTAAATCTTTCTTAGTTTCTTCTTCCGAAAGTTAAACAGATTCAGTTCCTTTTCTTCATAAACCTATTTTCCAGCCCTATAAGCATGTGATTCTTCTATAAACCATTACATTTTCTAGTGACAGATAACCCAGGTCTCAGAATGATGGGTGAGTTGATAATTTTTAAAGCAATCTTCCTAATCTCTTTAAAATGATTTTTCCCCCTATAATCTGATTTAAAGTTTGTTATTTGGAAACTGCTAGGAGGCCAATGCCACTCTTAGATTTTTCTTCTTAACGGAACGCTATTCACTGTATCCTTCTTTCCAAATTATAGAGGGGACAGACACTCAATATGGTGTCTGCTCAAGGTCAGAGACAGGAGGACTTTGAGGTTGAGGGATGGCAGAAGACTCGCTAAACGATTTTCCTGAATCTTAGTGGTCATTTTACAATCCTGGGAAGGAGTCAATGTAGAGGGACATGGAATTGGCTGTATATTTTTCTTCTCTCTTCCAACAAAGTTTTCAGCTGAACACACACTGAGAGCCTGCTCTGTTGCAGCCGGCACTAACCTTTGAGAGAGAAGGTAAGTCCTGTGGGGCACCCACTTTGTCCTTCCCAGCACCCACTTCACCTTCTTCTGGTAACACTGTCCCTCTTTTTATCTTGGAAGGGCTCCATTCCCACTGATTGGGGCTATGTCTCCCTCATACCCTGCAAGAACTCTTTTCTAGAATTGCTATGGATGTCAAAGGGGAAAGGCCTCTGTCACTCTGAAATCATCAGAGCCAAAGATCCTGTAAATCTAGAGTTGCCAGAGGTCATCTGGGCCTCTCATAGAAAAAGCCCGCCTGAGAATGAAGTCAACAGAGGGGAAAACAAGGGGCAAGATGTTGGGAAGGGAAGGTGGGGACAGTGAGAAGTAAACAGTCTAAGAATCCGGTTTCTGACACTTGTGTACTAGGAGCCAACTGTGCTTGAAGCCAAGATGGGTAAGCTGGCAAGTTCCTTTACCACATAAGGTAGTTTTTCAATGGATTTGTCACAAGTCAACAAAGGCTCCTGAATAATGCAGAAGTGTTACTTGACAGGAAGCCCAATGGCATCTCTGCTATGACGCAGTCACCACAGAGTGAATACAATCCTATGCTGTGATGACAGAGAATCTGGCAGCAGTACCCCCGCCCCACCATCTGCATGGCTTAGCCTGTGCGTGGACACTATGGCTGAGGTGCCTGCTTCGTGGACAGCAGCCAGGGTGGTCCTTGGGTGTGCAGCCCTATCAACCCTTTGGGTGTCCAAGTGCTATAGAATTGGTTGGGTGAACAAAGGATGTGTTGTTTGGACTTATTTAGGACAGTGGCAGAGGGACAGAATTTCTTTAAATGTCTGAAGGGCTGCCATGTGAAAGAGAGACCAGATTTTTATTTTATTTTCTAGACCTTAAGAGAACTAGAACCAGTGGCTTGAAGCAACAAACAGTCAGACTTCAACTCAAGGTAATGAACTGTTCAAAGGGAAAATGGGTTCCTTGGAATGTCACAAGACCCCATCCCTGGAAGTGTGGAGACCTATATGGGCAACCTTGGGATGGTGAAAGGGGGATTCCCTTGTGACACAGCCATCGGGATTCAATAGCTCTGTAAACTCCCTCCCAGGCCTGTGGGTCTAGGATTGCATACCTGAGAATACTGGGGCCTTTTCCAGCTCACAGGAACAAGGACATTGGAGTTGGAGCCTGAAGAAGTGGAAGACGTGCTCCGGGTGACGGCCATGGCCCTGGGCTTCCCATCACGCCCAGAAGAATTCTGCAGCTCATCATACCGCCTCCCTATGATTGGAGTCTTGAGAATAAAGAAGACAAAAGCACATTCTTCTGTCTCAATAGTTCTGTGACATATGAAACCCCTCTCCCCAGAAGCAACCAAGAATGGCTTATTTAATTAAGAATAAGATTAGAGAAATTCAGTGTTACAAATGGGCTCATTTTCTCAATACTCAGTATACATTATGAATCATTTTGCATCTTTAACATTTTCTCCCCTCTTCAGCAGCAGAAAAATGCAACTGCTTGTTCTTTAATATGCTTTAGAAACCGCTGATAAAGAGAAGCTAAATGTGCAGGAAACGAATCAGTTTTCGATTGTTTAAACTTGAAAACATTTCTTATAGTTAGAACAAGAGACCAAAATTCCTTTCCTTCTCCCAACTTTTAATCATCAATCTTTATATACTCTCAATTATTTAAAGATGTATTTAACTTATTTATATCTTTTCAATTATTCAAATGACTGAGGTCAGGGCCAGGTACCCGGGCAGCACTTGAGAAATCTCACTTCCCGAGAGCTCTAGAGTGGGGTGGCTGCGTGAGCAGCACTTAGCAAACTTTAGCTCTGAGCCAGTCTCCTTCGCAGACACCAGGCTCATGGGCCTGACCTTGGCAGTGGCAGAAACTGTCAATTTCATGCCTGGCTCTTGAGACCCATCATTCTGCAGCAGTTTTGGGTCTCCAGGGCATGCTGCTAACTGGCTGCATGTTTTTTTGTATCTCTTTGGGACACAATAAACTCAAATAGCAGGGTAAAAATAGCTTTTCCCCCTAGCCATGTTAAAGAAAATGTGAAATAGGCAAGGATCAAATTGAAACCTTAATGTTATTTACATATTAAATATAGATGCAGGTGTCACAATGGCAGCCAGTAGTATCTCATCCTGAAAACTGGAATGATGAAAGGTCAGTGAGGACCATTGTATAAAAAACAAACTTGAATATGGCCTACATAATAGTGCAAGTAAGTTCCATATGAGCAAACCAGGTTTATTTCTTTACTGTTCTCTTAAAAATATACTTTAAGTTCTGGGATACACGTGCAGAACGTGCAGGTTTGTTCCATAGATATACATGTGCCATGGTGGCTTGCTGCACCCGTCACATCTACATTAGGTATTTCTCCTAATGCTCTCCCTCTGCTTGCCCCGCACTTCCGGACGGGCCCTGGTGTGTGATGGTCCCCTCCCTGTGTCCATGTGTTCTCATTTTTCAGCTCCCACTTATGAGTAAGAACACGCAGTGTTTGACACTAGGTTTATTTCTTAGTGAATTTATTCATTCAGCAGTGTTTGGAAATATTTATTAGTGATCTGTTATGCACCAGATGTTGTACCAGGCCCTGGTCATAAACATGAACAGAGTGCAGTTTCTGCTTTGGAGGTTTGTAAGTCATGGAGTAAGAGATGTGAAAGCAAAGTTATTTTACACCTTATGCCTCAATACAGGCCTCCCAAATGTTTGTTCGTAGACTGCCTGGTAAACAGGACCACTTCCTGTCCTTTCTTTTCTTCCTGACTCCTTAGCTTGGGTCCCTAGTCTCTTCCTCCTCCCTCTCCCTCTCCTGCCCTCTTCAAGACAAGAATTTAGTTTTACTTGTTTAAAAAATAGTGTGGGTTGGGGAAGCAACTGTAAAGTGAAGTCTGTATTCCTGTAAATTTTGGTGATTGCTGACCTGGCTGTCATTCAGGGAGAAACATTGTGTATATAAAGACATGACCATTGTAAGATAAAGAATGAGCGAACGTCATGGTTTAAAATGCTTACGATCATTCCATTTTTAAATACCTCTTTTAAAAATCATTTTTAAAAAGAGGTTATGTAAACCGAGGCCAGTTTCTATTTTTAAAAGCTGCCAACTGAGAGTCCCAGTGAATATGACACTCAATGGGTTCTTAAAAAAGCGGAACCTAATTTAGTCCTTAGAAATCTTCACTTGAAATAACTGTCGAATTAGTCTTCTTTTTTCTAGGCAACTACTTTTGACCTTTGCTACTACAAATTCATGCTAAGGTTCACAGAAACAGTTAACATAGCTAAGTACCTCTGAAATATCGAAGTGGAAGTCCAGGGTCTTCCCAGGTAATTCCTTGGAAGCACTAGTCCACACTCGATGTATTTCTATTTTTGAGAGGTCACTGTGCTGGTACGAAGGTAAAACGAGGCTGGCTGACCGAGACACTACCAGCTTCAAGATATTCAGAGCTTCTCTCCAGTGAACACTCTGCAGGAAATAAAACATTCAAGGGTTAAAAATAATTTCATTTTTTTAAAGCTAATGTAAGTCAGAATGACCAGTGAGAAGCTAGTGATCAGTCAGAATTCACTGACTTAAAACAGTGCAGGAGGCTCCATGATAAATAAAAGGCAAACGACATAAAAAGGCAATGTATATATAAAAAGAGGTACATTTAGGAAACACGCAAATAAAAAAAGACCAATTTTGTCCATTTCAACTAAATTAAATTCTTACTAATGAGGTACCATTATTGGTAATGAGGCACCTCCTTCATTTGGAAAAAAAAAGCTCCCAGTGCATTTTATGCCACTGACTGGTCAATTCATTCTTTCTGAAAGTTCTCCCCACGTCTGGTTTCCAGTCTTCTTGGTCCTTCTCCTAGTTCTCTGGCTCCTCCTGCTCCATTTGCTTCCTGGGTGCCTGGATCTCTGCCTTCAGCCCTATTCTCACTTCTTGTCTTCCTCATTACTTAACTCAAGAATCTGGAAGCCCTTCTTAACCCTTTCTTTCCCTCCCTCCTGGTAATCTGTTCCCTCCTCTGCATTCCTGCTGGCATTGGCTCAGTGGCACCCTCTGAGGCCTTGCCTGGACTATCTCAATGGCCCCTTCCTGGTGTCCTGGCTTGCAGCCCTTAAGAGCATCAGATCCAGCTACAGTGATCTTCCTAGAACTCTTCACGTCAAGCCACTTCCCTGACTCAGCTCCTTCACAGGCTCCCTCTGGTGGACAGGGTGGAGTCCACACTCTTTGAGCATGGCCTGCAGGGGTCATCTCCCCTAGGCTGCTGCTAGAGTTCCCCAAATTTGGCAAGCTCTCCAGCCTCTGTGCCTTTACTCATGCTATGCCCTCATCCTCGAATACCTTTCACCTCCTTATTGGCATGTCAAATTCCTACTCTGCATTTAAGACTCAGCTTTACCATTTCTCTGACAACCTCCGATCAGAGTGGCTGCTGCTCCCATAAAAATATTAGAAACATAGATAAATGAACTTCATAAAAGTTATTATTATTGCCTGGACTTTGCAGCCAAAGCACATGAAATAAAACATCTATTAGATTCTGCGCAAGGGAGGCCATGGTTTAAATGTGAAATAAGCTACTATTTGAGGTAAGATACAAAACGCCAGAGGTGGCCAACAGGCCTAAGACAAAATGGACAGACTAATAAACAACAACATGGGGCACACATTCGTAGAAAGATGTGAACTGACCACCTGTCTCCTGTGAGTGAAGTGAGAAACTATTAACTGACTGCCTACCCTATGTGTGGGGCAAGTACTATGGAGCAATGTCACTTGCAAAATGCTTGGAAGTCACTTTTAGCATTAATTAATTTCTGTAAATAATTTGATTGGTGAAGTAAAGATGGAAAGGAATATCTAAAATTTATACTGTATGTCTTCATCAATGAGCTTAACCAGAGAGAACCAAGCATTTGCCCTTGAATCCTAAATTTACCAAGTACACTCCAGAGAAAAAATAGAGGGAGAAATAAAATGTAAAGAAAAAGATGTCTCTACTCTTGAGCTAGGCGCTCTCCACTTAACCCCATGGTGGCCCTGCACTACTCCCATGGCCCGGAGCCTCCCTGCATTAGTCTGTGGTCATGTGTTTTATGTTTTAGATTAACTTCCAGGCTTTAGAAATTTGCCCTGGTGTGTCTGATCTATCTTCCTATTTATATTCATATCTTCCTATCTATCATTCTGTTGCCCAGGCTGGAGTGCAGTGGTGTGATCATAGTTCACTATAACTTCAACCTCCTGGGCTCAAGGGAAACTCTCTCAGGCTCCTAAGTAGCTGGGACTGCAGGTGTACATTGCCACACCTTGCTAATATTTTTATTTTTTATTTCTGTAGAGATCGGGTGTCACTTTGTTGCCCAGGCTGGCCTTGAACTCCTGGCCTCAAGTGATCCTCTTGCCTCAGCCTCCCAAAGTGCTGGGATTTATTAAGTTGACTCTCTGTGCCTGGTGTTGATATTTATTTTTATTTTCATTAAAAAAATTTTGTTTCTGGTCTTCTCTGAGTACAGCTTTAAAGAACCAATCTGTAGGTGTTTGGAGATGTCTACCATGAACCCCTTTGCTTTGTACTCTTCATCAATTATTCACATTTTGTCATCTTGTTTTATTTATCCCCTCAAATAAACATTTTTTTGTTTGTAGGAGTATTTTCAAGTACATTTACGCAAGTTTCTTAACCACCCTTCAACTCTAAAGTGACAATTTTAGCCTCTGAATAACCTTTCACATGTTGAGACACCGGGCCTCGAACCTGGCACACGTGAACGTTCCTACAGTTCCTTGTACCCTCTCCTCTGAAACAAGATGTTAAAAACAAGATTCTGCCTCTGCCCTCCAAGTCAGGTATGTGCTTTCAATACCCGGCCTGTAGCCCCAAGAGGCAGAAATGTGTCTTTTGAAGGCACTGGAATGTGCCAGGGTCTTGTCCTCTCATTCTCTTCGGAATCCTACTCAGGGTGTGGTCAACTCCCACTCTCAACTGCCCTGGCTGTGTCATGGATGTCAAGGAATGAATGAGTGGCCTGGCACCCAGACAGTTTTGTAGCCAAGCTACAGTGAAAGCCTCTGTCTTTATGGAATGACTAGTTGCTTAGTGAAGTTATCCAAGTACTCACCTGCACATATTTTTCAATTGTCTTCAGAACTTCCACATTAAACTGTTTGACAGGAATGACAGAAAGGTCCATGTAACTGAGCAGACTGTAGATCACCTGGAGCAGGGGCTGCTGCACACTAGGGAGGCCCTTCTCCAGCAGCTGTGGGGGCAAAGTGCAGCTGGAGTCAGTCACATGCCAGATCTTCATACGGAAGGACTCGCGTTTTCCAACACATTTAGAATGCACATTTCCTTTGTAATTCTTATTTTTTAGGGGATGGGGTCTTGTCATGTTGCCCAGGTTAGTCCCAAACTCCTGGCCTCAAGAGATCCTCCTGCCTCAGCTGCCAGGTATCTGGGATTCTAGGCAAGAGCCACCACGCCTAGCTTGACTGCACATTTCTTTAGAAGGGGAAATAAAATACTAACTATAAAGAAATGAAGATATTATCAAAATAGACTATATCATGTGTGGAGGTATGAATATGTAAGTATAAAATTCACATGATGAAATATTAAAAACACCTCAAAAAGAAAGCATCAAACACCAATGATCAAAAATTACAAATTCGAACAAAAGATACAACCTGTCCATTATCAAATTGGCAAAGATTAGAAGTTGACAGTATTCAGTATTGATGGGGAGATAAAGAAATGGGTATTCTTACACATCAGTAGGAATGTAAATTGGATAATTTGGCAAATGAGATCAAGAGCAAGGAAGAAGATCCATAATCTTTTGACATAGTAATTATACTTTAAGGAATGTTTCTCAAACCAGAGATAGAGGCTTTATGAGATTTTATCATGGCATTATTTATAATGGCAAAAATCATACACAAAACAAGAAAGCTTTGTAAGCAATTCAAATATCAAACACTAGGGAAATGGATGTACAGGTTAATGGCAACCTGTATAATGAAACATCATGCAGTTAACAGAATGACATTTTTAAAGACAGTGGAGGATATCAGATAATATTGAGTGGGAAATGAAGGATACATAATTGTCTGTTTAATAGATGATGCCAATATTGACATGAATGTGTATGTTATACAGAAATAACATTGGAAAGATATTTTAAAATGTTAATATTATTTCTCTATAATTTTGGGTGATTTTTCTTTTCTTTTAAAAATTTTTCCTGCATCTTCCAAATTTTCTGTTATGAACATATACTGCTTTTATGATCATTAAAAAAATCAGTGATATTGTCCAAAAGGAAGGCAAAATAAGGAAAAAATATATGTGACGGACATCATGATAAACATTTACTGTTTAAAATAAAAAGTTGATAGAGATGATCCAAGTAAATGATGAAATTCCACAGTATTTACAGAGTGGTTAAAACATGAGGGAACATCTGGGTGTGGTGGCTCACACCTCTAATCCCTGCACACTGGAAGGCTGAGGTGGGTAGATCACCCGAGGTCAGGAGTTTGAAACCAGCCTAGCCAACATGGTGAAACCCAATCTCTACTAAAAATAAAAAAATTAGCTGGGCACGGTGGCCGATGCCTGTAATCTCAGCTACTCAGGAGGCTGAGGCAGGAGAATCATGTGAACCAAGGAAGCGGAAGTTGCAGTGAGCCATGGTCACGTCACTGCACTCCAGCCTAAGGGTTAAGAGAGAGACTTTGTCTCAAAACAAAACAAAAAACATGAGGAAATTATTATGTAAATCTATAATGTGGTGAAATGAATATCTTTACTAGAAAGAAAATACCTAAAATAATTCAAAATTTTTAACAAAAAGTATTAAACTAAAAAATGAATACATGGAATGATAAAATTTAGTGAGGATACAGGAAAACAGGAATATTTATACATTGTTTATAGTATTACAAATTGGGGGGTCTTTATGAAGACCAACCTCTCGAATATGTTAAAGAACTAAATAACATACCCGCATACCCACATACCCACGCCACGGGACTGAATAATTCGACCTCAGGAAATGTAGAGTCATTTGATATTATGTGATAAAATGATTTTGATAACATCTATTATTATTTGATCAAATTTCAAGTATCATTTGATAAAGGTCTACATAACAGGACCATTGGCAATGGAAAAAATTATGAACATTAGCAACAAAAGGGAGATGATTAAGCAAACTGTGTTGTCTTCAAGGTTCACCCATGTGGAAGCATGCATCAGAATTCCTTTCTGAAGGCCAGGCGCGGTGGCTCAAGCCTGTAATCCCAGCACTTTGGGAGGCCGAGGCAGGTGGATCACGAGGTCAAGAGATCGAGACCATACTGGTCAACATGGTGAAACCCTGTCTCTACTAAGAATACAAAAATTAGCTGGGCATGGTGGTGCACACCTGTAGTCTCAGCTACTCAGGAGGCTGAGACAGGAGAATTGCTTGAACCCGGGAGGCGGAGGTTGTGGTGAGCAGAGATCATACCATTGCACTCCAGCCTGGGCAACAAGAATGAAACTCTGTCTCAAAAATAAATAAATAAATAAATAAATAAATAAATAAAAGGTGAGAATAAAGTTTATTTCAGAATGTATGCTTTGATAATTAGATCAGAGCAAACAATGATTAAACGTTATCAAGCCACACAGTAACTCCTTAAATAAGATTTGGATACCTAGAGTAATTAAGATAAAATTTTCTGATCTCTGCCATGTGGTAACAGGTATTACCATAATAAATAGAAGGAGTTTAAGCTTTGGAGGCAGCAATATCTAGGTTTAAAGGCTGACTCTGCTGCTTTAAACTTGTGGAAAATTATTTAACCTAGCTGAGCCTTGGAGCTGTATGATAGTAACTGTATCACTGTGCTCTTGTGAGGATTTAAAATGATTCCATTAGCATGTATTATAATATTGAATAGGCATATAATATATGGAAGAGTATATTGAGTATATTATCAATTCTATGCACATAATTTACCCATGGAAGCTATAATAAGTTTTATCCTTCATTTCAAAGCTTACCTCTGGCTGGGAATGGTGGCCCACGCCTGAAATCCTAGCACTTTGGAAGGCCAAGACAGGAGGACTGCTTGAGCCCAGGAGTTGAGATCAGGGGCAGCATAATGAGACCCTGTCTCAAAAATAAATAAATAAATAAAAAGCTTACCTCTGCCAGGTAGGTAACCATATTCAAGGTAATGTCAGCATATGCTTCATGAAGGTATCGACAGACCACATTAACCCACGTGGCACAGTCCCTTGTGTAGCTGTGTGTTTTATAAAGAGTCATGACATGTGCAAGATTTGAAAGTTTGGGGTTCTTCTCTTCTAAACAAACCTTTTAAAATAAGAAAATCAATTAGGAATAAAACAGCCGAATGAACAAGAAGAAATGTTAGCAATTTTACTATAAGCTCTGGCAGTCTGGAAAGTAGAGTGATACACTTTTTTGGTAATTATAGGAAGTACTTAGCTTAGTTAATACAATTTTCACAAATTTTTCCACCTGCATTCTCAAGAATGAAAGCAAGGAAGACAATATGCATCAGCCACCCCATATGTCCATTACTGTTATATTAGTTATTATTTCCAGTTATTGAGAAAATCACTGCCTTCTCTGGGCCTGGTAATCTGTCTGACACTGGGGCTCCCTAAAGGCCTCTACGGATCTGCCTGAGTGCAGAGCTGTAACTCATACCTGAGCAATCCTTTCAGCTATGTCCTTACAGAACTGATTGGGATTTTCAAAATGTTGAATCAGCTGAGGCAGGAGACACAAGACATTCAGTGGAAACCCTGGATTAGAGAAAATACAATGGAGATAGCTGAATATAGTATATTTTAGCTGTTAACAGTGGGAAGGCATGTTACAGATTTTTATACTGAGGTGATGCAAAAGCAGTCTTTTAAATCAGCCGAAAGGTGATCTAACACAATATCAATGAAAAATGCACAACCACAATGGCACCAGTTACAACAAACAGACACTGAAGTAGATCTGCGATTTTAAGACGCAGTGATTATCTTGCACTGGACTTTTGTTAATAAGGATGGCTGGCCCAGATTTTATTGGCACAGACTGAACTGAGCTGAAGTATGCTTTGAAATTTTTATCAAAAACCATATTTTAAGAAAAACTGGAGTGAGAGGACGTAGGCCAACCAATTTAAGTCTTAGTCACGTAATTGAAAAGACTCTTTAAAATGATAAGAAATGATTTAATCCCTCTGTGTTAAGTTCTAACTTCATGAAATGAATTCTGGGCCACATGCCATGGCATTAAAATCTGGCTTGTTGATTTGGGTTAATTCAAAACAAAAGGAAACCAAGAGAATTTTCAAGAACAGAAAAGCAAAGAAAAAATATTTAGGAGTTAAGAAAAAATGTTTTTGTTTTTTTTTCTATACAAGAGCAATGAATAAACTAATCGTACTTGCAGTTTGATCTGGAAAGCATAAAGAAACCACCAATATCATATAAATAATTTTGGCCCCTTTTATGCTATTGTCTTAAAAATATTTTCTGTAATATAGGTAATTGAGATGTACATTATATAGAATTTTAAAAGAAAAAACAAACTACTCCCAAGGAACCTTTTTAAAGCAGAATCGTTAAAAGCAGCAAGTTCATATTATCTTATTGTACCAAATGATGAATACAACCACCACCAGAATTGGGATAGGGTGAACGAGGCTGGCTTTACCAATAGCATGGGATGCATCCACCATGGATATTTTGGACACTGGCGTCAGCAGACTGAAGAGCTGCAGGGTCAGGTCTGTGGTGGTGACGGATGTGAATCCTTTCAGCAGCAGCTGCTGCAGGCCTGAGAAGTCAGCCCACTTGAGCTGCGCCTGGAGTTTCTCAAGCTTTTCTCGGTGCTCAGCCTTATCGAGCGGCATATGTGCCA
Organism: Cebus imitator; assembly: GCF_001604975.1. Classification (NCBI taxonomy): domain Eukaryota; kingdom Metazoa; phylum Chordata; class Mammalia; order Primates; family Cebidae; genus Cebus; species Cebus imitator. The sequence continues at coordinate 552,865 of NW_016107423.1, read as the reverse complement.
GTAGTCTGCTTAACAGCCTTAAGGCCATTAAGTATTCAAACTCAAAATCAGACTCCATCAAGGCTACTGTGACCCAGAAGATGGTGGCCAGAAGGTTGGTGGGATGGTTTATGTGGGATGGGTCCGTGAGACTGTCCTTTAAGGAGGATGAGCTTCTGGTTTTTGAGGAGAGGCCTTGTTGGGTACAAGCCTGAATTCTGTCCAGTGTGGCACTTCGAGGTGGGTCGGAGGATCGGTCGATGACACCAAACTTCTTGGGCACAGAAAAGCTTCGTTGATGCCGGCTCCGTTCTGCAGTCGTGGTGTTGCCGCTGGTGGTCCCAGGGTTCACGTTTAGCTGTCCTGTGCTCTTTCTGCTTGCTGTGAGTTTACTGCTGGAGCTTAAATCTGGTGAGGAAGAGCTGGGTATAAAAATAAATAAGTTTAATAGGATGCTAACACGTGAAAAGCTAGTCCTTTTACGTCCACTGAGAAACACTACAGGAGGGAAATCATTCTTTAGAAATGCCACTTTCTATTAATTTATTTTTCCTTATCCTTAAAGCTATAAAAAACAAAACAAGAAAAACCCTCACCAACAAACAAAAAGCCCAATACTGACTGCTACTTAATGAAAATGTAAAGAAATAATTGGCCTTAAAGTTTACTGATATTTCATTTATTTTTGGCTTGACTTTGGGTAGGAATAATTATGACAAAATGTACCTGATAGGTATAAGCTTTGATATTCTGTTAATTGACTGCTAAGGAGAACAGAAATGGAAATTATGCTGTATCTAGAAAGAAGTCAGTAAATGTTCATGTCAAATAAAATATTTTGTACTTACAAAAATTCATGAAAAATGATTTCTAAGTCCATGATGAAAGGGTTGACTTAGAAATCATTTTTCATGAATGATTCAACATTGAGTCAACATTCTTGCTATATTTTTACTGATTTAGATAAATCTTTATATTCATAAAGATAAATATGTGTGATGTTTGTAATCACACTAAAATTATCTATCCACAAGAAATGCTCAACTTAAAAATGAAACAAGGCCCAATGGGATACAAGATAACATTACTGACTCAATTTCAAGCAAGATGAGCTCAGTTACACAAACAGAATATAGAGTCATGAATAATTTGAAATGAGTTATTAAACACTGATAGGAGCAAAAAAAAATACTAAGGTAGGAATTTCTTCAAGTGAAGTCAACATTTTTTCCAATTGTTTTTATGGCAACAGTTCAGAGGAGCTTTGTATATATTCATTTAAAAATAATGTTTAGTTTTAATTTCTCTTTACCAATGTAATAAATAGAATATTACATAAAATTTGAAAAAAGACAAAAAATGAAATGAAAAATTATTAATATTTGTATCATTTAGAGCTAACACGTGCTATCTTACCAATGTTTTAAAATACTTATATAATATGTGTGTGTGTGTGTGTGTGCGTATTTGAACTTCTTTTTTACCTTAAGAAATTATTACACATAATTTTTCAGGTCATAAATACACTTCAAAAACTAGATTTGTTCTTTGTACTTTGCCCAAAGTCCAGCATCTCCCAAATATTCCAGTACAGTACACTTGATGTCAAAATGTCATTAAGCTGATTCTCACCGGGACAATACAGTTAGGAGGTCACTGTTCTTCAAGCAGTCAGATAAGTTATCCACAGCCGCCTCCAAGGTAAGGAGTGCTTCCATTACATAACCCTGCCAAACATGTGAAGATAGCATTGTGTATTGTTTGTAACCACTGTTAACTTCCAGAAGATAAATTTAATTCATGCAAACTTTATTCCAATAATGTTATTGCTGCTTTAATTTATGAAGTCTAAAATAAGCTTTAAGGGCCACTTAGGAAATTCCGATGGCTTAGGAGTTAGTAGATAATCATAAAAATTTATTTTCCTAGGTCTAAGAGCCTCAACAGATCACTTTCATTTGAAATCTAACAGTGAGGGGCAGGCATGACCCTCTGCTAAGGGGAGGGTGGGCATTTGAAATAGAATGGCAATGTCTGAAAGCCACAGGTCAAGAGGTGAGGTAAGGGAAGAGCTGCCTCAGTGGTGTTTTAAACAGCACCTCTGATGGCTGAAAGAAGGATGCAGGTAGAGTCTGTAGGTGTGTAGGCTTCCTTAGATGCAGGAATATTTCTTTTCTCCTTTTTTTTGAGATGGAGTCTCACTTCCATTGCCCAGGCTAGAGTGCCATGGCACAATATTGGCTCACTGCAACCTGTGCCTCCTGGGTTCAAGTGATTCTCCTGCCTCAGCCTCCTGAGCAGCTTGGTCTATAAGTGTGTGCCACCACGCCTAGCTTATTTTTATATTTTTAGTGGAGATGGGGTTTTACTGTGTTGGCCAGCCAGGTCTTAAACTCCTGGCCTCAAGTGATCTGCCTGTCTTGGCCTCTCAAAGTGTTGGGATTATAGGTGTGAGCCACCATGTCTGGCCAGGACATTTCTGAAGGGCAAGATGGGCTTGGCCGGAGCAACAGAGCTTGTAATGCCAGCACCAGTTCAGCTTCCCAATCTCTGGGCTCTACCTGGAGGGTCTCCTTGTGGCAGTCCCTCTCCATTCCTTCTTTAGCTCTCCTCAGTCTGCTGGAGACCACCCATACAGAGAGAGGTAGTGCTTTGCACAGATACAGTGGAGATGCCTGCTCTGGATAGGGAGACTATATAACTGCATCCTAGGTTGGTAGCCAGAAACTGAAAACTATGCAAAATAATCCTGACTGCCCACCAAATAAAACCAACCACAAAAACAACAAAGAAGGAGCCACCAAAGGATTTCTAGTTGTTGGCTTGTATAAGAGATAATATCCACTGAAATTCTAGAAGAAGGCTCCTTAGAATAATTTTTGTAAATATAAAAGTCAGCCTCTAAAGCTGAAAGAATATATTGTACATGTCCAGATGGCTGGGATACTTGTCGAGAGAAGAAAGGCTAGAAACAAGTTAAATCCTCATCGAGACGAGGGAGCTCATCCTTCATGGGCTCCGTGGTCTTCCCTTTCATACCTGAATCTCATCTCCGTGTTCTCCGATCACCTCCACCAATCTCGAGAGAAGGTCAGATAAAGCATGTGCTGACAGAGGTTGCTTGAGGGCTCGGAATATCTGGAAGGACCGACCAGCATAGTGCCTTGAAGAGCTTGCGAGGGCTGTTTGCAATGCAACTTCACTCAATTGGTGCTCCAGATGGAAGCCTAGAGCAAGAGGAGCCATAGAACAGGTCTTTCTCTACTCCACTGCTCTGGGGCATCAAAGTTACCGTAAGTTTAAAACAGGCTAACGGCACAGGGCTACCTAGTGGTGGTACTTATTTACAAGTCAACCATTTTTTTTCTTTTTTTTTTTTTTTTTGAGAAAGCGTCTCACTCTGTTGCCCAGGTTGGAGTGCAGTGGCATGATTACAGCTCACTGCAGCCTCTACCTCCTGGGCTCAAGTCATCCTTCCATCTCAGCCTCCCAAGTAGCTGGGACTACAGGTGTGTGCCACCATGCCTGGCTAGTTGTTTGTATTTTTTGTAGAGATGGGGGTCTCACTATGTTGCCAAGGCTGGTCTTGAACTCCTGGGATCAAGTGATCTGCCTGCTTTGCCCTCCTAAAGTGCCTGAATTACTGGCATGAGCCACCATGTCACCATGTCAGGCTTTTTTTTTTTTTTTTTTAAGACAGCATCTTTCTTTGTTGCCCAGGCTGGTCTTGAACTCCTGGGCTCAAGGAACCCTCCAGATTCAGTCTACTGAGTCGCTGGGATTACAGGTATGTGCCACTGCACCCAGCTCATTTTATAATAAAAACAAATTCTGAATAAATCGTAGGGAAGTATATTGTAGTAGAAAAAGGCTTTGGAACAAGATGGTGCTGGTATTGAATTGGGGCTTTCTAGTTCTGGGAAAGAAATTTGTTCTCCATGAATCTTTCCTTATCTTTAACTTCTCTCATACAGTTATTGTGAAAATTAAACAACGTATAAAGTGCCTAGTACAGTGTCTGAAACATAACGTAGGCTCACAAATGTATTATTTATTACCTCACTATTTTCGTATGTTATTCTTCTGTACTACTTTTGTTGCGCAGAATACTCACTCCTTTTTTTTTGTCGAGTTTGTTAGAGTAGAGGAAATTTCACAATAGAGGAAAGCTGTTAGTGGACCTAGTCAACTCAAAACACAACTAAGGCCCCTGCCAAAGTCTTTGCTTTATTGATATGCAGATATTGAAAAGCAGACACTGTGAGGAAGGCAGGCATAATTTAAACTTTTGCCTGAATATTTGTTTTTCTGATTGTAGAAAGGTAATCTCAGTAATCAGAAAACCATTTGATCAGATGGGAATGAAAATGTAACATAAAGCTCATGACTGAATTCAGTGTCATTAAACTATACACTTGCTATGCTTCTCTGCAGGGAGAAAAGCAGACGACAAGGGTAGGAGGCCTGAATGAAAACAGAGACAGGCTGTCTCTATGTCGCAGAGGCTCTGAGGACACATTTGGCTGCTACATCAAAGTGGGCCAGAAGGGATAATTCAATGTCATTGTTCTTAGCTGCAGCTTGGCTACCTGGCCCTAGGGACAAACAGACTATACAAGAAAATGTTCCTGCAGAGAAAACAGAGGACCCTGGAAAACTGACCTCAGACACATTCAGAGTAGTAAATGTAGGATTAAACCCATAGAGGAAATTCATATCTTATGAATGATGTTTCAAAAAAACTTTTTATGTCTTTATTTTAAAATAAAGGTTTAAAAAATAAAATAAAATAAAATAAAGGTTTGTCTGCTTAGCCTATTTTATGTGTGGAGGTTAGGTACCTCGGCAATGAGCAAATGCTTATTTAAATCACAATGAACTTGAGGGTTAGAACCGTATTAGCAGGACTTCAGACTCCACCACCACAACAGTGTCCTTTGAGAAAATGGAAAGGTCCTTCAGGGCCCCAGTTCTGGCCAATGGAATGTGGGAAAAAAACCACTGGATACCCCATTTAAGTCTGGGGTATCAATGCATCCTAAGGAATTCTCTTCTCACTCTTTCTTCCTCCACCTGCTAGCTGGATGCAGAGGGCCCAGCAGAGGCCTTAGCCTAGGGGGTGGCACAGCTACAGGCTGGAGGGTCCCTGAGGCACCTAGTGGAAGGCCACTTGCCAAACACCTGCACTGAACTGTTAAAGGACCCAGGAATATAACCTTTTGTTGTGTTAAGCCTCTGAGCTCTGGGGGTTGTTTGTTAGAGCAGCTATGCCGCCCAGACTAACACAAGTGTTTCCAGGAACACATTGTGTATGTGTAGAGAAAACAGGCCAAAAGCAGGGATGTACAAAGAAATCAGAATTGGTAAAAATTGACTGATCAAGGTGTAAAAAGACTTAGATTCTATATAGCCTGAAGTACCCTCCAAGAATTCAGTATAAGGCATTTATATATTTTCTCATTTTTATTATTTTCATTCAATCAAAGATTTTAGATTAATTAATGGTTTACATAAAATTGTAAATTTCTTCCTTTGGTTGTTATTAACGGGTTATTAATTTGGGCAATTATTAGTTGGCTTTCGAAGTCTTAATATTTTAAACAAATTCCAAAGGGGAAGCTGAAAACAAGAAATGGAAGTCTATTCCTGGAATGACTCTCCCATTTTGGTCTGTCAGTATTTTTTGATTTTTAGTAAGTGTCCTGTGATAATGAAAAGATACGTGGCTAATCCAAAATGTGTTAAACGGGGAAATGCGCTAATTATCAGAGCAGCTGGAAAAATCAGGGAGCTGGATTTAACTGTCAGCCTGGTGTGAGAAAAAAAGGTAGAGGTGGTTTTACAACATACTGAGGAACCAGATTTAAGTTTAATACACAGACAGCCCAGGCCAACTTGGATCTGAAGGAATGCAGCAGAAGGCAAACACTTAAGTATTATGATGCTACTACAGCTTAAATAGGATGCACTCTGTATTTAGAATACTGAATAGTCATGTGCACAGGAATTATTAGCAAACACTTTTAAAGCCAAAACCATTTTATCACAAATTCTTTTTTTTTTTTTTAAAAAAAACAGTTTTACCATTTCAACCAGCCATCAGACTGACCATTTTTCATCGTTGAGACTGATGAGAGTCAATTAATGAGATTTATTCCTCATAGCCTTCTTTAAAGAAAATGTTATAGGCATAGTTTAATTCTAGTAACGGAAATGAAAGAAGTAGAACAAATATATTGGGAAAATTATTTGATATAGCATAATGCAAATATATATGGCATTAAATACCATGCAGTTAGCAGCATCTGAACAAGGTTCAAAACTCCCCTGTCCATATGCTCGTGCTATGGATGTGGACTGCAGGACCACTCTAAGGCGCTGTAATCATCATACAGAGATAGTGTCCATTACAGAGCAATGCTGAAAGAGGGATCTGGGCAAATAGGATGAAGTACCTGATTTGGAATCTTTAAATACAGACACAACGTGACGTAGAAAATTAGTGAGCTGTTCAGCACTCTTTGAGTTTTGATTTTTAGGTGTGATGTCTTCATGGCACCAAAGTGGACCAAATGCCCTTAAACAAAACACATAAAATGTCAAAAATATAACCGTCATTTTGCATTTTTAAAACTATACATGCAGTCCTGACTCCAAAGGTAAAACATATTTAAAATATTTGTAATCTATGCATATGACAAAGGTCTAATATCCAGCATCTATAAGGAACTTTAACAAATTTATAAGAAAAAAACCAAACAACTCCATTTAAAAGTGGGCAAAGGATATGAACAGATACTTCTCAAAAGAAGACATACATGCAGCCAACAAGCATATAAAAAAAGCTTGGGCCGGGCATGGTGGCTCTCGCCTGTAATCCCAGCACTTTGGGAGGCTGAGGTGGGTGGATCATGAGGTCAGATCGAGACCATCCTGGCTAACACAGTGAAACTCTGTCTCTATTAAAATATAAAAAATCAGCCAGGTGTGGTGGCACGCACCTGTAGTCCTAGCTACTTGGGAGGCTGAGGCAGGAGAATCTCTTGAACCCGGGGGTGGAGGTTGTAGTGAGCCAAGATTGTGCCACTGCACTCCAGCCTGGGTGACAGAGCAAGACTGTCTCAAAAAACAAATCTCAAAATCCCAGTGAGATACCATCTCATTCTGACACCAGTCAGAATGGCGATGATTAAAAAGTCAAAAAACAACAGATGCCAGCAAGGTTGTGGAGAAAAAGGAAGGCTTTTACACTGTTGGTGTGAATTTAAATTAGTTCAACCATTGTGGAAGACAGCGTGGTGATTCCTCAAAGACCTAGAGATGGAAATACCATTCAACCCAGCAATTCCATTACTGGGTATATACCCAAAGGAATATACACTGTTCTATTATAAAGACACATGCATGCATATGTTTACTGTAGCACTATTCACAACAGCAAAGACATGGAATTAACCCAAATGCTCATTAATGATAGACTGGATAAAGAAAATGTGGTACATATACACGATGGAATACTAAGCCACTATGAAAAGATACAAGATTATGTCCTTTGCAGGGACATGGACGGAGCTGAAGGCTATCATCCTTAGCAAACTAATGCAGGAACAAAAAAACAAATACCACATATTCTCACTTATAAGTGGGAGCTAAATGGACACATGGAGTGGGGAACAACACACACTGGGGCCTACCAGAGGGCGGAGAGTAGGAGAGAGAGGATCAGGAAAAACAACTAATGGATATTGGGATTAACACCTGGCTGATTAAACAGCCTGTACAGCAAACCCCCTTGACACATGTTTACCTATGCAACAAACCTGCACATCCTGCACATGTACCCCTGAACTTAAAGTTAAAAAAAATTTTAAACAATTTTACGGGCCGGGCGCGCTGGCTCAAGCCTGTAATCCCAGCACTTTGGGAGGCCGAGGCGGGTGGATCACGAGGTCAAGAGATCGAGACCATCTTGGTCAACATGGTGAAACCCCGTCTCTACTAAAACTACAAAAAATTAGCTGGACATGGTGGCACGTGCCTGTAATCCCAGCTACTCAGGAGGCTGAGGCAGGAGAATTGCCTGA
>NW_016107423.1:541166-544685 GCF_001604975.1 Cebus imitator | reverse complement strand
ATTTCAGTCTTATAAACCTTACCAGCATACTCAAAACACACCTTAGTAATTTATGGAGGCACTTTAAAATGTTTTAAATTAAATTCATTTACAAAATTAAAAATAAAACCTTCCAATTCACCAGAACAGTGCTTGGCACATCATAGGTGCTACATGTTTGTGTGTTAAATAAAATGATATAAATTGTTAACTGAAATATAGATTCAGACATGGACTCAATTTTCACATTTTAGCATCTGCAGAGATAAGGCTTTTATCAGGATCACATCAAGTTGCAAACACCATAGGATCAAACTGAAGACATGGCCCCTGTCATCTACTTGGTTTTCAACACTAAGAATGAAAGGGAGCCAGGTAGGAGAATCTCAGAGAAGAGTTATTCCCAACATGTAATATTGACAGATGGTGAGCGGTGACAATACTTTTCCTTCCCACAAATCATTCAGGTCTCTGAAGTACCCTGTATGTGCAGGAGTACTGTATGTAGGCACCATCAGCTCCCATCCTAAGCTTCCTGCAGAGAAAATCCTCCATTAAGTTGAGAGCTGCACAAAATAACCTGAATCATGAATTGTGGAAAGAAAATACTCTTTTTTATCGTTCACGTTAATCGATGCATTAGCTGAAGAAAGCAAAATCACAAGAGATATTAGGTAACACATACACAGACTAGATTTCCAGGATTTAATTCACTGAGAAAGGAGAGGATGCCACCCAGTCACAGGTAAGCATGCTTTACACAAATACCACACCGCAGGGTGTTAGACATCCTGAAGCCTTATAAGCTAAATGGTTAAAGGGAAGAATCAAAAGACCTGACCAGGACCACTTGCAGTTTTTCTTTGTTTTGATTTCTTTCCTATTATGCTTCCTATTGTTTCTCATTTCTGACCGCCTTTTACAAATTACTCTTTGGACCAGACGAACAGATAATGGTCCCCTCGGCAGCTGTTTCTGGGTTGACCATGGCTAATATCCTTGGTTTCCAGAGTGATGTTCTTTACCAAATCTCAGAGCTCCTAACTCCTGGCAGCTCTGATAGATGACTAAAGGCATGCTCACCGTGGGGCACTGCCATCTCCTGCCTCCATCTGCTGCATCATCATTATCCACAAAATACCCTTGCCCATCAACTGTCACATCAGTGGGATCCTAGAAACTTTTACCAACGTCTGCCTTTCACACAGACTCCAACAGTTGCAATTGAGAAGAGAAAGAGGACTCTGTTAGAACCCCAGGATCACTTTTCCATCTGTGTAGTTTAAAGCATTGGCAATTTTCCAAAAGACCGGCCTGCAAACAGCAGCGTGGCTCCCAGCCCCTTATTACCTGGTCGTCAGAAACTCAATGAGCTTGTTTGCCTTCTCATCTGTTTCAGCAGCTGTGTCCACGTCTTCTACCTCCTGGGTCATCTGTGGGAGGTTCCCGCTGCTGCCTCCCAGACTGATGCTGGAGGAGGTGGAGCTGGAGCTAAGCCCTGAGTCGGGGACCGGGGATGACTGGTCCTCTCTGAGGAAGTCAAAGCCACCTGGTAGGAGAAGAAGGTCACGGAGGGATGTACTAGGCAGCGTGCTTGTCAGCATGCTTAATGAGGTTCAGAGAGGAGCACAGAGAAGTGTGAAATTCTTTAAATTTGGGGGAGAAAACTCTTGCTTTTGGCTGTGGCTATGATTGAATGAGACTGACAGTTTTTCTTTGTTTAGGAAATCAGTTGCATTGCTATGTAAAAATGAGTGTGTATTTGGGAACCGGAGGTGATTTGCTGCTTTCTACTCTGGTGTTTTGGTTGATACTTTCTATGAAAAAAAGGGATGTGTGTGTGTTTGTATGCATGCATGGGCCAGGCAAAGGACCAGTTTAACTGTAACATTTCATCTACTAACTGTGCTCTTAATAACTATTCCTGGATATTAGTCTACTTAAACATGTGAAATGATACCCTGTTTGAAGATACCAATCACTTAAAGGCCGGTGACTTATACATAATGTTTTTGAGTAAATGTGCCCAGAAGATTTAGTATTACATATATGTTGATATATTTTAATGGAATATGTTTTATTGTATTCAAAAAATATGGCATAAGCAAATACTGTTTCTTCATTACATTCTCGGTTGACATTCTACACCGCTGGGTAGGCTGCAAGTTTAAAAATGTATATATGTGACTGCTCCTTTTCCCCTATTTAATAATCATAAAAAGTACGTAGTTCTGGTGTGTGTCTGACAGATACACTGAATTAGAAGTGAGGAGTCCTGGGTTTGAATAATATTTCTGCCACTTATAGTGTAGCCTCAGGGAATTTATGTAATTCTCTGTATCTGTGTCCTATTATAATAAAGTCAAGACAATTTCTGTCACACACATTTTTAGTGTGCATTTGAAAGCAATTATAGTTGAAACTAGGTGCTTAATGAATGTTTATAAAAAAAGAGCATTTCCCATATTCTTTGCACACCTATTCCCTGGGTTCTACAGAGTCAGTCACTTTAGCTATCTACTGTTTGTCTTGCCTTGTATGCATTTTTTTGGTAAATCTTCACTCTACACCATTTTATACCACATCATTGGTACAATAAATGCAAAACCAATGTACACAGAGATACACAACTTATCAGACATTACAATTTTCTCTGCCTAAGGCCATACATATTTTTAAAAAATTCTTATCCTGAGGACTTAGAGCAGCCAGAACGCTTCAATTTAATCAACCATCTACAACAAGGAGAGTTTTGTGTTTCTAAGAGGCTGTTGGTAGGTTATTTTCAACTAAGTATAGTTTGGTTCAAAGGGAAGTGCTTGAATTGAGGTAAGTAAGCCTTAGATCTCAGAGATAATGATGACTTCATATTTGTTTTCCAAAGAACTATGTTAACATCTGTTAGAAGCCAATACAATGGTGGGAACAAGTGATAAATAAAAGTGCACCCTTTTCATAGTAATGCAGAAAGCACGCAGTTAACATACGAAATGCCACACTATAGCTAGTGCCAATGCAATGTATAAATAATAGGTAAAAAAAAATCAGTCTCTGAACGCTATTAGTTGGTAATCTTCACCATCATTTTAAGATATTTTAAATGTTCTGGTTCTAAATGAAAACCACTAGTTACCCCTTTGGATAAAGTTTTCATAAATGGCTCGACATGGCAGAGTAACTTCTTTGACTCAGCTAATGCCATCTATTCCTATTTTTTTGTTTTTTGAGACAGTGTCTCACTCTGTCGCTCAGGCTGGAGTGCAGTGGCGTGATCTCGGCTTACTGCAACCTCCACCTCCCAGGTTCAGGCAATTCTCCTGCCTCAGCCTTCTTAGTAGCTAGGATTACAGGCACGCACCACCATGCCCAGCTAATTTTTGTATTTTTAGTAGAGATGGGGTTTTACCATGTTGGTCAGGCTGGTCTCTAATTCCTGACCTCATGATCCACCCACCTCGGCCTCCTAAAATGCTGGGATTACAGGCGTGAGCCACCGTGTCTGGCCCCATCTATTCCTATTTCTTTTTTTTTTTTTTTTTT
>NW_016107423.1:531270-534880 GCF_001604975.1 Cebus imitator | reverse complement strand
TCCGGGGCGCCGACAAAGCAGCCGCGCGGGGCAAAGCAGCGGCCCCGGCAGGCACAGCCGCGCTGGCCGAAACAGCCGCGCTGGCGACCGTGGAGCACCTCTGCCTGGGAGTTTCCTAGTCTGTGGGCAATAAAAACGCGGCGTCCACTCACCCTCTGCGCTTTCACTGGGAGCTGCAATCCTGAGCTGTTCCTAAACGGCCATCTTGGATCAACCCCTCTATTCCTATTTCTAAAATTAATTTTTTTTTGGTTTCAAAACTGCAATGGTTTTTAATGGGCTCCCCATAACGGCGCCTTCAAGGAAAAGGTCATTCAATAAAGTGAAAATTCCTTCATGGGCACTAGAAGGCACACAACTGATATATCTGGTACCTTGGCTGTGACCTGCTCACAGGCAGTAGCCATGGTTGCTGTTTTGTGTGTTCTCATTGAAATACCCTAACTTGAGCTTGGCTGTAACGAATACATTGTAAACAATCCTGCTAACTCCATTTTGCCCGCCCTGAGCTATGCTGCCCACCCTGAGCTATGTAGGGCATTCTGTTCCGAAAGCTTATGGTCTGAGATACTGGCATCTTTGTAACCAGTTGTCTGAGAAACAGGGCCCACTGGCCCATACATCCTGTACCTGCAGCTGTGTAACTGCCTACCCCACATTCAGAGTAAAAAACAACTTTAAATAGCATTTGTTGTTAGGCACCCCCTACCTTTCCCTAACCTCTCCTTCTGCTTCTGTAATAATCCGCTTACTGCCCTCTGACCCTAAACTGGTATAAAAACGTTGACCACCCTTTGTTCGTGGCCGAGACATTTGCGCTCTAGCTGACTCTTGGACGTCGGCCATTAAAGGTGGACTCTCAACAAACTCAGTGCATGGTGCTTCTGTTTAAACTCGCTTGGGTATACCATCACCCTTCGGTGTTCTAGACTGTTGCTCCTGGCCAATGGGCACTTACATTTCCAATGCATCAGTAGGAACATATTCATTGGTGGCAGCAATCATAGCTATAACCAGGAAAAAAATATTTTTAATATGCAGTAATAAAGAAAGCTTTTGAGAGGCAAGTTCACCTCAAGTGAAATGGTGTGTATTTATTGTCCTGTTGATTTATCACTTGGAAAATTGGAGATCATAGTATGAGAGAAGTTAACTTGGGCTCCAGTGGCACCTGTGGTTAGTTATCTTTGCATTTGTGACTGTCCTATGCGCTCTAACTGTCCTTCTCTGTTACCTGTATAGAGATATTCAGGTTGGTAAGCTGGCTGCACGGTTAGGGTCTTAGCTTCACCCATCTCTCGAGTCTGCAGAAGCACGGAAGCAATGGAATGGAAATTGCTGTTGCAAGAGAGGGCAATCAAGAGGTGAAGAAGCAGTTTTTTGCTGTGTTCAAAGACTTCAGGCCGGTAATGGTCCAAACCTGGAACAAAACAGTAGAATCTCTCAGTATAAACAAATGTTAAGCTCGTTTAGATTCCAGGGATAGTAAAGATTCCAGAATACTCAGGAGGAACATGTTAAAAGAATGTTTAGTTTTCTTTGTTATTGTTTGTGTTACCAACATACAGAAGTTGAGCTTAGGAAAAATAAAATGCTTTATTTCTTAAGTAAAATGTTCTCAGGAAATGCTGATAGATGGACTTTTCTTGACCTCTCTGTAGCATCTGACGTGGTTAGCATTCCTTCTTCTTGAGATGTTCTCTTCCTTGGATATCCCTGTTACTGAAAGATTCTAATTTTATTAGTCTCTTTCTAACTGAATTTCTGAGATTCCCTGGCTGGTTCCTCTTCTCATTTTTGCTCTACAAAGCTCAGGGCTTGGCCCACTCTTTCCCACATCCTTTCTTTTTATGCACTGACTATGCCTCATAGCTTAAAATTTGTCACCTCAGCCAAAGACCTTCAAAAAGACCCAATTTATTTTGGATATCTTTATAGATGTGGCACTAGTGAGATACCACTATGTTTACATAGTAGAGCAATTTCAAACAGTGACCAAGTAGCTGACATTTCAGAGCAGAAGTCACAAAAGGGCAATGAAAAATGGTGGAGACCAAATATTCCAGAAATGAGTCAAATAGGATGCCAATGTGAAAGGAAACCTCTATGGATTACTTCTGTATGTTTTTAACCTGATTGGCTAGAATGCCTTTTAGATCCAGTCTTACCTAAGAAGACAGCGTGAAGTAATAATGGTAGATGAAGCGCCCAATCTTCTCGTACGCTGTGATCCACCACCATTTCAGTCATAAAAATTACAGCAATATTGCACCTAATCAATGAAATAATGAAATTAATGCAACTTCTAAAGGGGATGGAAATATTGGTAGACTGTTGAGTTACAATTGGATGTAACTCTTAAGTATTTTTTTTAATATGGAGTCTTGCTCTGTTGCCAGGCTGGAGTGCAGAGGCACGATCTCGGCTCACTCCAAGCTCCACCTGCCAGGTTCAGGTGATTCTCCTTCCTCAGCCTCCCGAGTAGCTGGGACTACAGGTGTGTACCACCACACCCAGCTAATTTTGTATTTTTAGTAGAGACAGGGTTTTACAATGTTGGCCAGGATGTGCTTGATCTCTTGACCTTGTGATCTGCTCACCTCGGCCTCCCAAAGTGCTAGGATTACAGGTGTGAGCCACCGTGCCCAGCCAACTCTTAAGTATTTTTAAAGAGTTATGTAAGGCTTTTATTCCAGGGAAATAGGTTTAACTCATAACACAGCATTCCAGGGAAACAGAGTTTAAAGAGTTATGCAAGGCTTTTATTCCAGAGATATAGAGTTTAACTCATAACAGCACAGAGCTGCACAACACGAGTTAAGGGATGAAGAGCTATCAAAGACAAGGTCCCTCTCGTCAAGTTGCTTATAGTCTAAAAAGCATCATAGAATGCATGCCCATATCCAGATGACATCAAGGAGAAATTCAAAGGTCACAGGCAGCTTTGAATGTTGGTTAATATTTGACCAAACTCTGCTAATATGCTGGAAGCCAGCCGTCAGATCAGGCAGGATCCCACTGACTGATGAGACCCTTTAACGTGGTGAGACCTGGAACAGGTTTCTCTCTTGTCATAGGTAGAAAAGTCCAGTCAAAGCTAAGGTTTCCTTCTACCCACACAGGCTACTCACCTATGGAGTGGTCCCCGGGGAGTGATGGTCTCCGGGAGATAGTCAACCAGGGGTGCCCAGCATCCTCCGGTACAAGGCATCGGTAAAGGCTGCGGCTGCTTGGTCTCTGTAATAGTCAGCAACCAGCCCGTATAGGGAGAAATTGGATCATCTGTAGGGTGAGAAAGACACTGTGCTTTATTTCCAGGGAGAGGAGACTTGTTTTCTCTACTCAATGTTTTTAGAATAAATTTTATAAGTGTATGCTTAATAAGCATAAAAATTATTTTTCATTAAAAAATTTTTTTAGGGACAGGTTCTTGCTGGCACCCAGGCTGGAGTATATTCATCAAAACTCACTGCAGGGCTGGTTGTGGTGGTTCATGCCTGTAATTCCAGCACTTTGGGAGGCTGAGGTGGGTGGATCACCTGAGGTCAGGAGTTTGAAAGCAGCCTGACCAACATGGTGAAACCCCATGTCTACTAAAAATACAAAAAAA
>NW_016107423.1:498080-531194 GCF_001604975.1 Cebus imitator | reverse complement strand
GGAGGCGGAGGTTGCAGTGAGCCAAGATCGCGTCACTGCACTCCAGCCTGGGTGAGAGAGTGAGACTCTGTTTAAAACAAACAAACAAGCAAAAAAAACCTCACTGCAGCCTCGAGTTCCTGGGCTCAAGAGATCTTCCTGGCTCAGCCTCCTGAGTAGCTATGACTACAGGTGTGTGTCACCACACCCAGCTAATTAAAAAATTGTTGGTTTTTAAAAAATGGATGGGCTCTCACCATGTTGCTCACGCAGGTCTCAAACTCCTGGCCTCAAGTGATCCTCCCACCTTGGCCTCCCATGGGATTATAGGTGTGAGTGCCTGGCCAGAAATAACTTCCTAATCATTTAATTTAGTGAGCACAAATTACATGATCAAATGGGTTAGAATTACTTGTTTAGGTAACTACTTGATTAGTTATTACTTGGTAACTAATTTATACTCATTTATCATAAAGCAACACAGAACACAGACATGCAAAAAGAAAAATAAATCATGTTGAATCCCATCTCTATGAAAACTTGCTCTTCCTCCAGTCTTCCTCATCTCAATAAAGCATAGTTTTGGCCAGTTGCAGTGGCTGAAGCCTGTAATTGCAGCACTTTGGGAGGACAAGGCGGGTGGATCACTTGAGGTCAGGAGTTTGAGACCAGCCTGGCCAATATAGTGAAACCCCTTTCTACTAAAAATACAAAAAAAAATAGCTGGGCCAGGTGGTGTGTGCCTGTAATAATCCCAGCCACTCAGGAGGCTGAGGCAGCAGAATCATTTGAACCCAGGAGGTGGAGGTTGCAGTGAGCCAAGATCGCGCCACTGCACTCCAGCCTTGGTGAAAGAGCAAGACTCTTGTCTCAATAAAAAAGAAAAAAGCACAGTTTCAGATTTCCAGTTTGCTCAGGACAAGAGACTTAGAGTCATCCCTGACTTTCCCCTCATATCCTACACCTGAATACTAATTACAATGATGATGATGATAACAGTAATAATAAAAATCATAACATTAGGAATTAGCACAGAGGACTTACTTGATGCCAGGTACTGTCCTATGTATTTCACATATTAATGGCCCAATAATAGGTATCTACTTTTTCTCTATTTTGTAGAGAAGAAAGTGAGGTTCAGTAACTTGTCATCATCAACATATTCAGAGAGCTCTGTCCTCAAAGCATCTCCAGAATCTGAGTACTGTTCTCCATCTAGGTACCATCCTCTCTCACATGGGCTACTGCAATGGCCTCCTTAAGTGTCTCACTGCCTCTATCCTTGTGCTGCTACAGTCTATGGTCCACAGAGCAGACAGACCAATTATTTTAAATCAAATTCAGTAGTGTCTCTTTCTCTGCTCAACACCCTCCAGTGGCTCCCTACAAATTCACGCCTGTGGCCGTTAAGGCCTTACAAGGTCTTCCCCCCGCCACTCCCCCCGACTCATGTTCCTCTCCTGGCTTATTTCCTACCAGCCTCCCCTTGCTCACCCCATTCCACTCATCCTAGCTTCCCTGCTGTTCTGTGATCAGGCTGGGCCCAATACAGCCTCAAGGCTCTTACATTTGCTGTTCCCTATGGCTGGGATACTCTTCTGCAGACAGTTGCATGGCTCACTTTTTTGCTTCATTTAAGTCTCTGCTCAAATATCACCTTATCACAGCAGCTTTTCTTGACTATTGTATTTACATTTACCCCCAACCCCAATCACTTCCTACCCTGCTCAAAAAAATAAAATAAAATAAAATAAGTACAGCAACCTATTACAGGAGTTTTGTTTTTGTTTTTGTTTTTGAGTTGGAGTTTTGCTCTGTCACCCAGGCTGGAGAGCACTGGTGCGATCTCAGTTCACTGCAACCTCTGCCTACCAGGTTCAAGTGACTCTCCTGCCTCAGCCTCCTGAGTAGCTGGGATTATAGGCGCATACCACCATGCCCAGCTAATGTTTTGTATTTTTAGTAGAGACAGGGTTTCCCCATGCTGGTTAGGCTGGTCTCAAACTCCCGACCTTGTGATCTGCCTGCCTTGGCCTCCCAAAATGCTGGGATTACAGGCATGAGCCATGGCACCCATCCTGAAGTTATTTCTTACCATGCTCCTAAAGCAGGCCAACAGCATTTAAGACGAGCAATTCTACTGGTGGGCAAAGGATTTAACCCAGGTATATGACTTCAGACAAGCTGGCTTATTCTTGGGATTGGTTTATGTAATAAGAGGAAGGATTTACTATGTCGCCTTTAGGCAATTTTACAACAATCCAATTTTCTTTGCTGCACTTTTACAAGGTAGTGTGAGGTCACTGATTTGTTGCTGATGGCCCAGTGTAGAATGCTGGCCTTAACACTTACAGAGCTGGTGGAGGGGTGCCTTCCTGACAAGTGAGGCTCTGAACAAGGGCAGCCATCAGAAAACCAGAACCAATAACACCCTGCTTCTCTTGGCATGTGGCTAAGAGGGTTTCAATGGAAAGGTCAGGACTTCCCTCGGAAAGCGTAACTACTGGCTTTTTCTAATACACTGACAAGTGAGCCACCAGAACCCTGTAAGACTATGCCACAAAGCTTGGCCACAACAATTTTAGCCTAGAAAAAATTTAAAGCAAGTGCACTAGTAACTCATTTTGGTTCTAATTCTCAGCAAATTATCTACAAGTAACTTACTTGCAGCAAGTTAACTTCTCAGATAATCATCCAGGATAAGTTAGTTGCCAAATGTACCGCTAAGTAATTAGCTATTCTTCAATAAAACTTGAAAGGAAAACAAAAAGGAAGAATACCGAAGAACTAAAAAGTAAACTGTGAGATTTCTGTTAGGAAAGGATATGTTATTCTTTGTTTCAATGATGTTCTCAGATATATCCAATCAGCCAAAATATACTGAGAGAACTTATGGTGGCCTAAACTTAAATTTTTCTGTCCTTAAATTTTGGGTTACCAGATATTGTCACAGTAACCAAACTTTCCTTGAACCAACTCTCCGTTTCTAAGGTACTGCTTTCCACATCTCTAATATCTGGTGCCTTCTAAAAGTAATGGCCTACGGTCCTGAGATTTGACTGTTCAGTGTTTGGATGGTACAATCCTCTGACGAGAGACAGAAAGGAAGGAAACCACAAACAGCTTTATTTTACCTCCTATTGACAGCTCTAGTGAAATTTTTTTTTTTTTTTTTTTTTGAGATGGAGTTTCGTTCTTATTGCCCAGGCTGGAGTGCAGTGGCGTGATCTCAGCTCATTGCAACCTCCACCTCCCGGGTTCAAGCAATTCTCCTGCCTCAGCCTCCTGAGCAGCAGGGATTACAGGCACCTGCCACCACACCTGGCTAATTTTTTTGTATATTTAGTAGAGATGGGGTTTTGCTACGTTGGCCAGGCTGGTCTCGATCTCCTAACCTCAGGTGATCCACCCATCTCGGCCTCCCCAAGTGCTGAGATTACAGGTGTGAGCTACCGCACCTGGACACTAGTGAAAGTTTTATAGGGACATAGCTTAACTTTAACTTATGTTAGAGCATGACATTTACATATGGATTTTAGACATGCCTTCCATTGGTAATTTAATGATTGGTATTTTAATGAATGCCTGTCTGGGCATTCAGAAGTAGAGCAAGGGTAGCTGAAATGCGGCCTCATCAGAACTACCTAGTTATTATCTGACTCTGTACATTTCCCTAAAAACAAAACAATTCAAAACAACAACTACAAAAGCCCCATGCACCAACTTAGAAAATGAACCTAACGCAGGAAATATCAGTAGATTTACAATGTCTGCCAACAGAGAAGAATAAATCTCACAAGATAGGTTACTGATTTCCTTAGCAAATCTAAAATGTCACTGGCAGTTTCTTTGGTTTCAGAATTTCTGTATCTTGTGACCAACTAATGCTCTGTATCTGCTTAATAGCATCAGAAGCTGTCCAGGGCTTAAACAAAATCAGTAAATGCACGACCTTTTTGCTTTTCCCAACTACCAGAAGAAATTCCTGTCACAAAGCTAACTCCCAGGTTAGCAAGGTATTCACTACGCTATGGAGACTATGCCGCTGAGAAATTCAACATGAAAACAGATCCTATCCTGAGTGAGCAGATTTTGAAAGCTTCAAGGTTAAACCCATTCGCAAGACAGTTGAAAAAACTGAACTACAACATTTGTTTTCTAATGGGAGTATGACTTACTATCCTTTTCCCAAATGCATCATCAAGAAAAAATGCCAAGAATATAAAAACACAGGATTGGATAGTAGTTTGAATTTTTATAATTTTGATTTGCCCATGGCTTGGCTTTTTCTAAAAAAAATAACTGTTTAGGATGCTGACTCTATGCTCATCTACATAGTTGGATTAAATGGTTACTTAATATTTATTGGCCCTTTTAGTCATTAGACCAAGACTAATGGGAGCACTCATTTTCCATCCTCTGACCACCTGTGCTCCATCTGAAAGCCCACAGCCGGTTGGTACTTACTTTTATCCTCATCGTAGGACCCTCCAGAGCTATTGCTGTATCTTGACTCGAGGCGAGTGTGGGCTCTGATGACATTACTAAACCTTCAAATACAAGAACAACTGCCATGAAATATTGACATAGGTGTGTAGGTGCTCTCACTCATAAACAGACACTATGATTTAGTGGTTGGGTTTTCAGCTGCTAGTTCCAATGATGCTTTTCTTAAAGGAATGCTGTAAAAATTGTACTCCAAACATTTCTTGTTTCCCTCAGAGGCTCAGTGGTCACTCTTGCTCATAAGCACAAGTTCAAACCTTGAAAAGATAGAAATTTTAAGTCTAATATTTTGATCAAACTAGAAAATGGTAACATTTGACTTGGAAAAAAAATGGGCATGATGCTGAATAATATGATTCCCTTATTTACACAGCCTGACACATGGTAGGTGGTCAACAAATATTTCCTGAATGATTGAATGACCAAAGGTAGATAGAATGGAAATATACAAAAATAGTTTTATAATAAATCTTGGATTTTACCCAGCATTAAAGTTTCTCTTAAAATAGTTTGAGAGTGTTCAAGGAAGGGTCCTAGTTGGGGAGTAATATAACCAGAGGGACTCTTCGGTCTGGTCTCTCTTGCGGGTTCTTAAGAAGTAACCCCAAAAAAAAATTAAAAAAGGAAAGGAAAAATGCTGAAGTATAGGAACTCATAGACATCATCTTATTTAATCTTGCTTGCTCATCTTCAAGATAAGCATTATTTATTCTACAATGAGGAAACTGAGGGCAGGCAAGGCTATACACCTGGTCCAGTGTCGACCACAGGGAGGTGGCAGTGCAGGAAGCCTTCAGTGCCATGCTGCCTCCCAGCACGGAACACGAGGCTTTAAGGCTGAGCTCTCTCTCACTAGCTCTGTGATTGCAGCCAAGGCCTCTACCTCCTTGAGGAACTTGTTTCTACTACTGCAAAAAGGACATAATACTCTTTTATTTTATTGGGGCTGTTTGGGGGATCAAAAGAAAGGATGTGAGACTGTTTCCAAAACTGCAAGACACTGTCCAACTTTAAGGTATTAGTGGTGATGCTTCTACCTAGGATTTGTAGAAAGAAATCAATAGCATATTTCTCAAAGGGCAAGGGTGTGGTTCAGGGGCAGTGTAGGTAAAATAGTATGTCCATATTTATTTTATATAAAATGATATGCAGCAGGTTTTATCAACTTAATACATATGTTGTCAAAACAAAGTACTAAGGCTATCTAGAAATAGCTGGAAAACTCAAGCCAAAATAGGTGTGTCTTTCTACATTACTGACTGGGTGTTCTGACTTAACTCATAACAGATCAATACTCTATTTCTTTTGGAAACACTGGAAGATGCAGGGCTATTGCTGTCCTCACGAATGTGTAGAGAAACAGTAATGTTTCAGCATAAAGTCCTAGATATACCATTAAGATGCCCATCTTGTTCCACGTGTATAACTTTAGAGTACTGCATCAGTGATTTGGATTTGCTGAATTATAGAAATGTACTATAACAAGGTTGGTGTTATTCACTTCTTAGATATTTGCAACAGTGTTTCCCCACTTTCTGACAGCCATCTTCTTCCCAGTAATTTCATACCTCAAACATTCTTCACTGTCATATCTTTTGGGCATTTGTGAATCTCTAAGAACAGAATATCTAAGACATTGGCTTAGTTTCATACAAATCAGCCAAGTAAATCAGACTGGTATTGATGAAAATAAATTGGAAAAGGGACAAAATTATTACCTTTTGAAGAAGTTCTTTAATCATATTTAGGCTAATAAATGCAAAGGGATAAAAGCATGTGGTAAGCCCAGACATCATTCAGAAAGGAACAAAAGCAGGGATGAAAGAACAGCACATCTGCAGGTTTCCATCGGGTGGACAGCGCCACGGCACTTCCAGCAACCGGGGAACTGTGCTCTATGTGGGGTTTTAAATCGTGCTCTGGAGGGCCCGGACAGGGAAGAATTACAGGATGGATGGCAATGTGTCTCTTTTCCCTTTTGAGCTGGATCTAAAGGGGTGTTGGGTGGAGTTTATTTATGAGGCTGGAATAAAGGGGAGGAGCAAGTCCCTTCCAGACTGTTCTCTTCGCTCTGGAGAAGACTGAAACCACAGTGTAGCAAAGTGTATGTCTGGCAAAGAAAAAGTAAAAAATGGACTCCCAAGTGTAAAATCTGTTATTTTCCTTTGCTTTTCCAGGTTGAAGAAGCTTATTTTGGATGTGGTTCCTGGAAGAATTTCAAGGATTAAGTAGAATCCTTGATGTCTTTTAACATCAAAGGTACACACCTTAAGAAACGTATCATGAAAATAGCTCTGGTAAGAGAAAAATCAGAAGGATGAAATGTTCCCCTCAGTTTTACCTTGTTGATTTAGCTCAAATTAATAATACTTAGATAACTGAACTAATAGTAAATTAATATATATTAGGTATATATATATTGGTGTATACACACACACATATATATATATATAAACCAATATAACACTATTGGTTTAGATAGAAATTATCTGTTTTAATACAGGTCGTTCAAAATTTATACAACTGAGGTGTACTGCTTTAGTTTCCTACGAAAAATCCTTTTGTTGGCATATAAATTTATAAAAATATTTTATTAAGATTGATGTATTGAAAATACTTACGGCTGGACGCAGTCACTCCTGCCTGTAATCCCAGCACTCTGGGAGGCTGAGGTGGGAGGATTGCTTGAGCCCAGGAGTTTGAAACCAGCCTGGGCAAAATAGCGGAACCCCCTCTCTACAAGAAATAAAAAAATGAGCTAGGTGTGGTGGCAGCTGTACTCCCAGCTACTTGAAAGGCTGAGGCAGGAGGCTGCTTGAGCCTAGGAGGTTGAGCCTACAGTGAGCTGTGATTGTGCCACTGCACTTCAGCCTAGGTGACAGAATGAGAACCTGTCTTAAAAACAAAAACCAAAACTTATGAAGATTGTTTCTGCACACTTCAAAAATTTCTATAAACTACTCTTTTAATAAGCATATGTTCATTTTGTTGCCTAGTAAAATAAACTACATAAAAAATCTTACTTAGAGTGTAGATGTACTTTCTAATTTCTAATAAATAGCTTTTAAAAATTATTTATTGTTGCACAATAGATGTACATTTTTCAGGGTAGATGTGATCATTTGATACATGCATATAATGTGTAAATATCAAATCAGGGTAATTAGGATATCCATCATCTTAAGTATTTATTTTTTCTTTATGCTGGGAACATTTAAATTATTCTCTTCAAGCTATTTTGAAATGCATAATAGATTATTGTTAACTTGGATAGTTTTTTTCTTTTTAAAAAAACGCTGAATGTCATAAAATTTGCTTTTTCTTTTTTTTTACTTTTGCTGCTGGGGCCTCAAGGTTAGGTTAATGATAGGTTGTAGTTTTCCTTGGTCAGGACTTAGCCACCACCTATCTTACCCTCCTCTTAGCTTGTCGCATTTCTTTTGCTTTTGCTTTAATGTTCTTTTACTATAAGCTATAAGGTCTGTTTGTGCTTTTGTCAGTAGGAATAGTGTTATTAAATATTACTGAGTCACATCAAAGGACCATTAATCTAGTTGTCAAGAACATGGTACCAGCGTGGCTATTTTGCCCAATGCCACGGTGCTTCCCTCAGCTCAACCATGGATATGGTGGAAGAGATGCTCCCACTTTTGAGGGGTATAACACAGCAGCCTAGGGCGGTGTTTCTGAACAACACTGTCTCTGCAGGCTCTTTGCATACAAGGACTGTAAAGAAAGGAGTAAACTGCTGTGCTCTGAGATGGTTACTGGGAAGGTAAGAGAAAGGTGGGTGGTGGCTGAATAGCTTATCCACCTCTGGGGCTGTGATGTTTCTCCTATTTTCATTCACTTACCAAAGAAACAATTTAAAATGCCTACTATGTGCAGCACAGTAGACTAATCACTTAGGACAGAAATATGAGTAAGACAGGGGTGTCCAATCTTTGGGTTTTCCTGGGCCACACTGGAAGAAGAGTTGTCTAAACTAACACAATAGCTGATGAGCTAGAAGGAAAAAAAAAAAGCACACACACATACAAAAGCTCATAATCTTTCAAGAAAGTTTACAAATTTGTGTTAGGCCACATTCAAAGCTGTCCTAGGGGCCAGGCACGGTGGCTCATGCTGGTAACCCCAGCATTTTGGGAGGCCAAGGCTGGTGGATCACCAGGTCAGGATATGGAGATCATCCTGGCTAACACGGTGAAACCCTGTCTCTACTAAAAATATAAAAAATTAGCCACCGTCCTAGCAACTAGAGAGGCTGAGGCAGGAGAATTGCCTGAACACGGGAGGCAGAGGTTGCAGTGAGCTGAGATCACGCCACTGCACTCCAGCCTGGGCGACAGAGCAAGACTCCATCTCAAAAAAAGAAAAAGAAAAACAAAAAACAAAAAACAAAGCTGTCCTGGGCCACATGTGGCCTGTGGGTCTCAGGTTGGACAAGCTTGGTGCAAGAGATACATGGTCTATCTGTATTCTCTGGGAATTAAAATCTGGTGGTTGAGGCCGGGCGCAGTGGCTCACACCTGTAATCCCAGCACTTTGGGAGGCTGAGGCGGGTGGATCACGAGGTCAAGAGATCGAGACCATCCTGGTCAACATGGTGAAACTCCGTCTCTACTAAAATTACAAAAAATTAGCTGGGCATGGTGGTGCGTGCCTGTAATCCCAGCTACTCAGGAGGCTGAGGCAGGAGAATTGCCTGAACCCAGGAGGCGGAGGTTGCGGTGAGCCGAGATTGAGCCATTGCACTCCAGCCTGGGTAACAAGAGCGAAAAAAAAAAAAAAAAAAAAAAAAAAAATCTGGTGGTTGAGATAAGTGTGTTTGTAAGTACCTATATATCAACATGACAGGGTACAAGGAGGGAAGAGTAATAAGTAGATTGAAGAGAAAAAAGGATTTTAGGCTGAGGGCATAGCCTACTTTCATAGAAAAGAAAGAATATGGTAGAGAAATAGTGTAGGTGCAGTACAGGATCAATGGAATAATGGTATCCATTGGGATAGAATGTTCACAGACATATGTTTGCACATGTATTTGAATATGATCAATCAATATGTTATAGCTAGATAAATAGTATAAGAGAATCTGATGTGTATGTATATGTGTGATATATATGGGTAGATAATTGTATCAGGCTTTCCAATGATGAACAGATATGATGACAGAGCAGGAGTAAGAGCTAAACAAGGAAATCTCTCTTGAAGATGCTCTCTGATCTTGATATTAGAGGGATTACTGGCTTCTTAAGTTCAAAGCCACCACTAAAAACTTTAGGCAGGAAACTCCAACTCTGGCCCTAAAGAGAGGCCTTCGTAATGAGATGTTAATATATGGGGATCTACCATGTTTCTACCTCAAATAATAATCAGTTGAGAAACTCAGATGAAACAATAAATGATCAAGACTGTTACATTCCAATGAGGAAGTAAAAATATCTTTAGAGAAACAATGTGATTTTTATCATAAGGTAGTTTTCTGAAGAAGGTAATATTAATAGCAAATACAGACTTAAAAATAACATGCCAATTAATAATCTTGTACCTTCACTGATATGTGGAGTATAAAAACCTTTATTCATTCTGGAGAAAGAAATAAAGGCCTTTATTAGAGAACTACAAAGGACAAGGTCTATAATTCATGATCTGCTGGGTTTGAGCTTTTTGTCCGAAGGGGAGCCAGTATGGATGAGCATCGGCCTAAAGGTAACACAGCCGCTCAGTGACGCAGTGAGGAATCTGGCAGCTGCCTGAATTAGGGAAGGAGCCTTCAGAGCCCTGGTGGCAGCAGCCCTGTGTCGGGTCTTTTCCACGTCAGCCCCTGCTGTGTCCCAGTGCACACAGTGAAATCCTCAGGATGCTTGGGAAGCACTATGGGCTCCCCAGGGCATTCTGGGCTGAGTTATTTCATTATTTGATCCCCTAAATTATCTTTTTTTGTTTTTTGAGATGGAGTCTTGCTTTATCGCCAGGCTGGAGTGCAGTGGCGTGATCCTGGCTCACTGCAACTTGCATTTTCCGGTTTTAAGCAATTCTCTTGCCTCAGCTTCCCAAGTAGCTAAGACTACAGGAATGCAACACCATGCCAGGCTATTTTTTTTTTTTTTTTTTTTTTTTTTTTTTCGTAGAGACAGGGTTTCACCATGTTGGCCAGGATGGTCTCGATCTCTTGATCTTGTGATTTGCCTGTCTCGGCCTCCCAAAGTGCTGGGATTACAGGCGTTAGTCACTGTGCTCAGCCCTAAATTATCTTTAATATGAATTAGTGAGGATCTCATCCTTGTTACTAGTTTCTTCAGTAAAAGGGCTCCCTCATTACCTTTCACTATAAAATGCTCAGCCAAGGAATTTTCCAATACCATCAGGATCATCCTAATTTTCATTTTTTAAAATTTGAGTTTTTTCTCTCCTGGTTGGTTTCCCTGTTCTTCACAATCAACTGCAGGAAAGAGTGATTCTGATTTGACTACTGATGAGTAGTTCATAGGCAAGGCAATAAGAAGGCTGAAATATGGGGGAAATATTATTATTAAAGAGCTAATGTGGAGGGAATGGATACTTTGTTCGGCAGGAAAAGATGGTGTTCTTGGTTAACCAAGACAGGACAAAGCAAAAGTAAAATAAAAATGATGATGTTTCATATAACTCACCTCAAGATGATTACTCTATCTCTAAGAAATTATTCAACAATCAGATTTGAAAATTTCACATGGCAATTCTCTTTAATTCCAGATGGTCTGGTCCCACTAGGAGAACAACTCATGGTTTTTACTAAGCCCTGGGGTAAGAGGAATTCCACCACCAGAACAACACGCTTCTTAATCTTTCTCATCTCTGACTTTGCACGGAAACAATTCTTATTTTTAGGAATATACAGAGTAGAGTTGGGAAGTAGGTCTGGGTTTATAAGAACAAAGAAGGATTTTTATGTATGTGCAAAATTTATGAAACTCCACAAACCTGTATTGATGTCTTTGTATCGATTACTGCGGAACACTATACCGGATATTAAGTCAAATTTGTACACCAACCTTTCATCAGATTCTTTCAATATCTTGTTCTCTTCTGCATCTGGGAAATTGTCCTGGCCAGCAACCACTGTGTTGCTGCTAGAGGTGGTTCCTATAGATGGGATTGGAAGAAAAACACTTAGAAAAAGATGCAAGCTGAGGGGTCAAGCTCAAGTCTCAAGAAATTCCAGGGAAAGATTTCCTGTAAAATCTTATGTTTGGAAGATTTCTTACATCTCCTGCACAATCTCAGACATTCTAAACAACTTTCCAAGACCACATCACTGAAATGAATCATAGACATCTGCTATGGTCAAACCAAATTCCTTAACTCTCGTAAAGCGAGGCTACATTCTTGAGAGCCCTTCTTCGTGGCCACTTAGGTAATGAGCTTATTTATGTTGGCTGGTCCTGCTGTTGGCTGCTTTAGTATTTCTGGGTCTAGGAGTTATTAAACTAATGCTAGCGAAGTAAGGCCAAGTACCTAGCGCTTCTGATTGCTGTGGTACTGCTTCCCTGTAAGAACCCTGCTCTGGTGGCAGGGTGCAGGGTGAACGGAGAGCACAGAAGACTAGGGGAGGCGGGAATTAGAAGGCAGTTACTGCATGAGGTCAGCAGAAGGGAGGCAGGCTTTAAGGAATTTGAGGAGGACGGCATATATTTCATCAAAGGATGCTGAGACACCAATTTATCAAAAGTGATAATACTTTTGGGAGGGTATCTTAGTCAACACTGGGGGAATATTAGCCAAGAGAGCGTCCAGATACAATAGGAGTGTGCAGAAATGAAATTCCTGAGTGACTGCAGTGTCCTGGCTGGGATCGGCTGAAATGCAAAGTTCTATGATGGAAGATGCTTGGAACACAGATTCTCAGTCATCTTTACAAGATCATTTCATTAACCCTACAGTCCCTAAGAGCCTCGGTTATTCGATTTTTTTTTTTTTTTTGAGACAGAGTAACCCAAGCTGGAGTGCAGTGACACAATTATCAGCTCACTAAAACTTCTGTCTCCTGGGTTCACGCGATTCCCCTGCTGCAGCCTCCTGGGAGGAGCTGGGAGTACAGGCGCACACCACCATGCCCGCTGAATTTTTTGTATTTTTAGTAGAGATGGGGTTTCGCCATGTTGGCCAGGCTGGTCTTGAACTCCTAACCTCAAGTGATCCATCCACCTCGGCCTCCCAAAGTGCTGGGATCACAGGCGTGAGCCACTGTGCCCAGCCCATGTCTCAGTTATTCTTAAGCCATCTCATAATTGAATGCACAAGCAGGAGTAAGAAAAAAGTAATAAATACATTCTCATATCCTTTCTGGATCTACATAAAGGAAACCCCAGGGATCTGTGACCAGGCGTCTGCCCAGCTGCTCTTCTGACCCGAGGCTGCTGCGGAGGCCTTGCTGCTGGCCGTGAAGCGGTAGAAGGGCGGGTTGTCGCAGTGCTGGACGATGGGGTTCACGGGGTCTGTCTGCTGCAGCTCGAAGAGAAGCTCTTCCATGGTTTGGATGGTGTTGTTACGGCACAAGTATATTGCCACTTTTTTAATCTGAGGAGAAAAAAAGAAAACAAGGGATGTTTCACAGACCTAGTCCATAAGAACGCCAGACCATTAAGCCTCTCATTTAGATAAACGTGTCATCATGCAGGAGCTGTCACCCTGATAGCTAATCTTTGTGCTATCCTAGGATGAACTAAGGGCTTGGATTAAAATTCATCTCTCTTCACCTGCACGTCTGACAGCAGTGTGTTCTTAAAGCCCTTGCCTTTTCTAATGGCTAAGTTTTAAAAAGTCACTTTTGGGGCAAGTGAATTCTACTGAAACTGAAAACTTGCCATCCAAGTCTCATCTTCAGAAATAATTTTATTTATACAAGCCCTGGGAAAAAAACTGCTAGCTGTTTTTGTTTAAAACAGAATCCAGTCCCCTGCTATTCTCTTCTCCCCAAGAAACAAATGAGTTTTAGCTGTTTTTATGGTTTTAGATTTTAAAAATAACTCTGGATTAAAGCTCCACATTATCACAGGCCTCATGGGCCAACCGAAGCCCTGCAAGCCGCAGTGAGGCTTATGTGACTCAAAGCAGCAGGAAGGCATAAACCTGTCACAAAAACAACTAGCACAGAAAAGCCAATTGAGTTTGGGTTTTAAAAATGCTGTCCATTCTGTTGATCCTATCACTTTTAAATGCCAAGAGTAAATATCAGACATTTCAGAAGGACTTCTCTGTACTTACTTCTCTCTTCTACCATTTAATTTAAAGAGAAAAACCTGGATACTCTGCTTTTTTATTCTGTTTCAAGAGCATCAAGATATAAACATGAAATATTTTATTAGTGATAATACAACATTTTACTCTGTCTCTCACAGAGTAGGTCTAATATTTATAGAAGGCAGCTTTCAGTAACTGCCAGAAAAATATCCACCCCCTATATTAATAGGTTTCTGTGTCTCAAGGCTCAGAGCAAGGAGATGATAGAGGCATTACTCGCACACATAACCCGTGTCTAGGGGCAGAAGGAACTTTTATGTAATGCCGGGATGGCTCACAGGAGATTCATGTGACAAACTGGACATTTCTATTTTAGCTGGGGCAAAGAGCACATTCTGACTTGCAAATTGCACATGGGAGTCCCTGCAGGAATAATCACTCTTGAAGGTCTGAGAGACACTTACATAGGGCAGAAGAACTGTGTCACTGCTGACCCCACAGAGGCTAATCAGGAACTGCAAGGTGATCCTCAGGTTGTTGCTCCATTTCTCATTGTTGGCCAAAGCATTCCAAGCATTTTCCATTTCTGGCCCAGGAACTTCATCTCCATACTACAACAAAATAAAAACCGGCCCAAGAGATGTGTGAAAACTGTAAGGAGGTAAAATGTTTGACTGAAAATAGTTTTGAGGATCATGACCATCTCAAAATCACAAGAAGGGGGAAACAGGACTATTTATCAGAAAGATGCCATCTTTCAGTGAACAGTAATTAATAGTGCACTAATCAGTCATGCACAATACCTATGTTTTTAATATGTTAGGTGAGTTTTTAATATGTTAGGCTTATTTTTTTTATTATTCTTAAAATTGCTGTAAAATATGCATAACAGAATGTTTACCATCATCACCAGTTTTTTTTTTTTTTTCAGATGGAGTTCTACTCTGTCACCAGCCTGGAGTGCAGTGGTGCAACCTCAGCTCACTGCAACTTCCGACTCCCTGGTTCAAGTGATTCTCCTGCCTTAGTCTCCCGAGCAGCTGGGATTACAGGCATGTGCCACCACATTTTGTATTTTTAGTAGAAGAGATGGAGTCTCACCATGTTGGCCAGGATGGTCTTAATCACCTGACCTTGTGATCCACCCGCCTCGACCTCCCAAAGTGCTGGGATTATAGGCGTGAGCCACCACGTGTGGCCCATCATCATCATTTTTAAGTGGACAGCCTGTGGCATTAAGTCCATTCATATTACCATGCAACCATCACCACGATTTATCCCCATTCATGTGATTTTAAAGGAATCTCATTTTCCCTGGGTTTGAAGCATGGGGTTTGATTAACCCAGGGTTTTTTCTGCTGATGGAGTCATGCTACTTGAAGCACATTTCCCCTCAGTTTACCTTGGCCGTCATGTACATGAGGTTGTTCAGGACCAGTGACGTGGCTTCTGGAGAGCCCCAGCCATTTCCTCTCAGCCCGTGAGAAGCAGTCGCATCGCCCTCCCGGTCCTTTACTTCGTCCTCTGGGCTGCTGGGGCTGGATCCTGGGAGGAGGAGCCTGCTGTCCACCAGCTCGATGTTGTGCAGCCAGGGCAGCAGGTAGGTGAGCATGATCTGGCGCCCATTGGGGTGTGTCGTGGGGAATCGCTGGCTTACCTCTAAAGAGAATTGCAGGGACAGAGAGCCATCCATATCTTATTCCGCCAAAATAAATGAAAATTCAAATGCCAACTTGCAGGCTGAACAGTGTCCTACATTTATAAAGCATTTTCATATACAGTAGCTCCCCCAGGCTACAGAATCCTAAAACCAAGGCTTGTCTGCAAGCTTGTTGCTCCACATCTGGTGCCCTGTGGAGGTGAATATATAGCACTGCAGGGCAAGCACAGGCTTGGTATAAGCAGAGTGAGTGCAAATCCACTGCTAGCGGAAGATGTCTATCAGAGTGTGGACAAAATCAGGGACTCAGAGTCAGAAGGGCATGTGTTCAGATTCCAGTTCTACCACATACTGGCTGCATGTGACTCTGGGCTAGTTACTTAACCTCTCTGCTCCTCAGTTTCCTCATCTGTTAAAATGGGCCTGATTAAGGCCCCACATCAGGCTACTGAAATGACTAAAAGATATAATCATAATAAATTCAACGTGCTCAGCACGGCACCTATCATCCAGCAGGCTCTCACAAATTGTGGTTAGGATCATTCTAACACCAATGATTATCTTTCCACTAACCCAGTGTTTTACAAAGAGTCTTCCATGAATCATTGGCTGTTAAGAAGTGACGTGGATCTCTAAGAAGAATAAATCTAGTTTGCAGAGTCTTCTTGAAAACTGCTAAGCACGTGGAAGGTGCCTGCCAAGAGCTGTGTGTCCCTTGTGAGACAAGTGAGTCCAACAGTGAAGCCCTACGTCTGGTCCAGTCACATTTCACCATTACTTTCTCTCAGAGCACTCTGGCATTGTTTCACTGCCAGCAGCATTTCATTTTATAATCCAAATAAACTTTCTTAGATAGAGAAGCATAGCTTTATGTATATGCAGTAGGCTCCGATGTAATCTCCTATTTCTCATATCTAGAGAAGGTGTCTTATCCTCAGGGAAATTAGAAAGCTTGGTCTCATGCAGGTGTTATGATACAGTGTGGCGATGCAATCTCACTTAGAGGGCTCATGGCTGTTAAATAATAGAACAACACAGATGCCAGGAATTATACCAAGATAATTCACTGGATCCTCTGAAACAGCAGCTTTAATTGATTTGGCCCTTTTCCTAAAATTAAAATCATAATTTTTTTATATTGAAGACCATAATGTTGTATATAATAATCACACAGTGCTAAGCTATTGTGTTTTATTATATATGTCAAAATTTCAAAATATACTTAATTTCTACATTTATGGATGTGACTGATGTATGCAACTGTTATAATATCACATACTCAAATCCTTATAAAATCAGAACATTCTGTAATCCCAGCACTTTGGGACGCCAAGGCGGATGGATCACCTGAGGTCAGGAGTTCGAGACCAGTCTGTTCAACACAGTGAAACCCTGTCTCTACTAAAAATGCAAAAATTAGCTGGGCATGATGGCCCGTGCCTGTAATCCCAGCTACTAGGGGGGCTGATGCAGGATGATCGCTTGAACCTGGGAGGCAGAGGTTGCAGTGAGACACAAATTGAAGCTGGGAGGTGGAGGTTGCAGTGAGACAAAGTGAGACTTCAACTCAAAAAAAAAAAAAAAAATCAGAACATTCATTTGTCCCAAAGTATGAGGTGTTTTCTAGGTGCAAGACACTATGCTAGGCATGACAAAGACAGCAAAGACTGACAAATGATGCAGTTCCTGTCCCTAAGAAAGAGAGAGACTCAGACAAATTATGTTGACAAGTCATTCTGGGGTAAGGGAAGCAGTGACAAATGACACCAGAAAGGCACAAACAGAGTGTTGTGGGGATTTGGTGGAGAAAAATGACTTCTGCGTGCAAAGACTTAGAATAGTTTTATGGTGGGAGAACTATTTAAACTCCACTAGAAGGATCTGGACTTTGGAGAGGGGGAAAAAAAACCCAAAAACCAGTAAGAGAGAGAGAGAGAGAGCAGTTATTAAAAAGACCTATCTTTTAACAATGGTATAAAAATCTACAGACTTTTTGTAGCAAAGATAACCTTCTCACGTGTTACGTAATTTGCTTATTATGTTAACTGCATTTTGTCTGACAGACATTAGTACCCAGAGAGTAGAGATGTCAGTCTGAGGTATCCCAGGCTCCCAGGTAGCTCCTGGACAGGCAAGGGTAGTTCCCTTTTTAAGAGGGAACAAGAAAAGAAAAATGCCATAGACATGTCAACAGCCCCTTACTCACCGCTCCGGAAACGCTTTAAATAAAATGTGAGATGTCAGTGGATGCTCTTTTGGGAGGGACCTGAACAACTTGTCTGGCTGCTTAAAAGTAATTAGGTCACTTGAAATTATAGGCAATAAAAATTTCACCACGGGGTTTATATTAGAAACAAGTGTTTGGAATCTATTATAACCTCCTAATTTTTCTGTGTTACTTTAAAAAAGTAATTTACCATAAGTCAAAACAGCCAAAAGGTAATTCTTGAAAGAAATGTAGGTTGAACCTGCTTGAAACTCATAGGAGCCTCTGATCTCGTTAAACGTGCTGGACTGTTTCTCTCCTGAATTGTGAACCACTCCCACTTTCCTAGTGTCGACCTCTCAGCCAATAAACATGCTCCAATTATCGCTCATCCTTAAAACTCCTCCTCTGACTCTGCACCCCACTGGAGAGCCAGCGTCTCTTTCTACATTCTTTCTCAGCCAGGCCACTGCGATCTGGCTTCTGCCGCTACCTCCCTGCAGAAACTACTGACAGCTGCCAATGAATTTCGAAACTCAGAGTCATTTTCAGGCTTTCTCTTCTGGGATCTTTCTACTGCATTGGAGGCTGTGGACTGCTCACTCTATCCTTCTAAAACTCTTTTTCCTCTACGTTTCCATGAAACCCTTCTCCCTGCAATCCTTCTCACCCTTCTGCTCTTCCTTGGACCGGTCTGCAGAAGTGTCCAGGCCCTTTTTTCCACTCTGCTCTCTCCATTCCTGATCTCATCGGTGCCCACGGCTCTAATCCCTGCCATCCTCCTGTGAATTGCTAGTGCTGAC
Source organism: Cebus imitator (assembly GCF_001604975.1). Lineage (NCBI taxonomy): Eukaryota > Metazoa > Chordata > Mammalia > Primates > Cebidae > Cebus > Cebus imitator. Next base: position 512,818 of record NW_016107423.1, on the reverse strand, counting down.
CTCCCCTCAGTCCAGTCTCATCCACATGGGAGGAAGTCCCGCAGACGCCTGCATTCCACATCCTGAGCTGAGCTCCTGGTCCCTGCCTTGCCCCAAACATTCTCTCCCTGTACTGGGTTTCTAGGAGGGTTATCACCACTGACCTCCCTGATATCACGGTAGCATTCTCTTCTGTGCATTTGCCTGGCAACTTTTCACTTTGGTTTCTCCTCTCCAGTCTCATTGGGCTGTCTTTGTTCAGGCCCTTATCATTTATTATTTCCTACTTGGACTATTGCCATTGTTTCTTAACTAGCCTCCTCTCTCTAGATTGGATGTTCACTAATCCAGCCTCCATACTGCAACCAGGCTTTCTAAAATGCATTCTGATCTTGATATTTCCTCTTCTTGTTTGCAACTCATCAGTGGCTTTCAAAACCCCAGCCACTTGCCTGGATGATCTCTCTGTTTACGGAGCTCTGAAGGGGGATTCAAAAAGCATGGGTGGAAGATTGCTGGCCTACAAACCCCTTAGGGTACACAAGGCCTTCCAAGATATGATTTTGGACTCTGTGTCTGTCCACGACCATCTCTAGCTTTTCCCATTCCTGCATGTTATGTTACCTAAACTGACCTCTATATAATCCCCCAATTACATCATGCTAGTTTATAACTCTAAGCCAATGTATATGCGATAGTCTCTTGGTCTGTAACGTCTGTTAACTACTTGTCTGCTCTGCAAATTTCTACTCTTCTTTCAAAGTACAGCTTAGACATCAACTTCTCTGGGAAGTCTTTCCTGATATTCCTGGCCCAATAATTGATTACTCCTTCAGCCATGTCTGATACATTGAGCATTTTCCTTTTTTAAAAACCTGCATTTTTTTTTCTTTTGAGACAGAATCTTGCTCTGTTGCCCAGGCTGGAGTGCAGTGGCACCATCTCAGCTCACTATAACTTCCGCCTCTTGGGTTCAAGCAATTCTCGTGCCTCAGCCTCCTGAGTAGCTATGACTACAGGCGTGCACCACCATTTTTGTATTTTTAGTAGAGACAGGGTTTTGCCATGTTGGCCAGACTGGTCTCAAACTCCTGGCCTCAAGTGGTCCATCTGCCTCAGCCTCCCAAAGTGCTGGGATTACCTCCCAAAGTGCAGGCATCGGCAACCATGCCTGGCTTGATTGAACATCTATCGTTACTGCCAGACTATGAACTTTTGATGGAAGAGACTTTTATTTCCCTCTGTATTCCTGAAACCCAAGCACAGTGCCTAGCATGTAGGCAGCACTCAAATCTTGGTTGAAGTGGATAATAAATTTTAGTTTTGCAAGAAGAGAATTAATTTACTAAAAAGGCTTTTCATAGGTCTTTCCACTGTTTCAGGTATTACAAAAAGAAGTGACTAACTCTGCCTCAGGTAGATGGAGAGGTGTGCACAGTAGAGGAGGATATTAAATTAGATCTTAAGGAAAGTTGAAGTTAGGAAGAAGGGGTGAGGGCCATTCAACAGCATGTACAGAAGCAAAGATTTACAAGAGGTCCTGGATCATTGGTCAAAGATTCAGTAGGATTGGAAGAGAGGATTCTTGGATGAAAAGATAGAAAGTAAGTTCAAAAAAGGAGGGTTTTTTTTTTTCTTGGCTAAGGAGTTCTAATTTTATAGCAATGGCTTTGGAGGAAGACAGATCTAGACTTAATTCTGGCTTCATTGCTTCCTTAGCTATATAGTGTTAAGCAAATTATTTAACATCTCTAAACCTTAGTTTTTCATCTGTAAAATAGTGATGCTGGTGGTGCTGGCAGTTGTGATAATTCCATGCCAGGACTGGGCCAACTGCTTGGTTTTCATTAGATCATTTTAATCCTCACATCCTATGAGGTAGTCGTTATTATTGCAGATGAGGAATGTAATTTAGAGGTTCTATGATTTGCCCACAGTCAAACAACTAGAGAAAGCCTGCCCGACTCCAAAGCCTCTGTTCTAATCACTATACTATACCAGGGGTTGTAAAGATTAAGTGATGAATGCAATGTACATAAAGTGCCTAGCACAGAGCCTAGTACCTACTATCCTCTCACTAACTGTAGGCTGTTATCAGTTATTTTTAGGGTAATTGAGCAGAGAAGGTTGAGTTAAGAAGTGCTGTACATATATGGCTTTGCACAGTGGATGGACTGAAGCACTATGGAGTTAAGTGCTGTACATATTTGGCTTTGCATAGTGGATAGATTGCAGCATGGAGGATGAACTGTAGTCAGGTATGCAGAGGCAGGGAAGGACTGAGGCGGATATGGACAAGTCGTGGTGAGGTACTGATAGAGATGGAAAAAGAGGACGAATTCAAGAGACCAAAGTCTATCTCTTTGCAAAGTGCCACAGGAACTTAAGCAAGAAGTTAGTTGACAAATGCAATTCTTTAAAAACAAATTTTCACAAAAACTATTTATGAAGATTGTAAAGAATGTGCAAAAATTCAAACTTTCAATAACTTATATATGTAGCAAAATACAAGCTACAAAACACCACCACTATCACCACATCATCAAACAACTTGCAGCAACTACATGTATTATAAGTTATACTGTTCATATTTAGCTTTTGTGGGAATTTTATTTCTTTGGGAAACATATATATAATGTATGTAGAAGTTCGTATTATGAATCTAAGCATCTTTGTATTTGTTATATGTATATTTATACCTACACTATTTTAGATAAAGAACTTTATTTTTTATATTTAAAAAACTTATTGAATTTACTTTCATTTGTAACTGGATCTAGCCCATAGTAACTGTGATCTACAAACTTACTATCATTAATTATCACTCTAAATTTTCTTTTTGAGACAGAGTCTCACTCTGTTGTCCAGGCTGGTATGCAGTGGTGCAATCTCATCTCACTGCAACCTCTGCCTCCCAGGTTCAAGTGATTGTCTTGACTCAGCCTCCCACGTTGCTGGGATTACAGGCACACACCACACGCCTGGCTAATTTTTGTATTTTTAGTAGAGATGGGGTTTCACCATGTTGGCCAGGCTGGTCTCGAACTCCTGACCTCAAGGAGCCTTGGCCTCCCAAAATGCTGGGATTATAGGCATGAGTGGCATTGTGCGCAGCCATAACTCAAACTAGAATTTAAAAGGAAAAATTACTTAGAGCAAAGAAATGATCACATATGTCATTGTTGACTATTGCCTGGTACCTGAGAAGAGGGGGAGTGTAAGTTCAGGGTACATCCTGGCCAGCTCGCATGACAAGAGGGCAAGTGACACACTGTAGAGGGGTGGCAGTGGGCCGTGAGTTCCATAGAGAATACTTCCTGGTCTTTGTTCAGCAACTTTCTTTGAGTATACAAAAAGCTTTGCTTCAAGGATCTATAAAGAGGTAGGAAAGTGAAAAGTAGTATGAAAAACATTAGCTGGATATCTCAGGAGCATTTGTATTTAACAAAGTTTAGAAGTAACAAAACTAATTAATGCCTATTTTAAAACCATATTAAATTAGTATATTTACAAAAGATTATATAATTTAATTAGTATATTTAGAAAAGATTATATAATTGCTTTCTCACTCTTCATAGCCACAAACGATATGCAGAAATAAACAAAGGCCTATCAATAAACGGCAATTAGGTAATCAAATACCGTTTCTATTTTGTACACTCGAGGACAGATAGTTTCTTATGCCAGTAAATGATACGTGCCTGCATGAGCTGCATGGAGATTTCATAAATCTCTCTGTTGGTGTCAGAGGCCTTGAATAGAACAAGGTTCAACAATGTCACTATGTCGAAGGGATAGTTCCTAAAAACACAACAAAATGAAACAAAACAGCATGGTTTATAAGACAGCATAGCTAGTTTATTACCTCTTAAAATTCTAGCTGGCATGCTGACCACGGTCACTTATTGATGACATCCCCACCCCCATTTGGCCATTTTTTGCCTCCTTCTTTTGCTATTAATTGGTAGATAATGGTAAATGACTTTATTTTGGTTTAAAATCAAATACTGGGACATCGAGATAAAAGAACACAAAAGTCCATGTGATGTAAATGGATTTTAATGAAAACCAATGACAAGTGAAAAAGACAGAAAAGGATACATGTACTAAGTTTCTCAATAGCTCACTGAATTAATATTTTCATTTGATTTATCTAAATTTATTAAGTGCCAAACAGTTATCAGGAACAGCGTGCAAAGTACCGATGATACGAAGATAGCAAGGCTGGTCTCTATTCTTAAGGAGGGCTTATAGTTTCGTCACAGAGACAACCTGTACAGTCTAGTTCTGATGAGTGTTATGGAGGGAGCATCTACAGCATGCTACAAGAATCCTGATGAGGGACACCTACATTAGGTGTGGGCTTAGGGAGGTCTTTTCTCAAGAGAAAATGAGTAAAATGAGTCTTGAAGCATCAGGAGATATTAGCCAGGTCACGGAAAGGGTAGTACAGGAGTGTTCCAGACAGAGAACAGCATTTTGAAAGATTTCAAGAATGAAACAGCATGATACCTATTGTAAAAGGGAAGAATCTTTGTGTAGTAGATTGAATACGATAAACAAGTAGAGGAATAGGAGGTGAGGCTAGGGCAGTCGGTGGGTTCAGAAGATAACCATTCTATGGACTTCACCCTAAAAGTTTCAGAGAAGCACTACAGGACTTGCCACGGGGAGGGAGGCAATGGCATTCACTTTTTGAAGAATCACGCTAGCTGCTGTGTGGAGAATGGATTGTACGGAGCCAAGAGTGGAAGCTGTTACAAGAATCCAAATGGGAACTGATGAGGGCTTGAACTCAGGCAGTAGAGACAGAAGGGAGGGAGGGATCTGAGAAATAATAAGGAAATAAAATCAGCAGGATTTGGTAACTGACAGTGTGTGTGGGATGGGGGGAGAGGAACACAGAGAATAGATTATGCAGCAATTGGCAGTATAACCACATAGAATAGAGGGATTAAGTCCATTTTTTTCCTGCTATGTAATACTATTTAAAGATGTCATCTTTTTACTATATGCATTTTCTTAGATTATAGTGGAAAAGAAGTCACAAGCAGAAAACTCCTGGTGAGTTGAACTTTTTGTTTTCTTTTCTTTTTTTGAGATAAGGTCTCACTGTCACCCAGGCTGGAGTGTAGTGGCTTGATCATGGCTCACTGCTGTCTTCACCTCCTGATCCTCCCAACTTGGCCTCCCAAAGTGTTGGGATTACAGGTGTGAACAACTGCACCTCGTTGAGTTGAACTATTGAACAGTTTATATGTAGAAGGTGGGTAACTACTATTTATTTTCAAACAAACCAGGAAGAAAAAGATAGTTTGAAGATGAAAAACATATTAGCTGTTTTTCCTTGGGATTCATTTTTTTGATTCTACATAATTACACTGTCTAAGAAGTTGTTTTAGAACAATCACGGCTTTGGTTTGAATGTTTGTCCCACCAAAATTCATGTTGAAATTTAATCCCCAATGTGGCAGTATTGAGAAGTGGGGACTTTAAGTGGTGACTGGGTCATGAGGCTGCCCTCATGAATGGATTAATCTGTTCATGGATTAATGGACTGACAGACATCATGGAAGCAGGGCCAGTGGCTTTATAAGAGGAGGAAAAGAAGCTAGCATGCTCAACTCTCCTGCCATGTGAAGCCCTGTGCCATCTCAGGACTCTGCAAAGAGTCCTGAAGGCCCATCAGGACTTCTCCATCAGCAAGAAGGCCCTCACCAGATGAGGCCCCTTGACTGTGGACTTAGCCTCTATAACTGTAAGAAATAAATTGCTTTCTCTACAAATTATCCAGTTCCAGGTATTCTGTTATAAGCAACAGAAAACAGAATGAGAATCACCCTTTCAGAAAGGCATGTCCTACTATAAATATATCCCATTTTACATTAAGTTCAGTGAGAAATTATAGTAAGAATTGGTTAAACACATGAAAACGTTTTTCTTCTTTTAACATTACTCAAATATTAATTTTTATGACATAATAATACATGAATATATTTTTCTTCTAAAAGATTCAAGCAACACATAAGGCTAGAGGGTCCAACCTAAAGATGGTTCCCTCACAAGGCTGCAAGTTGGTGTTGCTTGTAGGTAGGTGAATAAAATAAAATACGAAGTATCTCATGTCCTTTCATTCTCCCAACTGTTATTCTTAATCCCAGAGGCAATTATTGTCAACATTTTGACATTTCAGCTGTTTTCTAAGTCTACATGTGAACATTTGCATCAAAATACCTCTCCTTCAATGCAAAGGGTTTTAAACATAAATGTGATTATACTACCTGTCTGTACTGTTTGATGATCTGCTTTTTCCTGAACTACAACGCTCACTTCAGTCTTAACTAACTATAAAGGCTCACTTTAGGAACATATCATAAACAACTACTCTTGTAATGAGTACTGTGGTGTGTCACCTAGATCCTTCTTTCAGGACGAGGCACTCAATCCTCCAGCTAAACTGATAGCAGCTGAATCCTTGATCTGAAGCCTTCTCTGGGAACTGCCTTCAGCCAAAGAGGTTTGCTTAGGTCAAGGTCATAGCTGTTCCCCAGCAGCAGCCCCAGTGGGAATGACTGAGGTTTCTTTTCTCTTCTCAGTCCTAATTCTTTCATTTCCCCATAGATGCTGACCCCAAGGGCACACCCTAATAAATGTCCTGCGTTCAAATATCCATCTCAGTCTATTTCCTGGGGAATCCAACTTTTGACATGCATTGATAGACATTTAGACTGTTTTCAATTTTTCATTGTGTGCTACAAACACCAAATGTGCTGGCCTTTCTCTAGAAAAAAATTCATAGAGAGGTCATGCAGAGTCAAAGGGCACATTAAGAATTTTGGCAGATACTGCTATATTCCCCTCCAAAACAGGTTTATTAATTTTCACTCCAAAATGATTACTTTTCTGTAACTTGTATTTTTAACTGAATACAGTGTAAGTTTGGTGGGTCTGATGGGAAAAACTGGGGAACTACCCCCAGATGACGGTGAGGATGATGATGAGTGTTAAGAATAATATTGAAAAATGTGTGACAATGATGTTATCATGTGCTTACTTTGTGCCGGGTACTGTGCCAAGACCTTTATTTAGAATTGTTATTTAATCTTCACAACAAGCATTCAAGGCCTAGAGAAAAGTAGTTGCTTCAGGTCATGTAGAAGTGGTGGAGGCCAGACTCCTAGGTAAGTCTGACTTCAAACAATTCAAGCTCTTATCCACAATGCCTCGCGTCTCCTAGACAACCCACAATAGTGCATTTCATAGCCAGTGTAATCTGGACTTGTTACAAACTGCTGTATCTTGGAACAGACCTTTCTACCTATAAAAGTAGAAAGGAAACTCCCTTCTGAGTCTTACGGTAGCAGAGATGCTTTCCTACATCTCTGTCTTCTGATACTGGAATTTAATACATTTATATATATGCCAAATATATTGCTGGATTGCTGGGAATTTAAAGGCAGGAAAGGGACAGATAAAGCCTCAGCCTCTCTCTTACTAGGCAAGGCCATGCACTTGACCTTGTAATTAGAGCATTTACTTTTTTGTTGAATGTTATGAATAAAATTCATGAGCAATAACATTGAAAGAATAACAGATTCAGAAAATGAAAGAAACCAAGAGGAAGAAACAATGAGAAAATTTCAAATAAGCAAAAGAGTACAAATAAAATGTCTGTACTTAGATGTTGAAAACAGGCTGAGAAATGGAATCTTATACCTTTCAGTATTTAATTATTCAGCATAGGCAGAGGAAGGGTAAAAGATAAACAAAGACAGCTGTGATCATACCAAATAAAAGTCAAATGATAAAATAAATATGGGAGGTAGATATGACTCAAAAAGGAAACAAGAAATAAAACTATCTGGAAGAGAGGAGATGTTGAAGAATTTGGGAAATGCCCGCTAGCTCTGGCTTACCTAGTACTAAGTGACAAAGGTCAGGATGGCTCTGAGGTATTCTGAAGAGAAAGATTTCACTAGTTAATTGAGGGGATTACTTCACAGCTGTTCTCCTCCAACAACTATTGAATAACAGTGTTTATGGGGTATTTACCACGTGTCAGGCCTTAGACCAAGAGTTTGTTTTCGTTTAATCATTACTCTAACCCTGCCATTAACCCTATTTTACTGGTGGGTAGGCATCTGTAGTAGCTTGTTCAAGAACACAGAGCTTGGTTAGAGGTGGAGTAGGATTGAACCCAAGATGGTATGTTTCCGGAGCCCAGCTTCCCAACTCTGCTCTCCTGAAATACTCCAGGTGGCTGACACAACCAAATAAGGCTATTTATCATCAGTTAGGTAGTGGGATTGGGATTTATGAATCATAAACTTTGTCCGTCTTCCTTGTTGACAGATGGATGTTATTACCTGAAGAAATGGGCATTTACTTTTAGGAATTCAAATTTGCTAGGCCTGACTTAAATTAGGAAAGATTTATAGAAAGTTAACTTAAAGAAAAACAAACATACAAACAATGCCAACGAAAACCACCACCGAAAATAAATCCAACAAAATTCTTTAAAAATCAATACTTTGTACTTTGTTCTCACATACAATTCTAAAACATCTATTTAACATGTTTTAAGAGTGTGCTGCAGGGTAAAAGTAAAAATAATGAAATTTTTATGTTTTTAATTAAAATGTGAAGAGAATTCTGGTGCATTAAGCTAATGATTAGAAACGGCCTACACTCTTAATACACAATTTATCTTGATTTATAACCTTGGAAAGTCATTTAGTTTCTTTCCCAATTTCCTTATCTATCTTATTCTAATCTCGTTTGGAGTGAGGGGAAAATTAACAAGGACATATACAGAAGCCAAATAGTTATTTGAACTAATGCTGCCTGACAAATAAGCAATTTTTTGTACTAAATTGTAGTACTGAGCTGTTTTTAATAGCTTTTAATCAAATAGATTAACATATTTTATGAAAAATTTTGCAAAATTAATACTGCCAGTTCTACCATCACTTTCTATCTTTATCCTCATTTCCTCTGGTCCTATTCAAGTTCTATTCTGACATTCTATCTCCTAATGTCACCAGAGTCACAGCATGGCATGGCTATAGAGTGTTGACTGGAGAACAGTAAGTTCACAGCATGCACACGCACACACTCACTCATTCACACTCACACACAGTCCTTTACTGCTGGAAAAGTAACCAAAAACAAGGACGTAGAGAACCATTTTTCCCCATTGCCACAGCTAATCAACATTGATACATTGATCATGCAAAAATGGCAAATTCTCTTTTCTAAAACTAAAATAGAAAATTTAAATCAACAAGAGCATTTAAAAATATTCAATTTTTTAGGTATTTTAAAGTCAATTGTGAGTGGTTTCTTAATAAATAAATGTGCTTATAAACTGTCATATTCCTCTACAAATAAATCCAGGATATAATCATGCCTATTTGAAAAAGGAGGAGATAATTATTTATTTTAAAAGAAGGATTCTTTGCTTTAGAAAATGACTTGTAGGAGTTACTGGATAGATAACTTGTTTGAGAAACTTAAAATAAGATTCAGTTTGCAAAGGACTTTTCAGAAACATATTTCATAAGATAAGGTCTTTAGTTGCTTTTTAGAAGCAAACTTACAGAAGACAAATCAAGCAAGAGCTCAAAATATCACAATTGCTTTTGAAAAAAAGTACTGCAAAGACAAGCACAATGACTGCTGAGGCCTCTCTAGAGGCTTGTCTAGACGACACAGGCTGAGAATTTATGGGGAAAGAGCAAATTTAGGCCACAGCTGAAATTTTAAATTCTGAATATGCCCTTTGTTGAGAAATAGCAGAAATGCTGGTCACTATCTGGACAGTTGGGGTCAAGCCACTGTGTTTCCCTGCCCTCCACCCTTCCTTCAGAATAGATGAGTGTCACGAATCCAAATAGATGTGCAATATTTGTCTAAGAAACCCAGGTCGTGTACAATGATACCTTAAAAAATACTTGGAACACAGCAGATTTTATGACCTAATATTTTTGTCACTAGAGATGTTATTGAAATTGAGACTATGTTGCTAAATTTATTAAGCATTTATTTGTGCTCCCTAAGGAAAAATACCTAGATTTATTCAGAGAAATGCAGTGTGATATTTTATGAGATGGCCATGCAATGCAATAAATTTGATTAGGATAGTTCAAGCCAGGTTCACTGGGAGAAGGGCAGTGAAGAGGTGAAACTTATTCTTGTCAAAGAAAGAAGTCCAAGTCATGGATTCTAAAATATTTTTAAAATCAAAGGGTCATGTGAACAAAACTTTATTTTTAGAATGTTGAAATATCTGAAAATTAAAAAAAAAGCATTCTGGAGAAAGAGATTTTTGTCACAATGTTCTTTTGGTAATGTCCTAAAGTATATTTTTTAATGATGCTTATAACAGGAAATAAAACTTTATGGAAAATCAGACAGTTTTGGTTACATTCATTTGCTCTAACTTCTATGGAGATTAAAATCTATAATAAAAACTCTACTACTAAGATTATGGAAAATGAAAGCTTTAGATATGAAATGTTGTCTACTATCTTTATAAAAGATAAAAATTTTAAGGAGAAACTTGTCTCTCTAAATAGCATGCTCATTTTAGGTTTATTAAAAGTAGACATCTTCCAAAATACTGTTCTTATTAACTTAGACCAATAACAGATTGGAATTTAAAACTAATTCACTTTTATTCTCTTGATCCGGTAGCTCAAGATAGCTATTTAAAGTGCAACATTTAATTAAAAAGGAAAATTGACAGTCTATATGAATATTTTCAAAAATAAATGAGCTGGTTTCTCTCAATTTTTCTGATATATAAGCTCTTTCTTGGGAATAGCTTTGCAACTTGGAGAACATTTATTAACCCTCTCATCATAGCTATGAACTTATTTCAGTACACAAATCATACTGAACGGCTACAAGGAATGACTAATTTACACAACAAAGGCAATGGTTTTAAAACTATAATCTACAGAGCCTTTGGTGTCACATTTTCTTTCCTTCCTTTCTGAAGTTTTCTATAAAGTGAATTTAAAAATTTTAGGCAACTTCCTAGGTTTGATTGTTTGTAAAGATGGCTGAAGGGCTATAGTTCACCCTTGTTATAAACATTTCTAGACATTCCCTTAATTCCTGTAATGTATCTCCTTTGTCATTTCAAATCCTGTTGTAATACCTCACTGTGAATTTCCAGGCAATTACAAAGAAAGGTACTATAACAACAAATCATTTCCTGATAAAATGAAAAAAACCAATGGAACTGCAACCTTACAGGGAGTAGTTTACCTGCTGGGGATATAGGGAACATTTTATATTCTCATAGAATTTACTTTGCAAACAGTCAGGTCTCAATCATGCATATCACAAAAAGTAACCCTAAATATAGTTGCCACTCATCACTGGCTGCTTATAAAAGTTCATACCTGCTTCCACACACGGTTGCTATGGCTTTGAAGCAGCCAGACGCAAGTTGGTAGGAACCTGTGTAGCATCGGTCAATTGCCCAATTAAAAAGATTTATTTGGTCAGGATTAAGTTCCAGTAGCAAGACAACAACTTCGCAGCCAAGTTGATGAACCTGAATACATGGAGCAAATAAATATTATTCATAGTTGACAAAAGAACATTCTAGAGAAAGACACAGATACAGCTTAGCCAATATAAATTGAGTAAAATGAAAGAGAAGACTGAGCTTTCCTTCTGGTTTTTATGTCATGTATTCTTCAAGAGAGTATAATGTTGCAACTTGAAACTGAAACGTATACATTAAATTTGATCATGTAAGGCTGTTACATAGGGTCCACTTATTCTCAATTTTTAACTCTGAAAAGGGGCGGCTGGGCGCAGTGGCTCAAGCCTTTAATCCCAGCACTTTGGGAGGCCAAGGTGGGTGGATTTCCAGAGATCAGGAGTTTGAGACCAGCCTGGCCAACAAGGTGAAACCATGTCTCTACTAAAAATACAAAAGATTAGCTGGGTGTGGTGGCAGGCGCCTGTAGTCTCAGCTACTCAGGAGGCCGAGGCAGGAGAGTCACTTGAACCTGGGGAACTGAGGATGCAGTGAGCTGAGATTGCACCACTGCACTCCAGCCTGGGCAATGGAGTGAGTGAGACTCTTTCTTAAAAAAAAAAAAAAAAAAAGTAGTATTCTGGTTCCTCTTCCTCAAGTTGTTCATTCTTCTTGCCAATTGAAACCAGGTGAAAAGGCAAGATTCTGGCTTCTTTGTCTTTTTTACTCACAGGGTTTGGGCCTAGGTGGGATTGATATTCTAACTGGATGGTCAAACATCTTCAAACTAGTTCCACCAACTGGTTTTAAGTAATTAGCAGCAGATAAAAGCTGATGATATTATTGTAAATGACTTAAAATAACATTTCATTAAAAAGTTAGACGAGAGAAGAATCAAGTTTTAACTATACTTTAGAAACTTACATTGAGGTACAAAATACACAAAAGTAGTATATAATTCATACGTATATGATGATTTATCTTAACACCCTCCTACGATCACTACCAGGTCAAAAACCAGACTATTTCCAGCACTAAACTGAACCCTTCCATGGGCGCTCTCTTAATCACCAGCCTCTCTTCCCTCCCCAGAAGAAATCACTATCCTGACTTCTAGCACTACTGGTTAGTATGGACAATTTTTGAGGTCAATATAAATGGAATTATATGGCATATAACTTTGTCTCCTGTGGCTTTAATTTGCATTTCCCTGATGCTATAGACTGAGTCTTTATATCCCCCTAACTCCCAGTTCATATTTAAATCTTAACCCCCTAGATGGCAGTATTCACAGGTGGGACCTTTAGGAGGTGATTAGGTCATGAGGTGGGGAGCTCCTGTGAATAAAATTAGTGCCCTTTAAGACCCCAGAGAGCTCCCTCATGCCTTATGTCAAGTGAGTACACAGCAAAAAGACTGCTGCCTATGAACCAGAAAGGAAGCCCTCATCAGACATAAATTTGCCAGCACCTTAATCTTGGACTTCTTGGTCTCCAAAACTGTGAGAAATGAACATCTGTTGTTGATAAGCCACTATGATAAACATCCATGACATTTTGTCATAGCTGCCTGAAAGGACTAAGACACATGATTATTAATGAGGTTGAAAACCTTTTCTTATGTTTACTGGTGAGTAAGATAACCTCTTTTGTGAACTGCTTAAGTTTCTTGCCCATTTTTCTATTGAGTCTGTATTTATCTTATTTATTTGTAGGGGTCATTTATATATTCTAGATAAGAGCCCTCTGCTGATTGTGTGTTATAGATATCTCTCACTTTATGGCTAGCCTGTTCACCCTAGCCATTAAGGGGGAGATATCTATAACACACAGTGGTGTCTTTTGGTGAACAGAAGTTATTAGTTCCTCCTTAGGGTTAGTCATGTTTGCACTCTGCTCAAGAAATCTTACTGTAACCCCAGGGATGAAGATATTCTTCTGGATTATTTTCTAAAGACTATTATTTTAGCTGTTACATTTGTATCTACAATCCACCTGCAATGAATTTTTGTAAAGAGTAAGGAAAGGGTCAAATTTCTTTTTCTTTCTTTTGTTTAATAAGGCTATCCAATGGACCCCAAATTACTTATTAGAAAAAAACCTTTTTCTCACAGCTCTGCAGTGCCATCTTTGAAATAAACCAAGTGTCCATATACATAATGCATGGTAATTTTCTGGCCTTCCTATTCTACTCCATTGGTACATATACCTATTCTTGGTTAATAATTCAGTATTTTAATGACCATAAGTTTATAATAAGTATAGGCTTCTGTTAAAGTAAATCCTCTCACTTTGTCTATATTGTTCAAAATTCTTAGCTATTTCTGGTCCTTTGCATTTATATACATATATGTATTTAAAAAAACTTGTCAGTTGTCACAAATATCCTGCTTGGATTTTGACTGAAATTGCATTGTCTCCATAAATCACTCTGGAGGATAACTGACATCTTTACAATAGTGAATTTTCCAATTCAGCAGCATGGTATATTCTTCCATTTATTAGATGCTTAATTTTTCTTATTAATGCCTTATATATTTCTATGCATGAGGCCTTGCACATTTTTGGTGGGTTTATTTCTAAGTATTTAATGTTAATTTCTAATTTTAAAATGCTATTATAAATGGCATAATTGAAAATTTATTTTTCCAGCTCCTCATCATCGCTGTACTAAAATATAATTGATTTTTCATTTTGACCTTTCATACGGCAACCATGCTAAATTCACTGATTAATTCCAATACTTTATCTAAATACTCACTGGAATTTCCTATACACACAATTGTGTCACCTGTGAACAATGAGTTTTATTCTTTATAATCTCTTCTTTCCTACTTCATTGGCTAGGATCTCCAGTATGTTGTTGATAGAGGTCGTGAAAGTACGCTTCCTTGGTCATTTTAATCTAAGAAAGAATACTTTCAAATTAACTATTAAATATGGTGTTTATTATAGGGTGTTTTTTTTTTCAAGGTGCTTTTTGTCAAACTAAGGATGTTCTTTCCTATTTGTAGCTTTGCTAGGAGTTTTTCCTCATGAATAAATGCAGAACTTAATCAAATGCTTTTCTTGCATCTAAGATCATGTATTTCCCTTTTAAGTTTCTGTGAATATAGTTAATATATAAATGAACTGACAGACATTTGAATATTAACCAACCTTGCAGTTCTTGAATAAATCCATTTTGGCCATGGTGAGTCATCTTTTTTCTATACTACTAAATTCAATTTTTAAATATTTTATTTAAAGTTTGTATCTGTGTA
>NW_016107423.1:492988-497275 GCF_001604975.1 Cebus imitator | reverse complement strand
AAAAAAAAAAAAAAAAAAAAAAAAATTCATTCTCTTTCTTGATTGAACTTGCTATGGATTTATGAAATTTTTTAGTATTGTAACAAATTCAACTTTTCATTTAATCATTACCATTAATCTGTTTCTCTTTAATTAATTTCTGCTCTTATTTCTATTATTTCCTTCATGGTACTGTTTTTGAGTTTGGTATTTTATTCTTTTTCTAACTTCTTGTGATGGATCCTTAGGTCACTGATTATCAGCCGTACCTCTTTTTAAAATGAGGGTCCTCAAAAGTTCATGGAAAATGTACATTATGACAAAATTATGTACGGCTTAAAAAATTTGTTTGCACCAAAATAAACTTTTACTAACTTGTTAAAACATTTCTGAACAATTTAGCTGAAGAATTTAGCTTGAGGCACTAAGAAGGAGAAGACATCAGTTTGAAAAGAGCCCCTATCAGAGTAACATGAATTCTGCTGAAACTGAAGCAAGTACAAACATCAAATTTATAGTGAAGCTTGGGTGGAAGAATGGTGAAATCATTGCTGCTCTACAAAAAATTTATAGGGGCAATTCTCCCAAATAAATTAGCAGTTTACAAACAGATAACCTGTTTTAAGATGATGTTGAAGGTGACACCCACAGTGGTAGACCATCCATACAAATTTGTGAGGAAAAAATTCATTTTGTTTATACCCTAATCAAAGAGGACTGACAATTAACAGCAGACACAATAACCAACACCAAAGACATCTCAATTGGTTCAGCTTACACAACTCTGACAGAAAAATTAAACTTTAGCAAATGTTCCACGGAATGGGAGCCAAAACTGATCAGTAGAGACAAGCAGAGCTTCCAATGAAAACTTTCAACAAATGGAATTAAGATTATATAGATCTTCAAAGAATTGTAATAGGAGATGGAACATGGCTTTACCAGTACTATCCTAAAAACAAAGCACAATAAAAACAATGGCTACCAAGAGATGGAAGCGGTCCAGTCAAAGCAAAAGTGAACTAGTCAAGAGCAAAGGTCATGGCAACAGGTTTTTGGGGTGCTTGAGGAACTTTGCTTGTGGGCTTTCCGGAAGGCTATAGAACAATAACATCTGCTTATTATGAGAGTGTTTTGAGGAAGTTAGCCAAAGCTTTAGCAGAAAAATACCTGGGAGAGCTTCAACAGAAAGTCGTTTTTCACGATGACAATGCTCCTGGTCATTCCTCTCATTTAACGAGGGCAATTTTGCAAGAGTTTTGACGGGAAATCATTAGGCATCCACCTTACAATCTTGATTTGGCTCCTTCTGACTTACTTTTTGTTTCCCAATCTTAAAAATGTCCTTAAAAGCCACCCAATTTTCCTCAGTTAATCATGTAAAGAAGGTGGCACTGACATGATTAAGTTCCCAGGACCCTCAGGTCTTTAGGCATGGATTAAGCGAAGATTTAGAAAAATGTCTTGACCTTAATAGAGATGATGTTAAGAAATAAAGTTTATATTTTTAAAATTTTTATCTTTTAATTCTATTCTTCCACAAATCGTTTTGAAGTCTCCTTGTATATGCGTTTAAGGCTATGCATTTCATTCTAAGAAAGGCTTTACCTACAGCCGACAAGTTTAGTATATAATATTTTTATTATTCTTCAGTTAAAAATATTTTCCAGTTTCCATAGTCATTTCTTCTGTAACTCACTGGTTATCTGGAAGTATTTTTAAAAATTATCTTTTTGTTACTGAATTGAATACTAATTAATGCTACTCTGATTAGAGAATAGAGTCTGAATCATTTCATTAATGTGACCTCTGTTGAGACCTGCTTTATGACCCAGCTTACAGTCAATTTTAACAAATGTTACTGTCTTTTTTATCTTGATGTATCATAGTATGAAGTGAACAACACATAAATCTATACTTGTGTGGCTGATGTGTGAAAAGATGGTATTGTGAACGATGCTTATACATCTCAGTAACTCAACCGAGGGAGGCAGAACACAGAAGACATTTAAAAACAATGTATTTTTGCTTATACTTACTCGTAAATCTTGACAAGCCAGAATGTTGTCAAGCCACTTATATAGGTAGCCATCTGGGGAAAGGCCCACATTGTCAAAGACAGGGCCACAGCACAGTACTGCTGACATTGCCTGGTGATCAAAACACAACAAAACATGGAAATGAAACTTGGAATGATCTAATTGTATCCAACTGACTTTATAAAACATAACTGTCAGATTTAAAAATGACCACGGCCCTCTAAAGACATTTATTTCCCCAAGATTTTAAAGCATTCTTTAGCAGATTTAATAAAAAATACATGAATCTGAATTTGGCTCTTTTTATAAGAATTAAAAACCCATAAATTTATCTTTGTGGACATTTAATTTTATAATTGTAACAACTCTTTATGGTCAGAGTATTAAAAACCAAAAAAACCATTTTGCAATATTAAAAATAAGCTTTCTTCAATGTTTCAAGTGAATTCTGCTTATAAGAAAAATATAGCTTTTCGAATTTTGCTTTTATGACAAATATTGGACTAATGTATTGAACTGAGACAGTATGGAATATATGAAAAATAATTATAATCCTTAATCAAAGGTAAATAAAAGGAAAAATATAAACTTTAGTTCCTCTAAAAAGATGGGGAGAGGGAGAAATCAAGAAAAAGTTTGATAATAGGAGAGCTTGAATACTTTGTAATTGGCAGGTCCAACTATCAGAGCCATAGTTTAAATTAGCTCCACTGAAGCAAAGTCAACCTGAGAGTCAGCAACTTATGTTCTATATGATAGAGCTGATGAACAGTTTTCTGAAGGAAATTAGGCTATAAAGGAGTCATGCTTTTGAAGATTTTGAATAGTCCTAGTAGGGTGGAAGTTTATTTTTGGCAATCTAGGATAGAAGGAGAAAAGGGAATGTGGCTCTGGGTAGATTTTGAACTTGAGGTGATGTCTATTTTTTTTCTTTTTTAGGTTGAAAGTTAATTGACAAGGCAGCTACAGAACAGGTAAATGAGCAAAAATATATGGTTCTCATATAGGAGAAATATGAGAAGAAAGTGGGAGCTTAGAAAAGCTACGTAGGTATATGTCCATGTGATTTTTTGCATGTGTGCTTCTATCCTATCCTATCCTATCCTGCTCTACTGTATTCTATTCTATTATTATTTTAAGCTTATTTTTTAGGCATGGTTATTGGTTTAAGGAAAGAGACCATCCATCTGACAAACGTCATTTGTGAGTACAATGTGACCTACTTTTAATGCACAATACTGATATCTTGTAATCTGATGATTTCTGTCGCTGTAACGATCCAGAGGAGTGAACATAATGCTGAAGGGTCCTGCCCACTGGCTGAATAAGATGAAAAGATGGTGCCTCAGGCTTTGCTGGGGGAAGAGAAATCTTCGATGGTGAACTAGGGAGAAAAACACACTTAGAGGTTACAAGACTGGATATGCTCTAGATTGCTATTATATATATTTCTTACATTTTGAGGAAAGAAACCACTTCATTTTTTAACTACAGTTTTCTTTAGGCAATGAAACATGCACTTAAAAAGTCAAGTCACATTTTCTTTCTAAGTGTGCACACTTCCTATTCTCATGTTGCAGCCAGCAGCACCTTGACTCAAGAGTGGGAAAGAAAGATAAAAAATAGGACCTGCAGAGATTTTTTTCTAATCAATACCTGGAAAAACTGCAACACTTCTGACTCAGCTGCTGCTTACATATCAAACATTTTTTGTCTGCTGCGCATCTTTAAGAAAATTCTGAAATAGCGTAGATTGGCTATTTCAAACTCATATAGGTACTTCACTTTAACTGAAGAGTCAATGGAAATCTTAATTTAGGGTCACTGAAGATGAGGAGGATTGGTAAGAAGGTTACTAACACCAAAATAGTGAAAAGCAAACATTAGTTGAGAAGGGGCTTTCTGTAATAATACCAAAATTTTTAATTAGAATAATTTTCTAAAATTATACTTTAAGTTCTGGGGTACATGTGCAGGTCATGCAGGATTTTTACATAGATATACACATGCCATGGTGGTTTGCTGTATCCATCTCCCCGTCACCTACATTAGGTATTTCTCCTAATGTTATCCCTCCCCAATCCCCCCACCATCTGCTAACCCTCTCCAGCCCCTCCCACCCCCCAACAGGCCCCAGTGTGTGATGTTCCCCTCCCTGTGTCCACATGTTCTCCTTGTTCAACACCCACTTATGAGTGAGAACATGTGGTGTTTCATTTTCTGTTCTTGTGTCAGTTTGCTGAGAATGATGGTTTCCAGCTTCATCCAT
>NW_016107423.1:463511-491663 GCF_001604975.1 Cebus imitator | reverse complement strand
TTTAATATGGAGTTGCGCCCTGTCACCCAGGCTGGAGTGCAATGATGTGATCTTGGCTCACTGCAACCTCCACCTCCTGGGTTCAAATGACTCTCCTGTCTCAGCCTTGCCAGTAGCTGGGATTACAGGTGCCCGCCACCAGGCCCTGCTAATTTTTGTATTTTCAGTAGAGAATGGGTTTCACCATGTTGGCCAGGATGGTCTCGAACTCCTGACCTTATTATCCCCTTGCCTCAGCCTCCCAAAGTGCTGGGAATATAGGCATGAGCCACCGCACCCTGCCTCTAAGTTTTATTAGAATGAAAATGTTTCATACCCATTTGCCCTGTGAAAGGTAATTTTCTCCATAATATAATACTTAATCAAATGCAAATATGTTAAGCCTTATAGAATTACATTTAATGTGTTGGTAGGGTAGAATCAGAGAGAAGTATTGCTGAAAGTACCTGTTCAGAGATTGTGTGAAAAAAATTGCGACATTTCACATTGTCTTTCACAGAGACAATGTGAAAAAAAAAATAAAGGCTCCGTGAATGTTCTCTCTGAATTACTTCCTTCCTATGGAAATCACATCAGTTCATTTTCAGATAAAAACCAAAACAAAGAATAGAAATGACATACACAAAGCCAAATTTAATACTTATCATTCCTTTTCCAACTCTGTGCTGAGTAATGACAATCTGTTCTCATGCATATGTCCAAGTATCTCAAAATAAATAAAGGATCCCATTCTAATCCTGCTTAAAGGCCAGCAGGATTAAAGAGGAAAACAAGGTAATAAAGAACACAAAGAGGCTTCCAAGCATGAATGGCAATTGCTTGTAATGGATCACTGTACCTGGAACACACTGAATCAAGTTGGCGACCATTGCACTAAAATGTGCCCGGATATCTTTAAGAATTTCAACTTCTTTGTCATTTTCAGCTTCTAGAAGCATGCGGGTCAAGTCCACATATTCTAAGAACAAAGCTCCCAGGGCTAAAGTATCCCGCTCTAAGGCTCCATTTGTGCTGGAATAAAGGAAAATTAAACTTTTAGATGATCAGTCTTTATGTCCAAGTAATACAGGCTTCATGAAAACTAAGATTCACTGTTACAACTCACACACTAAAGTTGTTCCTAACCAACACACAGTGTAAAGAAAACACGAAAAAAGAAAAGGCGAGCTTTTTGGATTTTTCTAAGTTAAGGGTATTATATTCAAAAACAAAGAAAAGAAGAAATGAGAGAGACAGAAAGACAAGAAGACCAGTTTGGTGAGAAGAAAGCAACTCGACAGAATTCTGACCCTACCTGTCACTTATTACAGCAGCATCAGCCAGAAGTTCGAAAATTCGAAGTAGCTGTAGCCTTAACAAGTCTCGCCGTTCTCGGCGTTTCTTGTTCTGTGTAGAAAGAGGTAGTACTACTTACAGACACAGGCAAAATAATATTAACTTTGCTTTAGCAAATGGTATTTGGGCGCAGTGGCTCATGCCTGTAATCCCAGCACTTTGGGAGGCCCAGGCAGGAGGATCACAAGGTGAGGAGACTGAGATCATCCTGGCTAACACGGTAAAACCCCATCTCTACTAAAAATACAAAAAATTAGCTGGGCATGGTGGCATGCAACTGTAGTCCCAGCTACTCAGGAGACTGAAGCAGGAGAACTGCATGAACCCTGGAGGCAGAGGTTGCAGTGAGTCGAGATTGTGCCACTGTACTCCAGCCTGGGCCACAGAGCGAGACTCTGTCTCAAAAATAAAGAAATAAAGAAAATGGTATTAACGAAAGACATAATCTAGTCATTTTCAATTTTCTAAGCAGAGAAGTCAGCATATATTCTTCTTTCTTCCTAACCCTCAGAGGAAATGCCTGCTATCTATAGGCTGTAAGAGAAACACACCCTAAGTGAGTCAGTAAATATTAGGTGGAAATTTTGAGAACCAACAAGCCTCATTTCCCAGATGCTCCCAGTGTCTGCTGAAAGGCAGAAGCATCTGAAACCAGCGAAAGACGCAGGGGACATGAAATAATCCCGATTCTGGTAATGGAAGTAACACTGTTTGTTCTTATTCACACTGCTGAATTTGTTATTTTTGCATTTTATTTACTAATTTATTTTTGAAACAGGGTCTCACCATGTCACCCAGGCTGGAGTGCAGTGGTGTGAGCTCAGCTTGCTATAACCTCAAACTCCCAGGCTCAAGGATCCTTCTGCTTCAGCTCCTTGAGTATCTGGGACTACAGGCATGCACTACCATATGTGGCTAGTTTTAAAAAAATTTTTTGTGGACATAAGTCTTGCTATGTGCCAAGCCTGGTCTCAGACTCTTAGCCTCAAGTAATCCTTCCACCTTGGCTTCCCAAAGTGCTGGATTACAGGCATGAGCTGCTGCACCTAACCTAATTTCTGCTATTTCTTGTATCATTGCTACTACATGGGAAGCTTTCTTTTCTAGCCTTATTATTATTTTTATCCTGGTACATTATAAGTTCATCCTTTTCAGAATTCCCTTCAGGGAAGGGGATGCTGGGGAAAATGCCTCATATGCCAAATAAGACAAATTACATTCTTGGCCATCCAACTCCTTGTAAAAAAAACAAGCAAACACACAAAAAAACAAAATTCAATCACAAACCTCATGCAAAAGAATGTAATCATTTGACATCTATGACGATTTTAAGTTGTTTTGCATTTATATATTTAGGATGTAAAATCTATGGACTACATTATACTAAATGCTTAATGAAACCTGAAAAATAATACAAACAAAAAATGTTAAAATATTAAGATTCATTGTTAAAAGCTTGCTGGGTGCTTGTTTTTTTTTAGGGGAAACCAACAGGTTTGATTTAAATTCAGATGATTGGCCAAATAAATCAAGCTTTCATTATTTAAATTCAAAATCTTACCTCTGGTCTTCTTTCCAGAGCTTCTTTCATTAATGGATGAAGTTCTTCTACCAATTCTCTATGGAGAAAAAAGGTCACATTTGAAATTCATTGTTTTGACACCAAACTTGTCACTAAATATTGCATATCAATTACATCCCAAATCACTTGCTTTTTGCACTTTGCTTCTAACATCGCAATCTCCCTGACCTCTCCATTTCCCAATCATGGTAAACTAGAAACAGATATTGGCCTATACTTTGTATTACTGGTCTTACAAAATTGCATATAATTTTGGCTCAATATCTATTTGTTGACTTGATTTTGATTTAATGTTCTGGAGATCTCTATGGCAAAAACAAAAAACAAAAAACAAACAAACAAAAATACCCTATGTGAACAATTAAACAAACAACATTTTCCAAGTGTTTACTAAATTCAAATACTTTACTACAAGCTTTGGAGCTGAAGATAAATAAAACTGAGCCCCAGCACACAAGAAATTTTCAGTCTAATTAGAGGAAAAGAGACGGGTGCAATTACCATGGCACTGCACAGCTCAGGAGGCTGACTTGTAGTTGACTTTAAAAACAAAGCCTTTTTGGGTTTCAGAGCTAAATTCCTTTTTAAAAAAATTTATTTATTTATTTATTTATTTTTGAGATGGAGTCTTGCTCTGTCGCCCAGGCTGGATTGCAGTAGTGCAGTCTCAGCTCACTGCAATCTCCACTTCCCAGATTGAAGCAATTCTCCCGCCTCAGCCTCCCAAGTAGCTGGGATTTCAGGCACCTGTCACCATGCCAGGCTAATTTTTTGTATTTTTAGTAAGAGATGGGGTTTCACCATGCTGGCCAGGCTGGTCTCCATTTTCTGACCTCGTGATCCGCCCGCCTCAGCCTCCCAAAGGGTTGGGATTACAGGTGTGAGCTACTGTGCCCGGCCTAAATTCCTTTGTTTACACTATATAATAAATAAAAAATTCCGTATGGCAAGTACTAAAATTGTGAGGTTCTCATCAAAACCTTGTCTTTTATGTAGTAAAAATATGTCTTGATCACATTAATATATATCTTTGTCCTGATTATCTCCAGTTCTCAACTTTATACTTTCTAATCTAATTAGTTCTCTTCTTCAAGAAGTAACTTCTGAATTGCTAGGTCAAAACACAGAAAAAGATAAGATTTTGCCTGTTGTCAGACTAGTATGTAGGCATTTTGTCTATAGTATGCCCAAGCTTGAAAACCTTGTACTTTCTGGTAGGATATTTTGTGCTTAATCCAAAGACAGGAAGGTAAACTCTATGTTCTGCACTGGGAGACAGAAAGCATGGGTTCTATTCCTGATTTTTCCAATGCAGATATTAGAATTTCTTCATTAAAGATATGGGAATAACATCAATAGTTTCCTTCACTTAACAGCTATCATTCAACAAATATTTATTATGTAAATATTTGCATTTAATATGTTTTCTCAACAAATGTATGAGATGGATTCTATAATTATACTAACATTTTAAAAATTATTTAAACTTCTTGATTTTCATTTATTATGCCAATTTTATAGCTGAGAAAACTGAGGCTCAGAGACATTAAGTTTTCCAGACTCATGAAGCTAGTTGGTTGCATAATCCTACCTGCCTCTAGGAATATTTACAGGTCAATATACATCAAACAATCTTAAGATTCTTTGGGAAAGAATGTTAGGTAAATCCAGGGATTGTTACTGTTATCTTCTTGTATTTCTTTTGCTTTTCTGTTTATTTATTTGAGACAGAATCTCACACTGTCACCCAGGCTGGAGTGTAGTGACACCATCTTGGCTCACTGTAATGTCTGCCTCCGGGGTTCAAGCGATTCTCTTTCTTCAGCCTCCCGAGTAGCTGGGACTATAGGTGCGCACCACCACGCCTGGCTAATTTTTGTATTTTTAGTAAAGATGGGGTTTCACCATGCTGCCCAGGCTGGTTGCAAACTCCTGATCTCGTGATCTGCCAGCCTCTGCCTCCCAAAGTGCTGGGATTATAGGTGTGAGCCAATGCACCTGGCCATCTCCTTGTATTTCTTTTTTTTTCTTTCTGAGACAGAGTTTCGCTCTTGTTACCCAGGCTGGAGTGCAATGGTGCGATCTCGGCTCACCGCAACCTCCACCTCCTGGGTTCAAGCAATTCTCCTGCCTCTGCCTCCCAAGTAGCTGGGACTACAGGCGCATGCCACCATGCCCAGCTAACTTTTGTATTTTTAGTAGAGACGGGGTTTCACCATGTTGACCAGGATGGTCTCGATCTCTTGACCTCGTGATCCACCCACCTTGGCCTCCCAAAGTGCTGGGATTATGGAAGTGAGCCACCGTGACCGGCCTCCTTGTATTTCTATGTGATATTTTGTCTTAACTAATTAACCAATAACTGGTAAATCTCTGGTTAACTGGCACCCATATAGTCAGAACCCACAATTACTTCTTTTAAGAACAAAATCTGGGATGGGCGCAGTGGCTTAGGCCTGTAATCCCAGCACTTTGGGAGGCCAAGTCGGGTGGATCATAAGGTCAAGAGATCGAGACCATTGTGGCCGACTAGGTGAAATCCCATCTCTACTAAAAATACAAAAATTCACTGGGCATTGTGGCGCACACCTGTAGTCCCAGCTATTTGGCAGGCTGAGGCAGGAGAATCACTTGAACTTCGGGGGCAGAGGTTGCAATGAGCCCAGACTGCACCACTGTACTCCAACCTGGTGACAGAGCAAGACTCCATCTCAAAGAGAGAGAGAAAAAAAGAATAAAATCTGACTTTAAACATGAATAACTTAGATCTTTTTCAGTAGCCTCTAAAATATCTTATTAATCTCTATTTTTCAAGTATAGTTTCTCACAGATGCTTGGAAGTTTCTCATTTCTCTCTACATGGGAAATTTTGTTTGAGACTGTTTTTGTCCTTACAGGCTTTTGTTGCCTAGCTGAAGTCATCAGAGGCAACCCAAACTAAAATTTTACAATGTCTCTTTCAAAGGCTTTGACAGTGCTTCAGATGGAATGATTATTTCATTGCAAATGTGAATAAGTAAGGAATCCAGAAAGCAGCCATATGGTTATATTAAGGCGAAGAAAGTGCCCTACAGAAAGATCAACCAGTCTGGGCACACTGGCTCATGCCTGTAATCCTAGCACTTTGGGAGGGCGAGGTGGGCAGATCACTTGAGGTCAGAAGTTCGAGAACAGCCTGGCCAACATGGTGAAACCCCGTCTCTACTAAAAATGTGAACATTAGCCAGACGTGGTGGCACAGGCCTGCAGTCCCCCCTACTTGGGAGGCTAAGACAGGAGAATTGCTTGAACCTGGGAGGCAGAGGTTGCAGTGAGCCAAGATCGCACCACTGCACTCTAGCCTGGGCGACAGAGCAAGACTCTGCCGAAAAGAAGAAAGAAGAAGAAGAAGAAAGAAGAAGAAGAAGAAGGAAGAAGAAGAAAGAAGAAGAAAGAAAAAGAAGAAGAAGAAAGAAGAAGAAAGAAGAAGAAGAAGAAGAAGGAGAAGAAGAAGAAGAAGAAGAAGAAGAAGAAGAAGAAGGAGAAGAAGAAAGAAGAAGAAGGAGAAGGAAGGAGAAGGAAGGAGAAGGAAGGAGAAGGAAGGAGAAGGAAGGAGAAGGAAGGAGAAGGAAGGAGAAGGAAGAAGGAAGAAGAAGGAAGAAGAAGGAAGAAGAAAGAAGAAGAAAGAAGAAGAAAGAAGAAGAAAGAAGAGAGAGAAAGAAAAGAAAGAAAAGAAAAGAAAGAAACATCAACCAACAACGAATGCAACTAAACACACTGGAAGGGGCATTCAATGCTTAACGTTTGAGAGTCTGTTGGGTAAATGGCTGATGAGCAGACTATTATTATTTTGACGTGATAGTCTCTGAACAGTCTGGCTAACTGAGTTTGCTACTGAACTACCTGTATTTATAGTTGTCTAAAACAAAGCTTGCCAGTAAAATAAAATCTGAGAGGTAAAATCAAAGTTGCAATGATTGAAAGTGACAGGTGAGGCAGTTGCAAGGAATGCTTGTTACATGCACATCAACCAAGACAATGTAGTGGGAGCCACACACAGCCTATAAACTCTCCAGGCACACCCCAACATGCAGACTCAAATTTGAGTTAATAAAGGAACTACGATAGCAGAAGCATGTATGAATTTAGAACAACTCATTAAGACTACTGTACCTGAAAACAAGGGAATTTGTTCTTCCAAATCCTAAAACTAAGGACTCTGTGATCTCAATGCTCTCTAGTCTCATCAAAGGCACCAACTGCTTTAACAGAACTCCCACCGATGGGGTGCCTATGGCCTGAAACAAGTTGAATAAAAGTGAAAAAGAGGTAACATGGTAACTGATGGTTCATTTAATCAAAGGATGATTCCATTATAACAGTTTCAAAGTACTGAACCACATCCCAAGGCACTGCCATCATTTCAGGAAACACACACACACACACACACACACACACACACACACACACACACACAAATTTAATATAGCAAAATGAATGCAATTGTCACCTGCAACACAAATCCTAAAGAAATTTTTTTTTTATAATGGTCTTCTTTTTAAAACCATTTAAACCTACAAAGCTGTCATTAATAAGATAATTTATTTAATCAAGGCATGATTTGAAGGTGAATACTCGGTGAAGAGTAAGGCAAATGTGATGTTGTAGGACACAAACCAAACCTCAGGGCACAAATAAGCACAATTCATTCTATAGTCTTAAGCAAGTTTCTCAACTTTTCTTTATCTTTGGTTCCCTACTTGTCAGAGAGGAGTAATAAATTATTCATATAAACACTCAATGGAATTTAGAAATGTGTAGGATGAAAATCTGATCCCATAATACTCCAGATGGCAGGCACAGTGCAATTTGCACTGTGAACTCTAGACAAACAAGCTAAAAAAAAACCTTACAGAATAATTCTTCTGAAGCATGTCATGTCACCTTGTTATCGTAGCTCACTGTACCATCAGGTGTGGTCGCCATTATTTCTGGAGTGGAGGCTCTCAAGTGTCCTGGGCTCATAATACTGGGTTTTGCAACTCCAAAACAAAGAATTAGGTAATTTCTCCACAAAGTAACATAGTTGTCTCCGCTGCCGGCAGTGCTGGTTTTCTTGGCATTAATTGGGCTACTAGAAATATGGAGTCAAAAACAAGAGTGAAGCTAAGTTCTGGATTTTAAATATCACTTATTAAATAAAGATCATAGGAAGTACTCAAATAGAGTTGAACAACTGTTGATTAAGGATGTTATACAGAGTATCTGCATTTGATGAGAAGTCGAACAAAGAACTTGAAAGTATCTTTTACCATTAAAAGTCTGAAATTATGATTAGAAAATCATACTGATTATTGATTAGACAATCATATTGATTATTAAGGCAAAAAACCCACTAGCTTTAGACAAAAATTTTTAAATGTTTTTACTTAATGTTAAGAATTCACAAGTTGGAAGTTCAGAAATTGGGATGATAACATCCCAATCTCTTGTACAAAATGAAACTGTAAGAGGGCAAATGGAAAAACAAAAAAGAGGAAAACACAAGGCTCCCTTACTTTGGGTCCACCAGAGGCATCACCGACTGGAGCCGAGTGAAGGCATAAGGCCAGGCATAGCTGAGGGCTGTGGGGCAGTGCTTGGGCAAGTTCTCCTGCCGGAGGAAGCTGAAGAGGCAGAGCACCCAGGGGTCTTTGACAGACTGTGCGAATATCCAGACATGGGAAGGGCTCTTCACATCGTAATGGCTATTGACCAGGACTGCGTTCCATTCCACCAACCACTGCAGATCCACATTGTGGGTCAGTGGTAATGTTGCCTATAGGTGTAAGACATAGGTTGTGAGTTAAAATGGAACTGAAGTTATCCATCCTCAACAGGGCTCAGCCTGAATACTCCTTCTTGCACAGTGCTTTTCCTGAGTGCACTGGGCTGGCTGTAAATCTGAAATACCAATCCTGCACCTACCACACATGACTGTGGCATGTGGTCATCAGTCTTCCTATGCTAGATGATAAGCAGCATAAGTACAAAATTTAAGAACATGAGTCATATTCTGACAGGTTTACTGTCACAGAGCTATGCATCAGTACACAGAAGCTGTTCACGAATTACTTGTTGGATGAATATATGACAGTAAATTTAAACTGAACCATGGATTCACCATTTAAAAATTCTGAGAAGTTATTCATCTCTGAGACTCACAAATGTGTTTTTATCATTGTAATTAGTACATTTTTGAAGCTATGATCTTCTCTATCTTTCCTTACACTGAAATATCTTCCCTTTGATTTAGAGAGATGGCTAAGCATAATCCCTTTTATGAAGGGCATTCTACTGACAGTTTTTGAGATAAGATACCTACATATTCTTATATATTTATTCACTTATTGAGACAGAGTCTTGCTCTGTTACACAGACTGGAGTGCAGTGGGGTAATCCTGGCTCACTGCAACCTCTGCCTCCAGGTTCAAGTGATTCTCATGCCTCAGCCTCCCCAGTAGCTGGGACTACAGGCATATAACCACAATGCCTGGCTAATTTTTGTATTATTATTTAGAAAGAAACAGGGTTTCACCATGTTGGCTAGGCTGGTCTTGAACTCCTGACCTCACATGATCTGCCCACTTTGGCCTCCCAAAGTGCTAGGATTATGTGTGAACCACCACACCTGGCCAAGATACTTGTACATTCTTGCCCTATGATAGCAAGCAAAATCTCTTTTAAGATAAATATCTACATTAATAAGTTCTTATATTCCATTTCATTCTCTTTTAAATCTAGATACCAAAGTTTAGGGGTCATTAATTTTCAAATAATCTAGCTGTTGTGCCTAGAAAGGACATGGCTTTATGTTTGTTAGACATGTAAAATGATCCATTTTGTCTGTTGTTTATGAGTTCCCCTGGGTAAGAGTATTATAACAGTGGCCTCAATGGTCAACAGTCTGTAAGGAGCAGAGCTGGAGTTGCAGAGCCTGAGGGATAAGATGGCAACACAAGCTCTGGCCAAAGCCTGTGACCTGGGACAGGTACTGAACATCCCTGAGTCTCTGTTTATTGAATTTATGACCTGGGAATTATAATCCTGATCTCACCTAATCTTTCAGTGTATTACATGAGATAACAGCTGTAAAAACACCGGGCACAAAGCAGGCACTGCTTCTCCCACTGCTCTCTCCCCATTTCTGTACATCTTCCTAAGTGCAGTATTATTGAGCTAGTTACCCAGCTAAGATTCTGATGTTGGTAAACACAGAACAGAAGCACATGAACAAAATATAAAGTGTTATCTGTAGGCAAGTAGGATATATACATAAAACAAGGCTGAATATTCCATTCCATGTCAAAACAATTTGAAATTCTAAAAGAAGTAGGACTATTTCACTACTATTGTTAAGGTCTGCAGTACTTGACTTATAGCTTTAACAATATTATTATGACCATAAGCAAGAACAGGGCTACTATAAACAGGAATCTGTGTTCAATCAAGTTAGAAAAGGCCACAAAAAGCTCCCAATGTCTTCAGGTTTTGTATACATTTATAATTATCTGACAAATATCTGCGCATCAGGCGTCAGCAACATCAGTAACGTGGATTCTGCAAGGAATCTGAGATCTGCCGGCCTCCCTTCAGCTATTTAGCCCAAATTAATCCAGGTCCTGTTATTATACTTTCCTTTTTTAAAAGTCAGATAACCAAAATCAGTTTAAATTTCCCTTCTACACTTGTTCAGTAAATTAAAATTTGCAGAGGTGTTTTTAAAAAGGAAGAATGTATTTGTGTAGCAGATAAAGCTCTCCTAGGTTCAGAGTTCAAACCTGGGAAGGAGAGTTCTAGAGCCCAGACTTGACCTTGATCTCTAGAACTCTCCTTCTGTGCGACTGTGGACTTACCCCTTAACATTTTTGAGTTTCAGTAACTATGAGAATCAAATAAAATAATAAATGCGAAGGCACCATGAGAACTACAAAGTACCACAAAAACAGAAGTTACATATTAAGTATAATACTAAGTGTTAAGTATAATATTAAGTGATAAGTACAATAAATAAGGCAAATTAATTTTCCTTAAGAATCCTAAGCAATTCCTCTTAAAGCTGTAGTTTTAAAATATTATCTATATTCCTAAGCCTCAGATTTTGTGTGAAATTTATCTGAATGTCTCTTAAGCTAACATTTGAAAAACTAGTCTTATCTTCATAAGTACTTTTGGGTCAGTTTATTAATGTGACATAAACACCCAAATTATTCCACATGATTTTTCATTGACTTTCTATTTTAGATAGGTCCAGAGCTTTTAAGAACCATTAGTTGGAATCAAATGTGTACTTACTGAATCCGAAACTGCTACATGAATGAAACTTTCTAGAATGGAAGAACTTAGCTGATCCATGACATCAATCATCGGCCTGTCGTCATCCTGTACAAAGGGGAGGTGATTACTCTCCATGGGAAAATGAATCCTCCTCACCCACCCCACTGACTTTGTCTGATACATGAAGCAGAATAGCTTGTGAGATAGCGATAAGGATTTTCACACAGAAGAGTGAGTGTCTAGATGGTGGAAGGCAGTGAGTAAAACTCCTGTAGTTCTGAGGTTCGTCTTCCAAGTTTTAGTGGAAGATAATTAGAGCTCCAATTTCACATCGTACTGAAAAGACATATACCTGAATTTCAGACTCATACATGTACATGTATGATCTACCAGTATCATACACAATTCACTACAGTGTTCATGTTGTTAATTTCAAGAAGCAGAAACCCTGCAAGAACATGCTTTGTCAGACCACTAACTAAAATGCTCCTTAGTTTAAGTCATTTGTCTGTTAAAATAAGTGGCCAATTGTTTACTGTGATTGAATTTTAGTCTCAAAGAAACTAGACCGACCACACACTCTTTGTAGTATCTACATAATATATAGCTATGTGATATAAGATGCAAATTGGAAAGGGCACGAGAGAGTATCTTAGTGAAAATTCTACATGAGTAATACATAAATGAATGCATTCATTCATTTATATATCATAAATATATAAATTAATTCATCCATTCATTTATATATTATGAACATAATATATGTAATGAATACATAAATGAATATTCATTTAAATATTATATATTCATTCACCATCCTTTATTATGGAGAAATTTGTAAATATAAAATTATTTACTCAAAAGCCTTACAGAAAAGACTTGGAATCTCTACATTCATGTGTGAATGACAAAAACATTATGGCTGGTTAAAGAAAGTGACATATGAGGAACACCCTTGACACAGTGTAGTTGATTAGCACTTAAGAAGTAGGGCATTAGAGGCATGTGTATGTATCTGTTGTTGAATTCTGGCTCTGTCACATTCTAGCTGTTGATTGTAGGGAGGGCATTTAACCTCTCTAAACCTCAGTCTCAGTGTCTGTACAATGGGATAATAAACAAACCAATCCTTAGGTTATTTGAGGGTTAAATGAGATACTGTGTATAAAGTACTGAGCACAGTGCCTGACACATACATGGTAATTATTATTATCATTACTTTCATGATTACAAACTTGATGAAGGTTTGCTAAAATATAGCATGTCTTAGAGATTCATTTACCAGGTGCCAGAGATGTGGCCTTGAAATATATCAGAAAGCTATCCAAAGAAATGTGAACAGGAAAGACTGTGATGAAGTTGAAAATATTTTATAAAGACAGTGACTATGTCAAATATTATAAAACCAAATTAGTTATTTTTAAAAGAAGAAAATGGAAAGTGGTAATTTTCTAAAGAAGTATATAACATGAAAAGCTGGTCCTTCTTTCATCAAATTGTGCCTTTGGTTTGGCTATCCACACTAGCTTGCAAGATAGCAATAAACGTTTTCTCTGACCAAGGTGTACAGCATTTGGCCAAATATGGGGTGTCAGCAGGCAGTGATCAATAATTGGCTTCCTTCTCCCATTTCAAGAGGACATGTTTCTTGTGATGTCATTTTCTACCATTATTAATATTAAATATCTTTCAATTTGCCAGACTCTTTGGTAACTTTATCATTTTAAATGAGATGTTATTTTTTGAGGTTTATTCTCTAATATAAAGTAATAATATCTTTTTAATTAGATGTGTGCGAACACTATGAGGGAAATAATCCATAACCTAAATTAATCTTAAAATTCTTCACTTCTTAGCAAAGTAATGTCTCTGGAGAACTGGGATTGGTCTTTTCTATTGCTTTCAGAAAATATGACTTAAATCTAGTAGACCAAGAATGCTATTATAATAGTTTAAAACCTAACAATGAATGAAAAATGTGATACCACATGTAACATAAAAGTACATGAAATAGTAATGCATCATTTGTAGTTTTTAATATAAATTTCAGAACAGTTTAAAGTAAGAAATGGAAAAATTCAGAAGAGTAATCCATACCTCAGGCTGTCCCAAGGCAACAAATAGCGCTCGAATTTCCTTGAGTATTAAAACGGACAGTTTGCGAGTGGCCACCTGGAAACTGCAGAGTAAAACTAGAGCAAAACCTTCTACAGCGTGGAGTACACTGCAGTGGGGACCGCGTTCCGACTGAATTCTGTGACTGGAGCCATTTGCAATGAGCTGTGATGCAATAAGAACAACATTCTGTATTCAGCAAAATAACAATGGAAGAAGAATACACTCATGTTTTGTGTATCTTCTGCACATTCGATTCTATAAATATTAAAATAAATGACAATGGTTTATAATCAAACATGTCTATGAATTTATTATTATTCATGAACTATCCTAGATCCCCTTCTGTCTTTCAGATCAATTGTTGCTATGGAATACTATCAAGCATCTGTTACTTTTGATGGCAAATAACTCTTCAAAGGCTAAAAACAAAACTCCTTTCATCGACACCGCTTGGTATCACACTGTATATACAATCAAAGTGGCCAAAGTTGTTATTTAAATTCTCCATAGACTTTTGGATACTATTAAATCAAATTTTCAAACATTTACTTTCTATCCATCCTGGCTTACTTACTTGCATGTTAGAGTCTAATCTAGTTTTTGCACAGGTCTGTGATGGATTCTGAAAGTTCCCAATCCCCAACCAAGTGAATCTAAAGTAAAAGCAAGCCAGTCAACACGGAGGTTTCCACCTTCATTTTTGTTTTCCTCTTATAAGCATATATAATCCTTGGTTTTCTACCTATCATGTACTGGCACGTCTAGAACACAGGGAAGGTGGAAGGAGCTGAATGTCATCTCTGGGGTTAACCTGTCAGGGATCCCAGCTGTTCCCCAGATGCTACTATACTTCCCTGAGCCTCCACAGTCCTTAGACTCTCAGTTATACTCTTCTCCAGCCAGACCCCTTTCTCCATCTGCTCACTGCCAATGCCAAGTTCCCACTGCCTGGCTCTCCTCTGACAACACTCCTCCTCAATGTACTCTGCAAGATGTTATCATTAAGTTAAACATTTAGGCAGGAGACATGAAGGGTACAGAAACCACAAGACTGCACTGTCTTCTCTGTGGATATTGAACAAAGCAACCCATATGATGCTGGCCAAAACCAACTGGGAGTCACCTGACTTTTATATACCTACCTCTACAACCATATCCACATCTACATCCACAACCCTATCCACATCCGTATCACATCAACATTTACATCCACATCCACATCTACATCCACACCCACACCTACATCTATATCCATATCCATATCCACATCCACATCCACAACCCTATCCACATCCACATCACATCCACATCTACATCCACACCTACATCTACATCCATATCCACATTCACAACCCTATCCACATCCATATCACATCCACATGTACAACCACATCCATATCTACATCCACACCTACATCTACATCCATATCCACATCCACATCTACAACCCTATCCATATCCATATCACATCCACATGTACATCCATATCCGCATCCCTATCTACATCCACACCCACACCTACAACCACATCACATCCCACATCCATATTACATCCCACATCCATATCACATCCACATGTACATTCATATCCACATCCATATCTACAACCACATCCTATCTACATTCACACCCACACCTACATCCACATCCATATCCACAGCCACATCTTTTCCTTATCTACATCCACATCACTATCCACATCCACATCTATATCCACATCCTTATCTACATCCACATCCCTCTCCACATCCATATCACATCCACATGTACATGTACATGCATATCCACATCTACATCCATACCCACACCTACATCCACATTCACATCAACATCCATATCTACATCCAATCCCTATCCACATCCATATCACATCAACATGTTTATCCACATCCATATCCATATCTACATCCACACCCACACCTACATCCACATCCATACTCATATCCACATCCTTATCTATACCCACATCCTTATCACATCCACATGTACATCTACATCCACATCCATAACTACAACCACATCCATATCCACATCCACATCCTTATCTATACCCACATCTATATCATATCCACATGTACATCCACACCCATATCCATATCCACATCCATATCCTATCTACATCTACATCCTTATCTATACCCACATCCATATCACATCCATATGTATATCCACAACCATATCCATATCTACATCCACACCCACACCTACAACCACATCCATATCCACATCCTTACCTACATCCACATCCATACCACATCCACATGTACATCCACACCCATATCTATATCCATACCCACACCTACATCCACATCCATATCCACATCCTTACTTACATCCACATCCTTATCTATATCCACACCTACATCCACATCCTTATCTATATCCACACCTACATCCATATCCTTTTCTACATCCACATCCATATCACATCCACATCCACATCCATACTCATATCTACACCCACACCCACACCTACACCTACATCCACATCCATATCCACATCCTTACCTATATCCACATACTTATCTATATCCACACCTACATCCATATCCTTCTCTACATCCACATCCATATCACAACCACATGTACATCCACATCCATATCTATATCCACACCCACACCTACATCTACACCCATATCTATATCCACATCCATATTCACATCAATATCCACATCCCTATTCACATCCATATCACATCCACACTCACTCCCACATTCACATCTATGTCCACATCAATATCCATATCCACATCTATAGTCACACTTACATCCACATCCATATCCTTATCTATATCCATATCTATATCATATCCACATGCACATCCACATCTACATGGACACCCACACCTACATCCACATCCATATCCACATCCTTATCTATATCCACATCCTTATCACATCCACATCCACATATACATCTACATCAACATCAACATCCATATCTACATCCACATCCATATCTACATCCACATCCACACCTACATCCACATCCACACCTTCAAATCCACATCCACACCTGCATCTCCATCTACACCTACATCCACATCTACATGTACAGCCATATCCACATCCATATCCACATCCACCTTCAGTTCTAAGTCCCTGGCCTGTAGTCATACACTCTTATAAATAGATTTGCAATCATACTTCTCTGAAAAAACCAATTTCTACTCCCTAAATGGCCTTGTGAATGGTAACAAGTCTAACCTGATGTGGAATATCATGCTCTGAGTTTCTTGGTCACAATTTATGCCAGTGGAAGAACTAAGGTCCACCACCAGGGAGGAAGTTCCCATGTGGCTGGAAGTAAGAACTCTAAAGGATCTGGACTGCCACTCATTTACAGTGCCTAAAAGAATATAAATTTGGCCAGGCATGGTGGCTCATGCCTATAATCCCACTACTCTGGGAAGCCATGGTGGGAGGATCACTTGAGGTTGGGAGTTCAAGATCAGCCTGACTAAGATGGTGAAACCCCGTCTCTGCTAAAACTACTAAAATTAGCCAGGTGTGATTCCGTGCACCTGTAATCCCAGCTACTTGGGAGGCTGAGACACAAGAATCACTTGGACCCAGGAAACAGAGGTTGCAGTGAGCCGAGATTACACCAATGCACTCCAGCCTGGGTGACAGAGTGAGACGGTGTCAATAAGAAAAAACAAAACAAAGAAAAAAGAAAAATAAATTCATGGATAAGGTGTGAAAATCACCTCTGAATTTCTGATTTTGTTGGCTTGTTCATAGACTTTTCCTTGTGTCTGTATGACCAGTTTCCACTGGGTAAGCAGCTGCAGCAGCAACTTCAGGGACGAATCAAGGAGTGTGTGATGCATATCATTTACTTCCCGGAGCAGGAAGTTGGTAAAGCCAAATAGTACATCTTCTCTCCAGTCTGAGAAGTCAACAAGTAAACCCTGAAGAGAATTTTGTGCAATATGTCGCAATTCATCATCCATATGAATAGAGAGCCTGTGAAATGAATAAAAGACAATACAATCATTTACTTTATTAACTGGTCTTCTAGAGCTAAGAATGAACATCTATTAATACATATCTCTTCTATTTGAGTCTGAAAATGGGTCTCCCTTATTTTTGGCTTAGTAAATGACTTACATAAATACTTTTTAAAAACTTATAATTTGGCTTCGTGCGGTGGCTCACACCTGAAATCCCAGCACTATGGGAGGCTGAGGCGGGCAGGTTGCCTGAGTTCAGGTGTAAGAGACCAGCCTGGCTAACATGGTAAAACCTGTCTCTACTAAAAATACAAAAATTAGCCTGGCATGGTGGCACATGCCTGTAGTCCCAGGTACTTGGGAAGCTGAGAACTGCCTGAGCCCTGGAAGTAGAGGTTGAAGTGAGCTGAGATTGTGCTACTTCACTCCAGCCTGGACAACAGAGTGAAACTCTGTCTCAGAAAACAAAACAAACAAAAAAATCTTCTAATTTTAGAATTACTGAAGCATTGCAAATATAATACAGAGTTTTCCCATATAACCTTCATCTGGCCTCCCCTAATGTTAACATCTTATAGAACCTTGGTACATTTATCAAAACTAAGAACTTAATATTGGTACGAATCTATTAACTGCTTTACTTATATTTCGCCAGTTTTCTACTGATGTCCTTTTTCTGTTTCAGAATGCAATCCAATATACCACATTGCACTTAGCTGTACTGTATATGAACACTTTTTAATACATCACTGGCTACAGAATAAATTAGTATCAAATCCTATTTTTAAGGATGAGGAAGCTGAGTACTGGAGAAGATAAAGGGCTCATTCAGAAGCTGACTATAAATGAGCAATCCGAGTCAGGCCAGTGGTCCTAAAGCAGTTTTGCTCCTTGGAATATCTGGCAATGTCTGGAGACATTTCTGGCTGCACACCTTGGGGCATGGTGCAGGCAACCTTCTAATGCGTAGAAGCTAGGGATGCTGCTAAACACCCGACCATGCACAAGACAGTTTCTTATGACAAAGACTTTTCTGGCCCAAAATGTCGATAGTGCCAAGGTGCAGAAATTTTGAGTGAGTTAACTGAATTCCAGTGTATCTGTGGTTTAATCTAGAGCAACACAATAATATTAAATCTTGACATTGGTAGGGTGGATTATTGCTAACCTATTGCTTTATATATTCATTGATTTATTTAATAAGCAAAGGCTTTTAAGAGAGACCTGCCTACGATTCAGTCATCATATGCCCTGTGTATAGCACTTAGGATATGGAGTTCATTGTGGCTGTGTCTATTGGGTGAGAAGCCTGCAAGAGCCAGGTGTGAGTCAATGCTAGAAAGGAAGCACAGACAGGTCACTGAGGGGTCTTTGGGCCACCCAGGGAGACAACACAGCAGGGAAGGGGTTCAGAGTGTGTGCTCTGGAATCAGAATGCCCGGATTAGTGTCTTGCCTCTGCCGCTTATTAGCTATGTGACTTCAGGCTAGTCGCTTACTCTCTAAGCCTCAGACTAGTAAAATGGGGATACTAACTGTAACTGCATTGCATAAACCTGTTGTGAGGGTCACTGAATGATCCATGTGCAATGTTTAGCACTGCAAGGAGCACAGAGTAAGCACTCAGTAAATGTTAGCTATTATTAGAAGATGAATTTTATCTTGAAAGTTATAGGGAAAAAAACATGATTAGATTCGCTCTTGAGAAAAGAGAGTCAGGCAGAAATAGAGAGAATGCCTTGGAGAAGAAACAAGCACAGACCACCTAAGAGGTCACTGCAATGACTTAAGCAACAAGTGGTGAGGGCCTAACCCAAAGCAG
Source organism: Cebus imitator (assembly GCF_001604975.1). NCBI lineage: Eukaryota > Metazoa > Chordata > Mammalia > Primates > Cebidae > Cebus > Cebus imitator. The sequence continues at coordinate 472,556 of NW_016107423.1, read as the reverse complement.
AGAAGTATGGTAGGGAAAGGGCAGATGGAGGCAACAGATATTTAGAAGATAGAGTTCCCAGGACGCAGCAGCCTGGAGGTGTTTGGTGTTAAGAGAAGAAAGTGGCTGAGTCAATGGGGGCCCCCATACCCAGGTCAGATATTATCCCCAACAAATAGAAGATAACATTGTGGCCCAGAGTAGCTAAGGAAGTTGCTCAAAGTTAACAAAAGGAAGAGCCAGGAATTCAATCTAGGACTTCTAATCTTTAATCCCAAATACTTTCCATAAAACAAGCCTGGCACAAATCACCCCAGTTATCACTGTCAAATAGATAACACTTCAAAAGCTTGATAAGATAAGCAAACTCTTGTCTTATTTTCTAAAGCATAAAGTACACCAATTGGTTCAGTTTGACAATATAAACCAAGTAAATAGCTCTTTCGTTCACAGATTTACACTGAGCCAGGGAATACATTTCCTGTCTCAAAAGCATGTAAAGTTCTACGCAGATACTGAGAAGGAAGATCTAAGCTAATTTTTCAGGAATGTCTTATACCATTAAAACTATAGTTCTTAAGTAGTTGCTGAAAGAAGAATGAGAAGGCTTTAACCTGGGCTTCCAATCTAGAATTGCCTAAAACAGGAGTTTTCAAAGTTTCTTCATATTTAATTCAGCAGCAGATCCATCTTTTTTTCCAACAAAAGTTTATGGAGAGCTCTGTGGTGGTAAATTTTATGTGTCAACTTGGCTGGGCCTCAGTGCCCAGATATTTGGCTGACATTGTTCTAGATGTTTTTGGGTGAGATTAACATTCAAATCAGTGGACTCTGAGGAAAGCAGTTTTCCCTCCCTCATGTGTGTGGCCTTATTTGACCAGTTGCAAGCCTGACTAGAACAAAAGATTGGACTTCCCTGAGCAAAAGAGAAATTCTACAACCTTTAGACTTCATCTGCAACACTGGTTCTTCCTGGTTCTAGAACAGACTGCGTTCAGATTCAAACTGGAAACTTGGCCCTTCTGAATCTCCAGCCTGCCAGATTTCAGACAAGAACTGCAGCACTGGCTGTCCTGTGTCTCCAGCTTGCTGGCCCCCCGTGAAGATTTTGGAACTGCCAGTCTCCACACCGCATGAGCCAATTCCTTACAATAAATCTCTTTCTCTCTATACCTCTTATTGCTTCTGTTTCTCTCTGGAAAACTCTAATACAAACTTCAATTTATACATATATACATATATATATATATATATATATAATATTGTATGGATATACAAGATGTATATATATAAGATGTATAGATGTATTGATATATAAGATGTATATATATACACAGGTATATACACACACATAAAACCTGAGCCACTCTGGTTAAAGCTGGAGGCAGAAGTCCTGAAGTCCATCTATTTGGGGAGAAAACGCTCCTTTACTCGCCAAGAAGCTGTGAGTCATCTCTGCAATCCGTGGTTTGAAAACACTAGTTTATGAAAAGCACTTGAAGTCATTTCCCCATCTTATGTTTATTATTCTAATTTACTACATTTATACCTGTCTGTGGTCTTGAATGTCTTAGAAAATAAGCTTCTACAGATAACAAGCCACCATTTTTAGGACAGGTGATAGTTTAATAACCAGGAACTGCAGACACTAAATAAATGTTAACTGATGGTAATGACAGTGGTCACAATTTTGTGTCCCCCACAAAATTCATACATTGAAGTTCTAACTCCCAGTTCCTTAGAATGTGACCATTTGGAAATGAGGTCACTGCAGATGTAATTAGCTAACTTAGGATGAGGTTGTGGGCCCCTAATCCAATATGACTGGTGTCCTCATAAGAAAGAAGGGCACTTTACTAGACAGACAAACACATGTGGATAATGCCATATGAAGATAAAGGCAGACATCAGGGTGATGCTTCTACAAGCCAAGGGAGCCAAAGAGTGTCAGCAAACTACCAAAAGCCAGGTGAGAGGCTTGGAGCAGATTCCCTCTCATAGTCTTGAGCAGAACACAACCCTGTTGACACCTTGATCTTGGACGTCTAGCCTCCAGAACTGTGAGAGAATAAATTTCTGGTGTTTAGGTGGCCACCCATTTTGTGGCACTTTGTTACGGCAGCCCTAGAAAACCAGTATCATCATGAAATCAGGCAAGCACCAAGGACGAAAGCCATGTCATGCTCTATTTTCATGAAGCCTTTAGTAAGGGTCAATACTTTCAGCTTTCCAAATGAGATTGATTCTACTCTTCATCTACCTTTGCTCTCATGCACAATTTGCAATCTAGAATCTGTTTTAACTTCAAACCCACAATGCAGGATCATCTTCAGGACTCTTGGAGCCCCAGGGCAGTGTAGTCCTTGTTATTCTTGGTGGCCATGACTCTTAACATTACGGTGTTTACATGCTCTACCAGTGAAAGGCTCAAAAATATTCATGGAGGATGAAGACCAGGGAGGGGAAAGGGTTTCTGGTATAGAAGGCTTAGCTGATTATAAAAGTGGAATGTTTGTAGAAGAAAAAGGCTCATACTGCCACAGAACTGAGACTGAGGGGAAATCACCTATCAAGATGAATCTGTGGGTAGCAGTTGAGGGGGAAGGGGAAGAATCTGTGAAAAGGGCAAGGCTCCCTCCCTGTGTCTGTTGCTCGAACCGTATAAGCAGAGAGCTGCCTGTCAGATATAGTTGCCATCTCTTCCACTCAGTTCTTCCTCGGTTTTACTTTTATTAGATTTTGACCAGACAATCAAGATCTTGTGAAACACATGGGATTTACATTAGAAAGCAGAAAAAAAAAAAAAGCTATCTAAAAGGGAAAAAGAAGCCTTGAAGTGAAATGAGAAAGATGTCTAGCTATTTCGAGTACTCAGGAAAGCAGCATGGAGCTGGCCCACAGATTTACAAATCCTATTAGATCTCCTTCTCTAGCAAGGATGAGGGTGAGGCGACAGCAGTTCCCCCAGCTGGGCCATCTTCATAGAGAACGTAGACCAGGAAAGACAGAACAGGTCTCAACTGCAAACTAAACAGGTGCAATTATAATTTTAAAAACTGTCCTTTGAGAGAGTTTGGTGGCAGCAATTAAGAGAGAACAGAGAGACTTTAGGAGAAAGCAACTTATGAAGAAGTCTGGACTACGGCTAAATTTCTGAGAGGCTGATCTGGTTTTCAGTAGCCTAAAATAAAAGAAACCAGTATTGCCAATACCAATTGCAGCTGCTACTCCCAGGTAGCTGGGATCAGGAGCACTAAACAGGCCTGGCATGATTCTCACTGCTCACGTCAGAAAGCAAATGCATAGCTGTATTCTGTACAGGCCACCTGTGCCACTGTTAGTGGTCCTGGGCTCTGTCTGTGGTGATGGAGAACAAGGCACATGCTGCTCAGACAAGGGTGTTACTGAACAAGTAAGGACATGTCATAAAGTGGTGAAAAAACAGAACTTGGACAAAGCTGCCTTCTTGGTTGGTCAGATCAGAAATAGGACTTTTAATGGAAAACACTTGCCTAAGGTAAGCTTCAGATTCTGATGGAATCAGCTTAGTGGCTTTTAATAGTGTTCTTGTACAGAGAGATGCATGAATGAAAAGAGGTGATTTCAAATTCACAAACCATATCCAGAAGAAAATATAAATTAGGAGAAACATCCTCCTCTGAACTAGGCAAGATAAGCAAAAGCTATTAGGAAGAGGTGCCCCACAATGTCCCCGAAGGGAGTGGGGGAAGAAACAGCAGACAAGGAAAAGGAGGAGCTTGAGACAGGTGGACTATTTACCACCAGGGTAGTTCTCCAGAAGGGGTGGAAATTTATTCTCGGAGGCTATTAAAGAATGAACCCCCATCTATTTACAGTAGTTTGAACTACATCTCAATTAAAATACAGAAATATGACTAAGTAAGTGATTGAGGCAATATATACAATTGAGACGAGTTCTCTTTCAGATATTCCAAACAAATAACCACTTTCCACAACACAGGCATATGTGGAAAAGGGAAAGAAGAATAAATGCTTAATAATTTTTAGATATCTCAGAAGACTATGGAATCTGTGTATGCATTAACTCAGAAGTTTCCACAAGTCATATGGGAACACCACATAAAACAGGTTTACCATTTTGCGTAAAACCAATGACATCTGGAAAATGCTATAAATTTGGGGAATCAGATTTACCCTTCTGAAGTTCAATCTCCTTATCTAAAAATAAGAATAAACGTGTGCTCAGCTTACCTAACATAATGTATATGAAATGCATTTGTATAACACAGTGTATGTTCTTTGAATGTGAAGATATCTAAAAATAATAACTAACATTTGTTGAGAGTTTGGAAGAGGAGGGTGAATACCTAACAGCAAATCCTTGGTGCATACAAGGCACTGAAGGAAGTGACAAGGACAGGAGCCTATGGACTGCTGGTGAAAGCTCCCTCTTGTGGTCAAATGACAGAGCAGGAAACATCTAGGAGAGGAGTGAGAGAGAAAAAGATGGCGGCTGCGAAGGGGAGTCAGCTCCCTTTTCTATGTGGAGAATCCTCAGGAATTCAGATAGCTGAGCAGTCCAAGCTCTGCTGAGGATGGGAAGGAAGCACCCCCATGGGTCTCGCCATGATGTCAGGAAGACCTGTGAAGCTTCCGTGTAGACACATGGAAAGGTTCTCACACTTGGCTGAGCTGGCTGAGCAATTCATGTAAAGTTAGAAAGCTGGTAGCTTGAAGAAGGCCGTTTTCCAGCTTCGTTGTATACACTGTTGTCATGTGCAACATACTAATGCGTGTCTGAGGTGTGGGTGTCTGTGGTATTCAGCCATTACTCAAATGCTGGGAGGGGCCTGGGGGCAGTTGTGTGGGACACACAGTTGTAACTCCTTACACGGAACTGAGCTGGGAGGGAGGCACAGCCTGCATGAACACCGCCCTTATTTTACCAATTATCAAAAACACCAAGTTTTTAAGTAAACATGTACCACGGATGTGACTGTGAAGCGTCAGAAATAAAAGGTCTCACCCCTCTCTGACTAGACCATATATTATCTTAGGTCAATTTAATCTCAAGGCAACCGGACTGTGGGGGTATAAAGTGACGGAAGACTTCTTGTGTGGCACTCGAAACCCATATTTATTGCTCCTGAATGACTTCACTTTTGTCCTCTGACCCTCTTGAGGAGATCTGAAGAGGCTCATTTTCTCACAGGTTAACAGAGCTCTGTGTGCACGTCACTCGCTCCAGTTATCCTTCCCCCGAGGAGAACGGCTCTGGCTTTCTTTGAAGCTTACGAAAAAGATCTCTTCATGGGTTTCCCATATAAGTCCAGTCATTTTCTTGCTTTCTCCCTAAGACTTAAACTCTCAGGAGTATTTATGTGTTCTGTTCTCTCATAAAAAAAACAAACAGCACCCATTGCTTTGGGCTTGGTAAGAATGTACCTCATAATAAACAGGACGCACTATAAACAGCACTAGCATTCCAACCACATCTGACAGAATTCCCTCCCAACATGCCTGGCACCACAGTCTCTGGGTCTGGGTGTCACTGGATTGGGCTGTCAAGGTGAATCCAGAGATAGGAGCCTCCCACTCAGACTTATGGTAAAATAGTATTAAAGACTTAACCAGAACACTGCACACCATTCAAAAAACTTAGTACTTCAAAGCCCTTGGTGTACATAATCACCAATTAGACTTTAATTGAATAAAGTGAACCTTCCTTCCACTTCAATTTAACTGATAACTTTTTCCCTGCAGACACCTCTTCTCTCTAACCACATGTCTTGTCATCTGGCCCTCTCAACAGTCCTAAGAGGCAGGCAGTCTCATTCCAATTTCACCCAAATTTTACCAAGGGAAAAACACAGCCTGAGGGTTAAATAATTTATCCGGATCATGCAGTAAAATGGCAAAGCAACGTAGGAAATTAAGTTCAGGCTTTTAGAGGATTGTTTTCTTCCCATTCTCTTGTCCTGCTTCCTCCAGATGTGTTAGATGGTGGCCCTCTTTCTCCTGATGGTCATGAGGCCATGGAGAGGGGCTTTTTGTTCAGTCACTTGTGCTCCAGGGAAATACACATCTCCTGGTTGTGCCGCCCCCTCCAGTGCCGACCACAGCAAACTGACAGGTTCTTCTTCACGTTTTCAGTAGCTCTAGCCCTTGTCTCACAGCTTTTCTTTATTCTCAGTCTCTGCCCTCATCACACGTGACTCAATATTTGCATGGATGACCCTTACAGTCTTAGTCTCTTTTTCTCTCAGCTTCCCAGAGCCCCTAAACCATTGTGTTCATTATTCTTTGGAAACCCTTTGTTGCTCCACAGGTCTTCCTCTCATTCTGAACTGGAAAGCCCTTTTTGATCCAGGCTTATTTTTTCCCGTTTCCCTCTGCTTTCCTGCTTCCAGGGAATGTGCTTTTCACTCACACTCTGGTTGCTAGGTCTCAAAAGTTACACCCTAAGCGTGGACTGGAAGGAAGAAGGATCCATGGCTGGAAGGCTGCCGATGACAGCAGAAAGGCTGGGTGACATCAGCAGCCACAAGGTGGAAGGCTCTGGTCAGAGAGCACAAGGGCTTGAAATCATGGTTTTGAAGGTAACAGGAGTTCAGGAAACCTTTACATTCAGCACTGTTCTTGTGCTAGTGGTGTCAGGAAGGAGGAAGGGAGTGGCTGTGTCCAAATGTAAATTAAAGTGGAATGGGAGAGGCCGGGGCGTGGTGGATCATGTCTGTAATCCCAGCACTTTGGGAGTCTGAGGGGGGTGGATCATGAGTTCAGAAGTTCAAGACCAACCTAGACAAGATGGTGAAACCCCTTCTTTACTAAAAATACAAAAATTAGCTGGGCACGGTGGCAGGCGCCTGTAATCCCAGCTACTCAGGAGGCTGAGGCAGGAGAATTGCTTGAACCCGGTTGGCAGAGGTTGCAGTGAGCCGAGAGCACACCACTGCACTCCAGCCTGGGCAATCGAGTAAGATTCTATCTCAAAAAAAAAAAAAGAGGAATGGGAAAGGGCAGTGGGCTCTAAAAGCTATTACTACACAGCAAGAGGTAATTAACAGAGGAGCCCAAGCTGGCTGCCCATGAAAAAGAGACCATGACCACAATAACCAGGAGACATGGGGCTCCATGGGGACACTCAGAGCCTCAGGAGGCCACCAGATTATGTGCAGCCATGTGGGGTGGGAGCTTGGGTAATTTTTGAATATTGATGGGAAAGGTGTTCTCAGAAGGTGAGAGAATGTGAGTAAACTAGGCTATGTGTAACACATCTTTCATTCAGTCAGCATGACTATTTGTTATCCTTCTCAAGGTTTTTTTTAAAAAAAATCCACCATAATCAGATTATAGAGCCTAAATTGCCATGTTTTATCATCTTATTCCCCAGCTTAAAACTTCATCAGTCCCAATGCCTCAGCAAGTACTTAAGATTAGCTGAAAATCTACCTCTCCAATCTTATTTCAATTTCCTTTCATCATTTGGTTTGTAAACTATTTTCTTCCCCCCCCAAACCAATGATGACTTTTGTTCTTCCTCATTCCATGCATCCCATGTGTCTAATAATTTTGCTTTCCAAATTACACTTAGGTTATGTCACTTTTGATTTTTAAATTAAAGACATACGTAACTGTCAACTAGAGTGTCAGATCAACATGAGATAACAAAGCTTACTGAAGTATAATAAGATGATTTCACTCAAAGAAAATAAATTTTAGGTTCTCGTTGGACTGCATTGGGAAGGTGATAAATATGATTTGGGGCAGCTTTCTGAAGCACTACGCTAAAACTAGTTTAGGATATCTACAACCTGTATTCTTGGTCCTCTGGGAGTCTGTGGACCTCAGATTGGGTAGAAGATTCCACATGAACTCCTTTTTGGCCAGGCCCATCTCATTTCCTGGTCCCACCTCTGTGCTTTTGCTCACGTCTCTGCCTTTACCTTTTTGAACTCTACCTTCTCTTTGAGCGGAAGTTTAAGTTCCACCTTCTCTCAGGAGTTATTTGTTGTTTTCCCCAGTCCATATTTCGCTCTTGCCCATGAATGATGTATCATACATTTTTGTGCCATTAGTTTGCAGAACACAGGCTTTGGGTTGTTAGCAACCTTACGTGCTTATGTATTTGCTTCTAAGTTGGATTTTTAACCCCTTGAACACGGGAAAAATAATTCTTACAAATTTGTTTTTTCCTGCCCATATCATAGCACCTCCTTCAGTAAATATTTGTCCATTGTAAACTACCATTCTATTTTTTTTTTCAGGAGTCATGACAAAGGATTGAAATTAATTTTTGTCAAATAATGTTCTCTCCTACCTAGCCAGCAAGTCAATAAGTTCAAGTTTTGACATCCCATCAGGAAGCAGTCGAGGAATAGCAGCAACACAGGTCCTGAAAAGATCTATTTTTGGCTTTCTCTCACCCCTAGAATTAGAAGACAAAATTTAAAAATAGGACAAAAAGCTGTGAAAATAAAAACAAAATGAATTAAGTATTTGAACAAAGATTAGAATCCATGATCTCTGATTCACAGCCTGGTGTTGGCTTCATATTATTCTTAAACGTTTATGCCCTTTGTAGCTTGACCAGTTCTAATAAAACTTTAAGTAATTTACATGTAAGACAGACATATATATTTGAAAAGAAAAATGCTGCTATCAATAGTATTTTACCATGGGTTTGCCCTTTAGTTGGGTCTAGTCCAGTTGCATTTAAAATACCAGAATCACAGAAATAGCCAAGTGCATCAGCATGAAGAAATGTATTTCATTCATTCCTACATCCAGCATTTAAAAATGGAAATTTTATATATACAAGGAATGGTGCTTTTGTAATTGTGACATCTAGCAGCTTCTTTCCCTGATGAGTTATGCTTCTCCCCTAGTGTCCCTTGTCCTGTTTTTAAAAAATTAAATGCTTCCAAAATAAATCTTTCATAATAAGTAAAATCCTGAAATGTATATAGTTGTGCACCCATTTCTAACTTTTAAAATGACACCGATGGGTCTGACCTATATGGAGATATCCTTCTCTATTTTTAATTAATTTCTTGAGAATATGAATGTTTAATGATAATTAAC
>NW_016107423.1:435553-462126 GCF_001604975.1 Cebus imitator | reverse complement strand
AAAGTTTGAAACATTGATTAAAACATAAATGTTTGAATAGGAAAAAGTAAAGAAGAATCTTAGAAAAAGTTTGAAACATTGATTAAAACATAAATAAGATGTTTACATTTGAACATGTACCTTTTTATTATTTCGAATATATTGTTTTTGTCCTGAACCTATCTTATGATGCCTATTGATTACAAATATGGTTTCCTTTAAAGCTCTTTATTTTTTTGAGAAAATAACTATTCACATTTCTTTTTGTTTGTTTGTTTGTTTTTGTTTTAGAAACAGTTTCACTCTGTTGCCTGGGCTGGAGTGCAGTGGCACAATCTCAGCTCAATGCAATCTCTGCCTTCTGGGTTCAAGCAATTCTCCTGCCTCAGCCTTCTGAGTAGCTGGGATTACAGGTGTGCATCACCATGCCCAGCTAATTTTTGTATTAATAGTAAAGATGGGGTTTTGCCATGTTGGCCAGGCTGTTCTTGAACTCTTGACCTCAAGTGGTCTATGCGCTTCGGCCTCCCAAAGTGCTGAGATTACAGGCATGAGCCACCGTGCCTGGCCTAATGCATTTCTTATATCTTCTACATTATATATTGAAAATGGCTTTAATATATGTAAGAAGTATGGAAAAATGAGGTTGAAAGTTTATTGATAATCTGGCAATTTGTGAGGTAAGAACTAGAGCTCTAGATAGTATTTTTAATGTTATTAATCTTGGTCAATATCAATTCTGCCATTATTTTGGTTGAAGAGTCTAAAGCAACATCACCTTCACACTATTTAAATCGAGTCACTGGCGAGCTGCAGGATAATATGCATTATATAATCCCACTTTTGTGGAAAAAAGAGGTATGTATACACAAATCTTTATATTGACATAAGGAAAGGTCTGGAAGGAATCACATTGAGACAAGAAATGACTACAGATTTCACGTGGGGATCTGAGGAGGCTTTTAACTTTAGATTCTACTAAATACATATTTAAAATAATTCTGCATTTTTGCCTTTGTTTTAATCATGAGCATGTGTTATGACTGCAATAAAAATGCATACCACAATATGAATTTCTCCATATAGGTAACAATCTTCAGATTAATTCCTATACTTGTTGTTGAACATGATGGATGACAGAAGAAATTTGCCTAATTATGTTTTTAGAAATTATGCCACAGCTACTAAATGTAATTTAATTCACAGCCCAACAACAAAGTCTAAACTTTCTTAAAATATAGAATTATAACCTAATTCTAGTTCCTGCCATAGTTAATAAAAAACAGCAAATGCAAGTTCTAATTGTAAATCTAGATCTTTAGATTTTGGCTAAAAATACTTGATTTCTACATTCAGAGCTACAAATGCTTTCTGAAAATGCTTTCTGTGATGCAGTCTGTGATACTGTCACACAAAAACTATGAAGTAGGAACTGTCATGAGACTTATAAAGATGGAATGTCTGTAAATTTGGAATGTCACTATGTCACATGAGTTGTGACGGTGCTTGGGAACAAAATGTCATTTCTGAAAAACATGAACCAGGAGTCATGTGCCCCATTTTCTAACTTACTGACCTAGTGATACTTGAGATATAACCAAAATAGATCAATCACAGATATGACTTTATTTTTATAGTTAATCAAATAGTGTGGTTTTTTTTTTTTTTTAGCTATCTTTACTACTTTTTAGAACTCTAAGAAAATGAAAACAAAATACAGAATAAATGAGAATACTCTCTACCTGTGTCTTCTGTTTAATCTTTCATTGATAACTTAGTCCTCACTGTACTCACGTGATCATGTCTTCCGGTTCTTTGTTTAACATCTGGACATTAGTCAGCATCATACACCTTCCTACTTCTTTATCAAGGTGCCGTAAAATGTTGTCTACAGCTTTTCGTACTTGAGAGTAATATAAGGACATACCTGGAAAACATGCATTACAGCTATACCTTAAACTGAATCTGTTAAAGCATATCCTGATTTATTCAGCTTCTATAACGTTTTTTATTGAAGATCTTATGTGTCAATGACTTTCTTGAGCAAAGGGGCTGTCTGATTCAATCTCATCTGCATAGCTCTTAGCATAGTGCCTTGTACTTAGTAGGCGTTCACCAGATAATCATTTAAATTTGATTCACAGAAATTCTAATAGTCAATGGGGAGTAGTTTCCAGAAGAGTTAAGATAAGAAAATACAAAATTCAAATGAAAGCAATTTGAATTTTGAAGTTTCTGGTTAGCATAAAAAATTTCACCATCATTAGTGATTATGTGAATAAAAAATAATTCTCATTTTGGGTTAGGACTTTAATAACTCCATATGACCCTGAAATATACATGTGAATTTTTTTAGTAAAAGAAACAAAACTTTACATTATGAATTTTAAAATGAAGAAGAATATATTTTAGCTATATTATTTTTACTGTTCTCATTAAGTATGGTGTCAATGTCCCACACTGGAAGGCAAATGTGCGTATGAATTATACAAATGAAAAGTCAAAAGCTTTGTATTTAAAATTTGTACCTTAATGAAATAATTTGACATGATTATTTCTCATGCATTACATCTTTTAAAAGTCATTTAAACTTTACATAACTAAAGAGAAATATTTCAAAGCAAAAAGTTTCTCCCTCTGGTTTGTAGAATCCAGGAACTATCTTAATAAAGTTTATAGTAGGTGTCTACATTTGAGTACTTGGTAAGAAATAAACAAATGTAAAAAATCATCTCTTTGGATAAGATAGTTAAATTAAAAAAAAATTAACCTCATGAGTCTAAATCTACAATGTAACCTGGTGTGTGCTATGAGATTTGGCATGTTTAAAACACATGTTAAACTAGTTTAAAGAAAAAAAGGAGATGAATGAATGAATGAATGAATGATAAACAGGATTATCTAGCAAGCACACAGATAAGTCTTGGAAATTTACAGTAAAATGTAGTAGTCAATATTAGAGGCTTAAAAAGACCATAGATAAAAGTCTAACATTTAAATGGCAAAATATTTACCAGGAAGTTCTAAAATGTTTAAAGAGCAGTAAAACAAAACACAGCATGAATCAATCAAAACAATTAATGTTGGAATGTCTTATCATCTACTTCTATAAGGATTTTTAAAAAGTGCATTTCACTAAAGATGAGTATCTACTGATTATTTTAAGGGCTTAGAAAGGCTTAGTTCTAATGCACTTCTGACACCCACCTATCATTTTGGCTTCCTCTTCAGTGAGCGTTTTACTCAAGTATGTTTTCTTTACTCTCAATGTGTTTCCTGAAGGAAGAACGGCTCCTGTAACCGGCATGGGAGGTTCCCCGTCTTTCTGCTGCAAGCTATCAGCTATGACCAAGAATGCCCGTAAACCAATGTTCATTCTCTGTGAGACACAACATTTTCATGACAAAAAGAAAGGCCCAATTATTGTAGTGGAATTCATCCATAAGTCTATCAGAGAGTGAAGACTGACTTTCATGTACATTAGTATGAGAAAATAATTTCAAAGGCACAAGAGTGTAGGGCAAGCTTATGAGAATAAAATTAAGTTTCTGTCACTGTTTTTGTTGCTGCATCACAAGAAAACGACCGGGGAGATTTCACCAAATGCGGAGGGCATGTTTGAGATGTTTATGTACTATATTCTGTTGAGGGGAATGCTGGGTGTATCTCCAAGGGATATGCTTTGATTTCTACAGAAAAGGTACAGAGATTTTAATTGCATTTATTATTATTGAGATTACAGTTTATTCTATATAGATCAATTTGGGGACCACTGACCTCTCGTTGTTAACACTGAGTCATTCAATGTACAAACAGTTATTTCTCTTCACCTTTTGTGTCTTCTTTGATTTCTCTCAGTATTTTATAATTTTTAGTATTAAAATACTGCATCTATTTTGTCAGCTTTAGTGCTAAGTATTTTGTTTTTCATTGCTATTGTAAATTGTTCAATTTCCAATTGCTCATCACTAGGATAAAGAAATATATTGGTTTTGTTTATCTTATATCCTACAAACTTCCTAAAATCATTTATTAGTCCTAAGAGGTTTTCTTTAGGCTCTTTGTACATAAATAATCATGTTCTCTGTGAATAAAGACAATTCTATTTCTTCCTTTCCAATCTATATACTTTTATTCCTTCTTGTTGCTGCCAGCACTGCATAAGACCTCAGGCTTCATGTTATCTTAGGTCAAGGAAAATCAGAGACATTGATGACCAAGAAACTCTGCTCACAGACCAGCAAGTCCTCATGATGATGGGGATGTATACAGAAGGTCATTTAGGTACACTCTACACCAAGACAATTGCCTGGAAATTCCTGAAGAGTTGAGTGGTGACGCAGCATAAATTTTACAGTAAGATAATCCTTTAGATCTCCAGGCCTTGTTCCACAAGCTACTTCCAAAATATTATTTAAGACCCAATCTGAACTTGTTTCCTGAGAAACAATGCCCTACAGCGTATTTCAGCGAGTCTATGACATCTGCTTCACAGACTGTGCCGTCCTCCTGTCTGCTTTTGAGTGGGGTTAGGGGTATGCCTTTGAGCTTATCATTACCAACTACTGATAAATGAATTCTTCCACAACCCTACAAGATCACGAGAAATGGAAGAAGATACCCAAATATTTACTCCTATGGGGATTTTTTTAAAAAAATCACAGTTCCAACTGCTCTGCACAGAGAAGTTAACTAATTAAGCACTGACTGAATGAGGAGTTTGAGAAAAGAACCAAGAATACATTTTATAGACAGTGATAATGATAATAGTAGCTTTTAACATGTCCTTTTTAGATAAGTAATCCAGTAATTCTGAGAATTGATTGCTGAAGACAGTAGAGCCATGACTGCTGAGAAATGAGTAATGTCTTGAGAACTTTCCCAGCAAGAGAGGATGCTTCACTGTACAGCTCTTCCAGCTGTATAGTGGCCTCCTTCCAGCCCAAAGGCTCTGGTCTGGCACTGGCCCTGCCCCCTCCCATTGGCCCAGAGACCCTGGCTGCAGACATTCCAGATGCCTGTGAGGTCACTGGACACCAGACAAAAACTCCCATTTTTGGATTTCTTCTGCTGTTCCTAGATATTTGGCAACCTTAGTATGAAGAAGAGAATAAAGGTGTGGTGTGAAGGAGCATGGGACTAACAGGGACCTGGGTCCCCTCTGCTACTAACAAGCTGCCTGTCTCCAGCCTTCAGGCCCCCTTCCTCACTGACAGAATGAAGGAGCCCGATGATAATACAGACATGATAGAAACTCTCTATGTATTTGATTTTTATGGTGTGTAGTATCCCCTCTTTCTCTCCCTTTCTTCCTTCTCTTTTTTTTTCTTGAAAGTTTCTGATGTATTCTTCCTAGTATCACAATTCTTCTGCGAGTTGAGGTAGAAAAGCATTTTGCCCTTTTTACTGGTGAAAAAGCTGGAGTTCATGGAGGTAAGTGTCACACAGCTAGGAAAAGCAGCAGGGCCTATGGCAAGTGGCAAATTCAGCTCTGCTGACTTCTTGCCCGGTGTTCTTTCTACAACCTCATAGAAAAAGGGGCAGCATGTCAGGCCTACTTCTGTTGGCAGTCAGTGTTTTTAAAACTTCAAAATTGCATGTGCTGCTCATGTGCACCGCCCCCACTGCTCCACGTTGTGCATGATGCCCACTGTATACGCATCCCCACAAGCTGCCTGCCCTGGAGTTGGGATGCTGTCACAGAAACAGATGTGGGTACATTATTTAATTAATTTCACTGTTTTATTATTTTTATTATTACATGTATTGTTCTTCTCTGTTTCATGACTTCTTGATGCTAAATTTGCTAAACAGTTATAAATAAAGCACTAACTTTTCTAAAATAAAACAATCTGAATTTTAGTGAATTATCTTTTTGGGCAAGAATTATTCTGTTACACAAGAACAGAATGCGGTAGCACATCAACCTTTCACCTAACCATTTCATTCTAAGACTATTCATCCAAAATTTTTTTTTCTGAAATCTGAATTTGGATATGGACAGAAACAAATAGAAGACTCTGTGAGAAGATATCCCTCACCCCACTCTCCAAAGCCACAAAGCAAAGGTATGGCTCCGTGAAGACATGCTCCGTCAGAAGTACATAAAAGGATCATTCATACCTCTGGATTGAGACTGAATGCTTTTGCTGGTTTTCCCACACAAAGAAAATCGAAAATGATTTCTTTCATCGCAAAATCTAAACGTTCCTATAGTAAAAACGAGAACACAAAGTCAAAGTGTTAAGATATAAACTCAACATGAAACGGCTATTTTCATCATATGCACCAAACAAATAGGTGGTGGCTAAAAGAGGAGGGGCACGGCTCAGTTTTGTGGCTTGCAGAGAACCTGGAGGAAGACAATGCCCATCTGAACCCATGGTAGGGCTGCTTCTGTTCTGTGTGGTGTGCAAGGATGCCTTCATTACAGAAAACATGTAATTGGCCCCTAAAGCACAGTATGACTAATGACAAAAGATTCCTCCAAAATCAAATAACCAAAACACTTGGGGTACCCGAGCTCATTAACAGTGTGAACTCTTCCTATTTGTACTGTACTCTTTAAAATGTTTTTTAAAGGGATCACTGCAAGATGATCATTTTCTTCTATTCTCTAACATTAAAAATCCTTTGGCTCATAACCAACAATTCTGCAAGTGAGACAGGTAATCAACACATAAGATATATGAAGGTTACTTAATATATCAGGGGTATAGACCTATATATAGTATAACAGGAATAACACATCAGGTATATATATAATAATGTATATATATATATAATATATGCAAAAAATAGGAATATGTATAACAGGTATATCAGGAATATATAAACAATATATATAAAATATATCAGATATCTGTGTATACGTGTGTGTGTGTGTGTGTATATATATCTATATACACACATACTTATTTATACATACCTAAATAAAACAGGTTCATTTTATACAACACATTCCAGAATAAACAATGCACATTCTCGGCCACATGATAACTACATACAGAAAAATTACATTAATTCTTTCACCTGCAGAGCAAGTACTGTCCTTTTCCTAAGGACAAACATTACAGAGCTATTTCATTGCACCAAACACAAAGAGAGATATTACTGTCAAATCGTCTGTGAAGTAGCAATTGAACCTTACACTTTGTATCAATTGTACTTCAACAGTACTTTCATGCCTATTATTTCCTTTTAAGCACACGATATTGTGAGGCAACATTTTCATCCCCATTTTACAGCAAAAGAAACAGAAAAAAGATGTTTTCTGACTTGTTTAAGGTTATAGAACTGGCTCATGGCAGAGGCTGGACTGGAATAATAGTCTTTTTCTATTCCTCTGTACAAGAAGGTCAAAGTTGGGGTAAACTCGTTTACTTACAAAGTGTTTTAAAAAGTACAACTCTTGGGTTTAAATAGTAAATTACATATTAAAACTGTTTAATATTACTGGACCCGTTTTTTAAGTCATTAATATACATAAAGCACTTAGAACACTTCTTGGCAAAAGAGTTCTTGATAAATACTGATATTCCTATCAAATTCTTTTTCATAGGTTGAAAGAACATTATTACTCCTCAAATTTTGCTAAATTGTTTTCTTTTGGTTTTCTCTGAACATCAGACCCATTGCTTCCTCTTTACTTGCAGAATCCAGAGCAGAGAAGCAGGAAAAAAACAGAGGTGAAGGGTCAAGACAATCTTGTTTCACACACTGTGACTCAGACGAGCCACTTAAACTCTGTTTCTTCATTTATCAGATGCTGAAAACACTTGATGTACCAACTCACAACTTGTTTTGAAGCAAACCATAGGCTGTGTGTGAAAACACTTTAAACCTTTCACAGAAGTCTAAACATGTAAGAGATTAATTTAGACTTTCCATCTTTTACTC
This sequence comes from Cebus imitator, assembly GCF_001604975.1. NCBI lineage: Eukaryota > Metazoa > Chordata > Mammalia > Primates > Cebidae > Cebus > Cebus imitator. The sequence continues at coordinate 454,248 of NW_016107423.1, read as the reverse complement.
CTTCATAAGAAGGAGGCTGGTTGCTTAGAAACCATTAGAAGATTCCCACCATCAGAGTCTTCTCCATTACCTGGGCAATGAACTGGATGATTTTCACAAAGATGTTCAGAGGCATATCCCTTGGCACCACACCACGGGACCCTTTGGGGAAAAGTGTTGTGATGATGGTTATAAGTCGGCTGAAAGATAAGGGGGAAAAGAGAAAACAAGCAAGATTGGCTGAGCTCCAGTTCTTTAAGGGAAAATGGCAGATGTTTCATCTTATCTAAGTATCAGAATTCAGAAAAAGAAAACAAATCACCTCACCCCTTTCCATTAGCATAATTACTCTACGAAAAGTTTTTCTGGAAAACTAGGAGCAGTTGGAAATTGTAGCTGTTTTTTTGCTAAAGTGGCAAATGCAACTCTGGAAGTGGAACTTGTTGATCATGATAGAGGCTGGAGCGTTTGTAATGGGTGTTGTGCCAATGACTACGGAAAGCCTGAAAATGTTCCTCAGGACTTAGATCTTTTAGATCTAAGTCAGCTTTGAGTAGCTTCTACCTGAGTTAGCATAGGCAGTAATAAAAGAAATACCCGCTGCAGTGGCTGAGTAATGTGATTACCTTTGACAAAAGCCAAATCCTTACCTCTGAGTAGCTGTGTTGCTTTCACATTTAATTCGAATCATGTAAACCCAAAGTAATCTGTAGAGAGATTCCAGTGCAACTCGAGCCATCTTGGGGTCTTTATTCTATAACAGAAACCAAGATGTAACATTGCAGATGTAAATGGTGAGGTCTGAGGTTCTAGGGACAGTTCTTCTCTGAAGGCCTGGAAAAGGTAAGTCCCAAGTGGATGGCTGGGTACTTCCGAGGCACATTGCATCATTTGGGACTTATAGGGTATTTGCCTCTCAATGCTCATAGGATGAACCATCCATGCGGAGGCATATAAATGGTGGGACAGAGTAATTCTGGGGGAAGCCATGTCACTTTATCCTTTGCCATGGTGAGTACTCAAGAGATTATCTTCTCCCTCCAGCCCTAGGGAACCCAAATTCTTTAGCACTAATAGGAGAATCAGTCTGTTCTTTTTATTGTTGATTATGTCCTTGTAAACCCTTATTGTTTTGATTCTCCAACCCCTCCATCCCATCCCATCTGATCGCCCTCCAATATTGAGACTAATGTTTACTAGGTACTGTGCTAGAACTTGAGATGCAGAGATAAAAGACAATCCTTCCCCTTAAGATGTTCACAATCTATGGGAGATGGGAGTCAACTCTACAACAGCATGAAAATCTGGTAGAGACAGAAGTAAGAGGATAGAAAAAGGGCAACATATGGCAAACTCAAGGAATGGGGTCAGGAAAGGATTTCAGGAGCAGATAAAAACTCAGATGACTCATGCCTGTAATCCCAGCACTTTGGGGGGCCGAGGCTGGTGGATCACGAGATCAGGAGTTCAAGACCAGCCTGGCCAAGATGGTAAACCCCATCTCTTTAAAAATACAAAAATTAGCCAGGCGTGGTGGCAAGTGCCTGTAATCCCAGCTACTAAGGAGGCTGAGGCAGAGAATTGCTTGAATCTGGGAGGTGGAGGTTGCAGTGAACCAAGATGGTACAACTGCACTCCAGCCTGGGTGACAGTGCAAGACTCCATCTCAAAAACAAAACAAACTCAGATGAACCTCAAATCCATTTTTGTTGTACTCATTCATAATGAACATGCATTTGAGTTACTACACTGAGGCTGCCACGGCCCTAGATAATTTGAAAAGTGTAGAAAAAAAATGGCGGGAGAGGGAGGTATGTAGGCAGAGGCAAGAGCACACGGAACCTGAGAGAAATGGAGGAGCAGGGGACTTCTGTTTGGGAGTCTGGGAATCCTTTGTATGCTGATGAAGGGCCAGTGCAAGGCCAGATGAAGGAGCAGCTGTTGGCGAGGTTTGAGAGAAAAGCAGGGGCTATATGAGGCACCTTCCATGAGGAGACCAGGCTTCTCATGATGCTGACAGGCAGCCAATGAGATCAGAGAGACCACAGAGGAAGTCCAAAGTCTGCAGCATGGAGCAGAGGCAGGGAAATCAGCTGTGAGTACCCAGGCATTAACAAATCAGTCAGAGAGGAGGGTGTAGGTTTCATCATCTGATGGACACTTCATTCCTCACTTCTGACTCTCACTCCATCCTTTCAATCAATTTTATAGATTTTATCCACAAAATTTCTCTTGAATTTGACATCTTATCCATTCTTACTTCCTTTGCTATATAGCTCAGGCTCCCAACACTGTTATCGGGATTGCTGCAGTACCCTCCTACCAACCTCTCTAAGCCAATCCCACCCCACTGTCCTATCTTACACCAATTACAATCCTTTCCATGTAGAAATCACAGAATCGGTGATTTCCCTGGTGCCGGTGGGATCAAGTTAACATTTCTTGGCCTGGCATACCAGACTAGTCAACAGCTGGCTCTAACCTACCTGTCTGCCTCCCATCCTGTTACTCTCCCGCAAGCTATATAAACTCTAAACATAGCCAGGCCATTCTCATTCTATTTCCATGATGGGAGTGTCCTTCCACCCCCCATTCCTGGATCTTTTTTTTTTCTCCCAAGTGAACCCTGTTCATTCTTTACAGTGGACTTGGATGTCCTCTCCTTTGTGAAACCTTCTCTGTTCCTCCCTGATGCCTTGATCCTAGCCCATTAAAACTATTCCCTCCTGCGTGTCCTCTGACTCATATACCTCTAGCATAGCCCTTCAACTCCTTACATATGGGATCTTGTTTGAACATCAGTTCCCACATAAATGATAGGTTCTCTGAAAAAGGGGAGCATTATTTACCCCTTAAGAGCTATTAAAATTTCTTCTGTTCTGCATGGGGTCAATGCATGTTTGCTAACCAGTCTTCCAGTGTCTTAATTTCCTGATAGGTTCTTTTGCCTTTTTGTTACTTGTTTGTCTCCATTTATTTAGTCAAACAATTCTCTTTTTTTCTTAGAGCAGATAATTTATGGAACTGATTTTTATACAATTCATAATTCTTTACAAATGACCTGGGATAAAGTTTATCTTAAAATTGTTACTGAATAAAGATGATCCACATAAATAAATTCTATAGGAAAGACTATAGTGAGAAGTTTTTAGATTTAGGAAAGATAGACTTCGTAAGCTGTGTAGTCTAATAACTTTTTAGTGTGGTCATTATTTTAAAAGTCTAAATTTCCATATACATTTAGGTCTGTTCTATGTTTCTTTTTTTGTTCTATTAGTCTGCCTATTCAAGTACTAATGCCACATTATTTTAATTATTCAGGTTTTATGATATGTTAATATCTAGTATGGCCTACTTTCTACAGTTCCTTGCTTTTTTATTTTTATTTTTTAATTTTTAGTGGTTTCCAAGATTTTCTTGCATGTTTATTCTTCTAGATGAACTTTATAGCTATTCGTCTAGCTTCACGGAGAAAAAAAACCTGGCTTTTTAGAAGCACACATTTATGTATAAAGGTTTTATTTTTCTTGTTAATATAATAGGTAAAATTTGTCATATGTTTTAGTTACTTACAGAGCACTTGAAACTAGTAAAGTTGCATTTAAAATGGTCCATCATTTTAAAATTTCAGAAATTATGACTACTCGTCCAAATCAGCAAATGCCTATGGTGTACTCACATGGTGGTTAAAAGCAGACTCCACACACAGACTGCCTGGGTTTGAATCCATCCTTGCCTCATATTTTATTAGCTCTGTGGCCACGTAGGGAAAGCGTTTTAATCTCTCTGGGTCTGATTTTCCCTGTCTGTGAAATGTAGATGATAATCCTACCTCCATTACAAGAGTATATGAGAGTCAAATGAGTTAATACACATAGGGTACTTAACACTGTACCTGCCTGTAATATTACTATGTAGAAGACAGCTTCAATCCAGCAGCAAACAAGGGAAATGCAGCGCCTGCCTTTATTCCTTCCTAGTGGAAATGTCTTTTCTTTTGTGAATTTTGTTTTTTTAGTACCTGTAACAGTCTATATTTGCATAGCGTATCATTTGAAATTCTTTCATATACATTATCTCTCACGGCAAATCATGATGAGGAAAGGCAAATATCATCTCAATTTCACTGAAGACCATAACCGAGATCTCGAGTTTAACTGATTCACATTAGTGTCTTCTGTTTTAATTTCTTTAGAATATTTGTCCTGTCCCTCCTGTCTACCATTTTTCTTGCTTCTTGTTGTGACTAATGTTCTTTCACTCTTAACAACATTTTTGAGGTTGTTTATTTTTGCTTCCATAGACACTGAAAAGCAAAGTAGCTAACTTAGGTTTTAGTTTGTTTTGTTTGTGGATTATGTACTGTTAATTGGTTTTTAGCATTTCATGATGACATCAGATCATTGCAACTGCCTCCCAAATGGATTTGCTGGCCTCTCTTCATTCTTGCACAAAGGATATTCTTAAAATACAAACATGTTTACTTTCCTGCATTTAAAGTCCTTAAGTGGCTTCTAGTCACCTACTGGACAATGTCCAAATTTCATAATATGGCATATGAGGGGCCTTTTGTGAGCTGGCTCCCTTGTACCATTTCCTGTCTCTGCCTTGTGGTAGGTGAACCTTGCACTGAAACTTCCTTTCTGCAATTCCCTGAATATCTGGGATGCCTTCCTACCCTTGTCTACTTGGAGAACTTAAATTCAATTAGGTGACACCTCCTCTTATGGTATTCCCCCACCCCTATACTCCTGTCCCCATCCTCTGGAGAGGCTACCAAGTGCCCCTGCTCTCTGTTTTCTAGGAAACAGACATCCTTTACTTGAATGTTTCCAGCCAGACAGTGAGCTCCAGGCATTTTGATTGTTCATTTTTGTGTCCTCAGTGACTACCATACAGCAGGTTACATATTAAAAGCAAAACCAGTAAATATTCAAAAACAAAAACAATCTGAGCAGTAGCTGAACAACTTGATACATAAACCAGATTCATTTGTACAGAACCTATATTAAAGACAAACTCTGCTATGTAGGTAAAGCTAATTTTCATATTATAATGACAGTAATAAATATCTTGGACTTGTACGGAATTTTGGTTTTTCAGATGTGCTTTCATATAACATGATATCAATTGAAGGATTTTATAAATGAGAAAAGGCCCAATGATTGGTCAAAGTAAATGACAGTAAACCAGGTTAGTACATGACAGCTGGGTTAGGAATTGACTTAGGCTCTAATAAATATTGTTTTCTCAGAAATTGGAATGTATTTATTACAAGGTGCTGGCTATAGCAGGTATTTAATTTTAATCAGTGCTGTACTTATATTAACCCATTTTAATTTTCACAACAATGTATGTTGTAGATTCTAGGAACAGAGCGGTCAAACAACTTAAATAACTTACTCAAGGTCACACAGTTAATAAATGACAGTGCTAGAATCTGAACCTAGGCAATATGGCCTCGGTGACTTAAATTTTCCACTTCAACTTAACATTATGTGGAGGCTGCTCAAATATGCTATTGGTACCTACTCTACTTAAAGATAGTGCTTCTTCTTCATCTGTCTTTGTATTTCCTTAGCAGCTAACAGAATAGGTGCTTGATATATATTTTCAGGATGCAGATATTTTAGCATATGTCTCAAATCACTGATTTCTGTATCAAAGCTATTTTCTTCAAGATCAAAACAAGGATCTTCAAGATTCTTCTGTTGGAATCTGCATCTCCCTTAATTAATTAACCAATAATTAATTAATGGTATGCATTTATTATGGCTCTGAGGTTCACTGATATAATTGTTCAAGAAAGCTACTCTGAAGTGGGCTTCAGCGTAGCTCTTCCCTGGACCCACGGCCAGTCACTGACTTCATGGGATGTGTCAGCCTATTTAATAACATGTCTACCTCCTTTAAATCTTGCTGTTAATTAATTTAGTTAAAACAATTCAAAGTTATTGGTAACAAATGAGGACAAGTGAATTCACTGATAACTTGGCTGGTGATGCAATCAGTGGTACAGACCAATGTTACTCAAGGTCCATCAGCTGATTATCTGCACCAAGTCAGATAATCACCTGCGCTGCTTACAAATATGCAGATTCCTGGGCTGCACCTTAGATATTCTGAACCAGAATTCTGGAAAGATTCAAGAATGAATATCAAGAAGGTGCATTTATAATAGGTTTCTTTAGAGATTCTTATGCATGTTAAGGTAAAGACGTAGTGAGATAGATAATTTGAGTCATCTACTAATTCTGTTATACTTAAAATACCTTTTAGTTTTCTCTTCCAACTAAAGCCACCTAAGTAAATCTATTTCTTTGTTATATTTCCTTGTATATCACAGCCAACGCTTTCCATCTTTTTGACATTACTGTTTGAAACCTGAATCAATTTACTTTGATCATGATTCACCCTGTTTGATGACTGTATATTATCCAAATAACATACTGCTACAGTTTAGGATAATCTCTAAAATTATCATAACAACAATTTTATGACAATTATTTTTCTATTGAATGACTGGATAAATAAGGCATTCATGGAAAATAATGTACTTGTCATCTTATTATTAATTTTTGGGTCCAGTTTATATGCATAATTGGAATTTTTGAAGTATGCCTTTATTTTGGTAGATCTGAAACAAATTTTTTCAAGATTATAAAAATGAGATGAACAATAAAGCAGAATAACTACATTTTGAATTAATACTTAAAATAGCTAATACTATACCATTTAAATTTGGTATTTAAAAGAGAAAAGTAGTCATTTAAAAATAAATGCCATATATTTTAATGAATTCAGGCAATGATTGTGAAATCTTTAATGTATTATTCACTGTCTCCACTTCCAAGATAAAGATAGCATTAATAAACTTACTATTATGTGAAAAGTTGAAAAAAGCATTCAAACTTCATTGCAATTGTTACACACAAATCCCAACTACTACAGACAAGTTTCATCAAATATATTTATGGCAACCACACTTGTTTTGAGATTTTTACTGGAATTTCAAATACCCTGATTGTACCTCCCTTGCCGGCCTTCCCTGAATGCATCATTCTTAATTATAACATCCTATTAGATTTTCTTTAGAGCAGTTATAATTATCTGGTTTTTTTCTAATGAATTTATTCATTTGCTTATTGGTCTGTCTCCTCCACTAAATTACAAGGTCTAAGAGACCAGAGAGTGCTACTGTCTTACTAATCACTTATTCCCAGCACCTAGAACCGTGCCTGGTAGACTACTTATAAAAGAATCATTGGCAACTGACTGACTGAATGGATTCAAGTCCTAGCATAAGTGGTCCCTGAGAAAAAAGGAGTATTTTTTCTCATTCTGTACTTTGGTTTCTCCAACTTTGAAACTAAACTGAATCATGTCAAACCTTCAGATGCAGTATTGCTATCTGAGAAAAATATTTAGAAATGCGTAAACAACATTCATGAAAGCATAGGGAATATTTACTGTAGCCTGTGGCATTGCCATGATACCCACAACAATGTTTAAGAAGCCCCTACCTGGGCCAGGCATGGTAGCTCATGCCTGTAATCCCAGCACCTTGGGAGGCAGAGGCAGATGGATCACCTGAGGTCAGGAGTTCAAGACCAGCCTGGTCAACATGGTGAAACCCTGTCTCTACTTAATATACAAAAAAATTAGCTGAGTATGGTGGTGGGCACCTGCAATCCCAACTACTCAGGAGGCTGAGGCAGGAGAATTGCTTGAACCTGGGAGGAAGGGGTTACAGTGAGCTGAGATGACGGCACTGTTCTCCAGCCTGGACAACAAGAGCAAAACTTCGTCTCAAAAATAAAAAATAAAAAAGCCCCTACCACTCAACTGCTCATAATGTATCTCCAGTGAATGAGAGCTAATGTTATTATTATTAATCATATAATTAATGCATTTCTTAACCTTTGAGGTTTCTTTTCTGTTTTTATTTTTTTGGTTTTTTTTAATAATCTGGGCCTCACTGGTACATTATATCCATTTTTACAAAATATAAGGCAATTTGAAATTCTTCCAATTAGTTTTATTTTGAAGGACAAGAAACAAGCATATAGCTATTATGAACATGATAATTTCATTTTATTTTTTATTTAATTTTTAAATCTGTAATTTTTTTCTTGTCTGCAAATGGTGACTTAACATTTTAAAAGTACTGTTCAATCAAGTTCACAAAGCATATTTCCTTTTGTCAGAATTAGGTGTTGCATGGAATATGCGAAAGGAATACTTTTTTTTATAGCACAGTATGTTCAGATTCTGACATAAAATACATAGAAGAAAAAAGTATTGGTTACCATGAACCAAGAGTTCCTGAAAGATGTGAATGTCTTGGTGAAAAGGTGCTATGCTATACATTTCTCATCAATTTATAATGGAAAATTGCTAATAGATGCTTAAGTTAATTAAGTGGAAATATTAAAGATTTCAAGTCTGTTGTCCCAAAGCAAACTGCTTCTGATTGACTAATGCTGGGGATAAACCAGGGCACTGTTATTAAGTGAGTGCTGACCCTGAGAGCTTGTTTACATGAAAAGCGGGCAGGTTTTCATGCTCTGACACACTTCTGCTCTGCTTCTGTCACGCTGCCCCTCGATGGCTCACCTCTACAGAATACATAAAAGGTGGCTACCAAAGGTCAGTGTGTAGGGTTCAGATGCGAGGTTCGCTATCCTGAAGCATCTGTGGCTGGGGAGGGGTAAGGAAGGCAGGGAAGGGTGCAGGAAGGTATATGGAGTAAAAGTTGGTTTGTTGGTCACTTATGAAACGGCAGAATTGGTTCTAAATCCCATAAAACACTGCAGCAATTCCAGACAAAGTATATCTCTGAAGCTGTGTTAGTTTTTCCTAACGTATCTCTTCCTTACTAAGGACTTAAGAGGAGGTTTGGAAGGTTTTCTGAATATTAATAACATTTTTAAAGGGTCCCATTCAGATCCCTACTAGGTTTAGTTCTAAATATATGTGATACAATTTTATTTCATTTTTATCTTATCAAGGATCTTTTTATAGCTTTTAGCCTTGAGGTAGTGAATTCAAATAGACTACTACCCATAAAGTAAGATATCATTGCCTTTCTGCCTTACTTGGCCTAATAACTACTTCTTTAGTGATTCATGGGGTATGTGACCTCTATAACTCTCACAGGTATGGCTCTACTCCTACCTTTTACATCCCTCACTGTCTGCATCGTGCATTTTGAAACTTCATTACTTATCCTCCAATGAAATTCTAAGCTTGTCAAGGACAGGGACTCTATTCTAATGTAGTTTTAATAGAATTGACTCCCCCCTCCTTCTCACTTTCAGCACCTTCCCTAGCAGCTCACACAGTGGGCACTACATAAGTCCCTGCTGAACTGAATTCCGGAATGTGGTTCACTCTCTATAGCATTCACTCTACATAGTCTTTCTGACCTTACTGCCTCTTAGAAATCTTAGTGCTTGAAATGTCTACACAGGGAAACACTGTCAGTGCCCAGGCCTGCTCCACTCTGGGATTGTATATTACCCTCATATTAAATCTTTCGGGTGGGGTTTGACTAGAGCTGTAAGCAATATTCTAACTTTGAAGTAATTAAGTTCCAAAGTAAGATGCTCTGCTATGTTTCAAAAACAAGTTCAGACACAAAATTTGGGTCTCAGTGGCCACAGCAATAGGTTGTCATAAAAAATATTATTTTAATTCTAAGCAAAAACCAGACACATTAAACATAGAATATACAGAAAACTGCAACTATAAGCACTCTCAATAATTTTCCTTTCTGTTTTCAATAAAGTGACTGTTTTCTATCTGTGTAAGATGTAGCAGGAAAAAAACATATTTAATGAACTAACAGGTGGGTAACTTAGAAGTGGACTAATTAACAAATGATACTGGGCTGCAGTTATTTGGCAGATCCTCAAAAAAAAAAAAATACCTGAAAGTGGCCTTTATATAACACTTGATAACCCTGAAAAGCATTTCATTTTTTTCAGAGTACTTAAAAGCTTAATTCTCTATCCACTGCTATTATATTTCACTGCCAATTTGAAGAAAATGAATGATTCTAATCTTGGATTTCACAATCAGCCTTTAGAGCCAGTTCATAGTTGGTACTTAAAACAGCTCTAATGCAGATTATTGTGTAATTACGGTAAATGCCAAAATAATATAATTAATCTTAACTACTTTGCCAAATTAAAGCATCATAGAAGAAAAACAACAAGGCAACGTTTGTTTTTTTTTTTGTAAGCACATACAAAATTTTATAATTAAGTATATTCTTAAAATTCAAAAGCAGCTAGTATCAAACTGGTAAAAGAAATTTAACCACATCTTTGGACACTACCAAGAACAACTGTCAAAAATATATCCTATTTGCACTTATATTAGAGATAGTTTTCATTTCACTGTCTTTTATCAATAGGTTACTAAAGCATAAAACATGTTTACCACTTTTAAGTTACAAAGTCAATTTTAAAGCTAATCATTACAACTGTTTGAGCCTCAGCCACCATGACTTTATTCCTCATGTCACCCAGCACCTATGTAGCAGGTGTACTGCTGGAAATAGTGAATGCTTGGGACTGACTGCCATGCGGCTTGAACAAAATACCTTCAAGAATCACAAATGACAGTGACAGGAAAGAAGTGCTCTCTGTTGCTAGGTTAATCCTTCCACAGACTGGAGCTTTTGCCCCAGAGACATTCTCCTAGGCTGGAGGGGATAGAGGAAGGATGGGAAAGGTGTAAGTGAGCTTCTGAGATCAATTCACATGCTTCTATTAGCTGAATGTGGCCCTTATTCTATTTTTAAATCATTTAGATAAAATGTGACAGTGGATGCATATAAAGGAAAATTTAATTCTACCTTTGAAGGGATCCTTGTTAGAACAGATTTATTTTTCCCAAATTTGAAGTGATTTATCTTATTCCTAGTCACTTTCCAAAATGGACTATATTAAACAAGAACTCTTTTTTTTTTTGAGATGGAGTTTCACTCTGTTGCCAGGCTGGACTGCAGTGGCCTAATCTTGGCTCACTGCAATCTCTGCCTCTTAGGTTCAAGTGATTCTCCTGCCTCAGCCTTCTGAGTAGCTGGGACTACAAGCGCCTGCCACCATACCCAGCTAATTCTTGTATTTTTAGTAGAGATGGGGTTTCACCAGGTTGGCCAGTAGTCACCTCATGACCCGCCTGCCTCGGCCTCCCAAAGTGCTGAGATTACAGGCATGAGCCACCACGCCCAGCCTAATAGGAACTCTTATTAATATTTTTTCATTATTCCACCAGTATAGGTAATTCCCCCGGCAAACATCAAGAATCACTTCAAGAAGCACATCAACCAGCCTAAGAACTACTGTAAATTTTTATAAAAGATCATTTTTGAGCTGACAAATACTAACTTTTAGGTTGGACAAGCAGTTGTTGAGGAAAATGTGCCACCTGTTCAGGAACAGCTGTTTCTGACTGACACAGAGCAAACAGGTCACCAGAGGGTATAAGGCCTGAGGAGAAAGAAGAGGAGGTCACAGGATAGTTTATATTTCAACAAACCAGGTAACATACATTCTCTGTACCTACTACCCCACCATCTCCCTCTGGGGTCCTGGGGGCAAGAAAGAGGATGCTGTGTAGCACAGCACTGCCCAATGGATGCAGGGCACTGGTGTGCATTTCACAAATGCTTTCTGATAATGCTGGGGATGGAATAACCAAGAATTATGAATAGCATATAATAAAATGAAATAAGTTGCATGTATAATAATGCAGAAATCTGATTCAATGAGTTAGACTTTACTTGTGAGGTTTAAAAACAAACTTACCATCTTAGATTGCTCTCTTAATCTCCAGAAAAAAAACAACAGGAAGGCACACAAATTTTGAAAATGTTATTGGCTTTTTTGCTCACAGACATCGAGTAATTTGTCCCTATCTTAGAGGTAGTTGTCTACATATATATATATATTTTTTTGCGTGCAACCTTCTGGTAATTAAGGAAGATTCCTAAAAGAGATGTTATTGCATTGGTAAACTCTACCAAGACAAATTTAACCACAGGAGGAATTTGCTTATGACCAAATAAACAGAGGTGCTACTGTGCTTTTCCTGCCTAGCTGGGCCAGCTTCCCACAGCAACTTGAGAAGACAGCAGAGGTAATGAGCAGCCACCCAAAAAATCATACATGCGGAACCCATCACCATTTTGCTAAGCCAGATGTCACAGACCTTTATGATTCCCCCTAAATCAAGGCTGGAAAAGATTTAAATAAAAACGTTAACGGTCTCATCTGTTAACTTGAATTAACAAGAAACAACTGCCCACAAAGAAATTGAATGCTTAACAATTCATTAGATGCTTTTTAAAAATTAATTTAGTTTTAAAGGGACTTGGAACTACTGCTACCATTGAGCGCAGCCCTAATGCCAGTCAGCAATCTAAAAAATATGCATACGGTTAGTCGCAATGACCAAAGAATGTAGACACGTGAGCAAATTTGCCACCACTAACAGCAAAGCAACCCTAGGTACGTGCTCAAGTCATGGTGGGGATGTTCATCCTCTGGAGACTAGGATAAACCATGCTAATAGCCAGATCCCTAAGCAACTTGCTTTCTCCCGACTTTCACACTACAGCCATTACAGCACTTGCTGATTCATAAACCAAAGCTTTATTCACCACAGCGGGTAAAAGGTGGTGGTCACTTAAAAGACTTTCCCATGCCGCTCTTCAGTACCAAAACCTTCCCAAGAATTATTTTCCAGCATTCAGAGAATCGTTCCTATGGGCAGCTATTTCCCAACTCCTTTTCCTGCCTGTTTCAATTTTGATTCTAGTATCAGGATAGAAATTACCCAGGGCAGGCTCCTGGGGATTGAGAAGAGAAACTGTTATTATAAACTTTAGCCTTCAGATCGGAAAAAAGTTCTCAGAAATTAAAATAAAAATCAAGTTGAGCCAATCTTGAAAGTAAGCAACAGACTCCTTAGGACCAGAGGGTCATCTGAGGTGACGTGGTGGAATCTCCTTACATGAACATCATTCAATCATGGCCAGTACAAAAAGCTAGCTTCAGTTTCAAATGCTGCCTCTTTTTGAGGGAGGTTTAGGTATTTTTCCCATCTATGGAGTCCTTATGATCCTCAAATAGATTCCTGCCTAGGAATTTTAGTCTGTGCAGTTTTGTTTGTGTTTTCGATTTTCTCATAGTTACTAACCAAGGAATGCTTCTTTCTAGAAGAAAGTTCCAGCGTGGTGTCATACAGGCTTTCCACAAAATTTCTAAGGCAGGGAACATTTACTTCATTTTTAACAGCCTGAAATAGAGATGCATATGACTATTATATTAATAAAAGTGTTGATTTTGTGATGCAATTTGAAGGAGTTTTTAGAAATGAAAATGTAACTCACAGCAGCGACTGGAACAAGGATTTCAACAAAAAGCCCGGCCAAGGCATGCTTGATATCTTTGTCTTTGACCTCGAGGAAATAATGTGCACATTCCTGGGAAGCAGAAAAAGGGTATAGGGAGGGACAGTAGATTGAAATGTACACATAGAATGTATTTAAACAAGTTTCAGTCAATAGCTCTTAATTCAATCATATATCAACATAGCATATTCCATAGTCTATTAAAAATCACTGGATTCAAACATTTATATTGAAATTTATATGTTTGCAGTGGCCTCAATGACATTCTGCAAGGCTGGTTTTTTCACTCTTCTATTTCAAATCACTATTCTAAAAGGACAAAGTATCTCTAACCAGCGAGCATGCATGTATCCACCGAATCACTGGTTGATTGATTCAGTCATTCACTTCCAATACATTTCCTTTTATTACTTAGTGTGTGTGGGTCTCTGGGCTCCTGCTTAGCCCACAGACACAGATCCCCAGGGAAGGTAAACATGGGAAGAGAGGCAGAAGACATCAAACTTATTTTAGGCCCTATGCCTGACAGCCTCGGGCACAGAGCTGTTTACTTGCTCGCTTTGACATTTTAGGTGCGTTTATTATTCACATAGTTTCATAAGCAAGTCTGGAACGTTTCCCTTTCCCACATCTACAAGGAAACCTTTAGAAGGGTTCCTCAAGAAGGATACTACTGCCTGTGGACTGTTGTCCTATGTAAGGGTGTTCTTGGTTGCTCAGGGACTCATTCTATAGGAAAATGGGCCTGCTAACATTTTTTTTTTTAAACAAAATGTCAACTTTTTTAAAAGCAAAGTTGGCAGAATTCTGCCCATCTCTCTCCCCTTCCTGGCCTTATTGATAGTAACTTATTGTGATCTATATCAGGTATTATTTTCATTCAAGAGTCCAGGGCAGACAGGCGCCACAGCTCACACCTGTTAATTCTGGCACCTTGGGAGGCCAAGGCAGGCAGATCACTTGATCCCAGAATTCCAGACCAGGAAATGGAATGGACAATATGGTGAAACCCTGTCTATACAAAAAAATACAAAAATTAGCTGGGCGTGGTGGCATGCACCTGTAGTCCCAGCTACTCAGGAGGTTGAAGTGGGAGGATCACTTGTGCCTGGGAGGCAGAGGTTGCAGTGAACCAAGATCAAATCACTGCGCTCCAGCCTGGGTGACAGAGTGAGACCCTGTCTCAAATTAAAAAAAAAAAGAAAGAAAGAAAAGAAAAGGTCCAAGGCTACATATATTGAATAACATGTTAATATCTACATTGGCTATTTCCCTTTATTTTCTGTTGCCATTGGGAAGATTGCCAAAAACAGCCCCTAACGTCCTCATTCTATCAATATCATATTAAGACCTCAGCTCAAGGTTGGCAACACCTGTATGGGAAGTCACTGAAACAGCTTTCACATACAGATGAGCTCTATAGTTCCCAGAATAGTTGTTCTTTTCCTACATTATTTTGCATAAGTATGTAATACTCTCTGAAGTCCTAATTCGTGTATGTAGATACAAGAGTGGGACACAAATAATAAAATATTGAACAGTTACTGAGTGTTCGTCATGTGCTAAGAATCCTCACTACCACTCTCTAAGGTTAGTGTCGTTATCATCACCTTGCTGATAACGGAAGTGAGGATGAAAGGGGTTAAGTGTGACGGGTCAGGTCATAGAGCTGGTAAGTGCTGGAACTTGAATTCAAACCCAAGAAGTTTGATACGTAGTCCCCCCCCCCCGCCAATATGTAATAGTTTCATTGTGACATAATTTATGTAGTATGCAATTCACCCATTTAACATATACAATTCATTGGCTTTTAGTATAATCACAATTGTGTATCCATTACTACTGTCAAATTTAGAGCCTTTTAATGATACCCAAAGGAAACTCTACTCCTCAGCAGCCATCCGCAACCTCCCTATCCACTCCCCCTCCCCAGCCCTAGACAACTGTTAATCTACTTTCTGTCTCTATGGATTTGCCTATTCTGGACATTCTATATAAATGGAATAACACAATACAAGGCCTTTTGTGTCTGGTTTCATTCACTTAGCATAACATTTTCAAGGTTCATCCATGTTGTAGCATGTGTTAGCTTCACTACATTTTATGGCCAAATAATATTCTAATATAGGTATTCTCTATCCATTCATCATTTTATAGACATTTGGGTTGCCTCTACTTTTTGGTAACCATGAATAATGCTGCTATGAACATTTGTGTTCAAGTTTTTGCATGGACATGTATTTTCATTTCTCTTGTGCGTATACCTAGGAGTGGAATTGCTGGGTCATATGGTAATTCCAGGTTTTGCTATTTGAGGAACTGCCAGAGCCAGGCTGTTTTCCAAAGTGGCTGTGCCATTTTGCATTCATACCGGCAGTGTATGAGGTTCTAATTTTTCCACACCTTCACCCAGAATTGTTATATTTTTGACTGTAGTCATCCTTGGAGTCGTAAAATGGTAAAGCTTATATTCATAATCCATCCTTCAGAACCCTCTAGCAAGGCCATCACCAAATTTAATTCATAGCAGCATTTTAAAAATTCCTTCAAATACCAAAGTTTTGTAAACTCTAAGAGCTGAGTATTCTGTTAAATCCTCCTTAGTGACAATTCTTTTGTTATGTACCATGATAGGTACTGGGCAATAAATATCAAACCTGTATTGTTTAGTTGATTTTTAAAAAATTAAAATTCCTTTCTATAGTAAGAATAAAACAGATTTCTTTATTATAAGTCCTCATGCCTGTGAATGTCAATGTAGCCAACCCAATGTTATCAATTTTAAAAAATGAAAAAAGTCAGCTATATTTTATTCACAGAACAATATGTACCAATGGGTGAAAGATAAAAAAAGTCAACAAACAAGCAATCCCACTGTATACTCTCCTCCAAAGATGATATGAAAATTTAGAAATGAAGTTATGTGCCTGCAACTGTACTATTTGGTTACAAAGCACTTCATGAATTATTTAGACAGAATGCCTCTCCATACTGACAAGTAATTGGGTTTTCATGTTGCAGGTTCATCATTTTCAGGACGGGAAGTGCTCAAGTTGATAGCCCCTCAGCTCTCCTGCCTAAGACATTACCTGCATAAACTGAAGAGAAGCCTCGAAATCCTCCACTGGATACATCTTAATTCGAAAGAATTTCATCCCCATTATCAAGCTGATGATGCTTTGAACCACATATGGGTTCTGCTCTTTGTGCCGTAATTCTTTTAGCTCCGCCATAAATTTCTTCTTTACAGCAGGGAATCTAAGAAGACAACAGATGAGATTTATCAAATAATGGGTGGGAAAGGCTCTGCAAGGGGGGCCTCCGGCATCTGGGAGTGATTGGGCAGAGCAATGGAATCCTTCAAATCAGCTGAAGTACAACAGCCATGATTTTGTAAGGATTTGATGTTTTGGATTTGACAAAGGATCCAATTTTCTTCTCCTTTTCCCCTCTTATACTGTAAGATGCTCATCATCTCCAACAGGCAAGGGGCCAGATCCCGGGTCATTTAGACCATCTCAAAATAGTCTAGCTCTTAAATTGAGCATGACAGAAAGCCTCATGTCCTCAGGCTTGGCCATTTTCAACATAGTTGCAGACCCCAGAGCCTGAAGTATCAAATAGTGAATCTATTAGCAATAACATACTAGGTTAGTGATTTTTGACAGTGACAGCAAATAATGTTGGGATTTGTATTCCAAATAATGCCAGGAAGTATTCCTGCATCTACTTTTAAAGTTTTATATTATTATTTCCTTTATAATTTTGGGATAATGATTATTGAAAAATATATTTTGGGTTAAAATGCCTGGTAATGGGAATATTAAAATTATATCTAAAAGGTAAAGATGAATGGGCTGTCTATTACATTCACAAAATTTTACAATTTTATCTGGCAAATACAAAACAAACAAAAAGATGCAGTCCAGTCCCTATCCTCAAAGTATTGGTATTGTTTGAAAGTAAAATAATACTAATTACAACAACAATAATATTATAATACAGGTTTGAAAATAGAACAGATCTTACAGCTAAGAGAAAGCAGAAGCAGATCTTCGAAGTACCTAAGGGTAGAGAAGTGTACACATAAAAATTGTCCAGCCAGGTGTGGTGGCTCATGCCTGTAATCCCAGCACTTTGGGAGGCTGAGGCAGGTGGATCACCTGAGGTCGGGAGTTCGAGTCCAGCCTGACCAACATGGAGAAACCCTGCCTCTACTAAAAATACAAAAATTAGCCGGGCATGGTGGCACAGGCCTATAATCTCAGCTACTCGAGAGGCTGAGGCAGGAGAATCGCTTGAACCCAGGAGGCAGAGGTTGCGTCACTGCACTCCAGCCTAGGAAACAAGAGCGAAAATGTGTCCCTGAGAATGTGTCACTGCACTCCAGCCTGGGCAACAAGAGCGAAACTCCGTCTCAAAACAAACAAAAAAACAAAAAAACCAAAAACTGTCCAAACCACTAAGTCTGAAACAGCTGGTTTGGCTATTCATTAAAAATACACACACACACTCACACACACACACTCTCTCTCTCATACTCACACACACACTTTCCAAAGAAAACAGTCTAAGATTTATTGTATTTTGTTTTCTGAGACTATTAGCCTGAGGTTCCATGAATAATTAGAAGCAAGCCATGATTAAAAAGGGTAATTGTGGCTGGGTGCGGTGGCTCAAGCCTGTAATCCCAGCACTTTGGGAGGCCGAGGCAGATGGATCACCTGAGGTCAGGAGTTCAAGACCAGCCTGGTCAACATGGTGAAACCCTGTCTCTACTAAAAATACAAAAATTAGCCGGGGGTGGTGGTGTGTATGAGGCTGGAAAATCGCTTGAACCTGGGAGACAGAGCTTGCAGTGAGCTGAGATCATGCCACTGCACTCCAGCCTGGGTGACAGATCAAGACTCTGTCTCACCAAAAAAAAAAAAAAGGTAACCGTGATTATAAAAGTTAAAGGTGAACTAGCAGAAGTTTGGATCAACTCTTAAGATCTTGAAGTAGAAATATCAGGACAAATAAAGTAGGCAGTAAACATATAGACATTGTTGAGGTGGGTGGATCACGAGGTCAAGAGATCGAGACCATCCTGGTCAACACGGTGAAACCCCGTCTCTACTAAAACTACAAAAAATTAGCTGGGCATGGTGGCGCGTGCCTGTAATTCCAGCTACTCAGGAGGCTGAGGCAGAAGAATTGCCTGAACCCGGGAGGCGGAGGTTGCAGTGAGCCGAGATCGCGCCATTGCACTCCAGCCTGGGTAACAAGAGTGAAACTCTGTCTCAAAAAA
>NW_016107423.1:404165-435404 GCF_001604975.1 Cebus imitator | reverse complement strand
ACAGGGGCTGGTGGCTGACAAGAGGGGATTTTGAAGTGCTGGTAATTTTCTTGGCTTAGGTGGGAAGGTAACATGGTGTCCATTTTATAATAATTTGTTTAACTTCCTTATGGATTTTTCTCTATGTTTGCTACATGTATTTCTCAACAAAAAAATATTTTTAAAAGGCAATAGAACAGAAAATATAAATAGCTTCAAGACGATTTAGATAACTTATGAATGAGATATTCCCTAATGGGTTATTAGCATGGCTAGGAATATGTCAGGGTATATTACTAATCTTTGGTGGCATTTTGTGAACGTCTGCAAAACACCCAATTTTAAGATAGCACCCCAAACTGGCCCCTTTGGACATTTAAAAAATACTATTAGAATATGGTAGAAAATATTAGTTCTGTTTACTTTATAAGTAAAATTTCATGGAGATTAATTGGTATATTAATTTTTCAGATTAGGAAATTAGCAAAAATTAAAATAGAAGCTTTATTCAATTTACAAAAATCTATTTGGTATCAGCACATTCTCTGTTCCTACTGCAGACCTACTATTAGGGCTGAATTGTGTGTCCCTCAAATTCATATGTTGAAGTCTGAACCTTCTGAGACCAGAATGTGACTATATTTGGACACAGGGCCTATAAAAAGTCAATTAACTTAAAACAAAGTTATTATCATAAAATGGACACCATGTAATCTCCCTAGCTAAGCTATTCGGCTAAAATGAAGTTATATCTTTGTGTGTGTCTCTGTACCTGTCTCCCCTTCTTGTAAGGATGTCACATGACTGGGAGATGAGTTCAGAGACACACAGAGAAGACCATATGCAGATACTGGAAGTAAATGGCCACATACAAGCCAAGGAGAGAGGCCTCACAAGGAACCAACCCTGCTAACACCTTGAACTTGGACTTCAACTCCAGAACTGTGGGAAATAAATTTCTGTTGTTTAAGCCAATTAGTCTGCAGCACTTTGTTATGGCAGCTTGAGCAGAATAACGTACCTACCGCATCAGTAATTCTGGAGATGAAGTCCAGTAATTTGTGTTTAATAAGCTCTGCAGGTGTTTCTGATGTGACAAAGTTTGAGAAACACTGGTGCAGACTAACAATAACAAGATATATCTGTAAGTTGTTTTACATTTTAAATGATCATACTGTTTCACATTTTGATCCTTATCTACAATCCAATAAATTAGGCAGTGACTGCATTTCCAATTAACAGATTGGAAAACCACAGTAGCAAATCAGAGACTCAAACCCAGGGGTTTTGGTACAAATTCCAGGAATTTCCATTATACCACAGCTATCTTAGGCAGTGGTAACTGTGACATGTAGACTCTGCCCTCTCTAGAATAGTTTATAGTTTAATTAGGAAGATAAAACAGGGTAGCACTGACCATGAGCCATGTGAATCACAATACTAATAATTTACCAGGGCCTACTGTGTGTTAGCACCTGCTGGACACTGCCCAGACCTTTCTGATCTTCAGAAAGGTCAGATGAACTAGGTTCCATCACTTTATCATATTTCACACTGACTATTTGGTGAATAACACACTTAAAGAGGCTTCGGGGCAGGCATCAGAGAATGAAGGGGCTCTTTTCGGCTGTGTAATTAATTGCAGAGAATTTCAGAGGAGATTTGAGTTGGGGTAAAGGTGAGCAGAGGTCATTCAGCAGAGATGGATAAAAGGTAGGGAGCAGAAATGACCATGGCCAAGCAATGGAAGTGATACTTTCAATTAAAATTATAAAAATATAATAACCCCAAACTGAATTTTAAAAAATTGTATTTCTGTTCATATTATTTCCAGATACTAAAATAACTATAGTTTAAATTTTGAAATGTACAAGTTTAGAGAGAAAAATATTATAGGTTAGAGTTATATTGTTTTAAAGATGACATGATACTAAGGAAAGTTTGTTTTTCAGTTTGAATCCACCACTAAAACAAGGAGAGACAGAAAAAGGCAAGTTATTTGTTTAACTCACTATTTCAATATTCTCATGAGTTTAGTGGCTAAAAGTGTATTTCTCGTTTAAAAATAAATATGGCTAACTTTTACTTTTAAAAGTCCCAAATGACATAAACATGTTATTAGCACAAAAGTAATCCAAAAATCTATTTGCATTTAAATATCTGTTTTCTCTTAAAATGACTTTAAGAAAAAAAATTTTTCAATGACCTTTCTTTTAGTATTTACTATTTAGTACTGTATTTAGTAAATACTGTAACTCAATGATTACTTGGTCTTTGGTATACTATAAAATTCACATAAATATAAACCTCTGCTTTAAAATATAGAGTACATATTACAAAAATGAGAAGAACATATAAAGATAATATTGCATAAGAGAAAGTAGTTTAAAAATCTACGATTCTTAGATGAAGCATTATTACTATTTAAATGAGTCTACCAGATTTTAGCCAAAGTACTTAAATTTGTTTTAACTGACTTTGAAAAAGTCAATATTATGTGTGAATAATACTTATTACCAAAAATTTCTTCCCTAAATAATAAGAACGAAACAGCAGCATCACTAGTAAGACTAAAAATAGTGATTCTGCTAAAACTCAAATTCCAAAGTAAGTACTAATAACTGAAGTCATAATCAGGAAAATATTTAATAGCCATTATCATTGGGACTGAGATATATAATCTAAAATTAGAATGATTACTCAACTTTTTTTTTAAAAATATAATCACACTGTACCAGATAAACACACATTCTTTCTTTCCCCCTGAGAATGAAGGAAACAGCACTTTTCTAGGATAACTTTATAATAAAGTAATGGTCCTGGTGTACTTAAGAAAAACAAGTAATGTCATAATTTGTGCGTAGTATGACACTAGTTTAAGTTTACACCATCTACCCATCAAGGTTAACCACACATTGACTAGCTGAGAACACGTAAAGGGCTATTTGAGTTTGCGATTACTACAAGAGCAGACGGGCCAAGAGGTTCACTAGAGACTGGAAAGTACCGGAGCACTGTCCAAACGGAGGATTTCTTATACCCTACTACCGCAGAATGGGGACAAATACCAACATCATAAAAATTTAAAAAAAGCCACTGCTGGCAAGCAAACACCGGCTTGGTGGACCATAAATCTTACCTAAAATGGAAATTCCTGCAAGCTTAGAATATTGCTTAGTTATGACAATGTTTCTCAGCTTATTCACATCCAATTCAGAATCACAGAGCTAAGAAAGGTCATTTGACAGTAACCAATATTATGTCATGCGCAATTCACAAAAACTAAGGAAAACACAAAAAGTCATTTTTTGGCATACTAAAGTTTCCAAATGATAGCTGGAATTTTATGTTGAGATTTTCAGGGTTTGACAGATTAGCAAATATACACGTTAATACCTCATTTTTCCCAGTCTTTTCTAGAAATGAGGTAGATACACATGAATTGGTTTGCCAGATAACTCCAGCTTGTCCATTCAAAATGCCAATGCTTTCATTACTCAACTGCAAAGGAAATCTCTCTAAAATGCATTATACTTTTTTTCTTAATGATTCATGAACCACAATTATTTTAATAGGCTATAATAAAACTATAATATAGCCTCATGCAAAATGGCCCAGACAACTCTATTGTTTAATTCTCATGTATGCTTTGGCCAGTTGTTTTCCTTTCTGCTGCTGCCAGCCATTGAGCTTTATTTCTCAGCGGCATCAGTGTATCGTCCTCTAGAAGTTCCCTTTCCTCCTTCAAACACTGACGTGTTATGTATTAAAAAAAAAAAAAAAAAAAAAAAGGTAGTCAGGATGAGTAGATAAACTGGATTAGATTAAATAAATTATGCCAAAGAGTTTAGGGGGTCTATTTCCTGAGTTTTTCAATGTTTTGGCTAGGTAAGACTGTTAAGTGCTTTTTAAAATTATTGTTTTTTGACAAATTGTGTATTTCTATGCCACTAAGTTAGGAAATTCAATCCCTTGAAGATAAAAATCTCTGTCTGAGGAACGATTGCATTTCACAAGGATCAGAGCATCATGTTGCTTTAAGATGAACTCCTGGCATGAATTCACATTATGTCTCTGGTTCATTTTGCCTAACTTAGGCATTCAGGATCTTGCCTGATTTGCCTCAGGGCTGGACAAAATGAAGCCGGGTAAGTAGGGTGTGACATCACTTTTGGAAGAGGTATATTGTTGTTAATATTCTAACGCAATTTTGTTCTTGCTTGCTAAGTAGTGCTACGGGGCCAGATAATTTTAGCAATGAGAATTTCCCCCCTTAACTTGTTTCCATGACAGAGTCTGGGACATTTTTAGCTCAGCTGAATTAAGTAAGGTCTATAGTAAAGGGGACATTCTAGAATGGAATTTTCCCACTGATAGATGATATATTGTAACCACCCACTCATAGACTAGAGAAAACAGAACTTTCAAAACTGATACGCTTCCTTGGAATATTTAGGCAGAGAGAAATGTAACCTGCTCAGCCCATTTGTTTGATGCACTAGTCTGAAACCCATGGACTCTGGGTAGGATCTGGCCCAAATGCCAAGTAAAAATGATAACTTGGTACCTGTCTTGGAAGAGCTTTCTAGTCAGTTTCAGAGATGGGGCACACATTGTAAAGAGCCCTAGCTCCTTGTAAGCTCAACCCCAACTTCCCTAAGTTAGGGCTGAGAGGAGAGTGAAAGCAGTCATGTTCTCATGGTAGAGGGTTTTGGCATTCACTTACTTGGCTTGTGCCAACACTCCAAGGACTTCGGCATACAGGTCTGCCACAATGTGCATATTGCCAGTGTTGGGACCAAGGTACCTAGGTATGGTATAATTAGACAAGTTAGGGATCCCTGGTCATCTGAAAAAAGGAAACCACTGACTTTGTTTTAGATACCAACTTCAACGTTCAAAGGCGAGAAGTCACCTTACCCTTCTTTGTATTTAAAGTGCTTGAAAGCCAAGTTAATAACATCATGTATTAAACTGTCTATTACAGGATGAAGTGGAATCTGAAAAAACAAAGGTGATTCTTAATTCAGAGGAGAATATTAAAGAACAAATCAGTAACAGTACTTCCAATAACTACATATGACAATCAATAGCCATCAATAAACATAATTCATATGACCCAGCATTGGGAATTCATAATTTTAAAAACTTAGACTTTTACAACTTAAGTAGTTTTTAGATCAATAAATATTATCTAAAAGTAACAATAAGTCAATCACCTACCTGTTTCAAAACTTCTATTAATACTAAAGAAAAAATAAAATCAATGGCGAGGTCCCGTCTTTCCATTAAATAATCTCGCTGTTGTTCATCGCTGTAAAATTTAAAATATTTACATTAAAGCACACTGAAGGTATTCTCAGAGAAATATCATTCATCGAAAATCTAGGATTCCTCCTAATGGACTGCAAAACCCATTTTTTAAATTACATAATTTCAGTGGTAAATACATGCTAACGTTGGCCAGGTACAGTGGCTCATGCCTGTAATCCCAGCACTTTGGAAGGCTGAGGTGGGTGGATCACCTGAAGTCAGGAGTTCAAGCACAGGCTGGCCAACATGGTGAAACCCCATCTCTACTAAAAATACAAAAATTAGCTGGACATGGTGGCCCATGCCTGTAATCCCAGCTATTTGAGAGGCTGAAGCAGGAGATTTCCTTGAACGCGGGAGGTGGAGGTTGCCGTGAGCAGAGATGGTGACACTGCACTCCAGCCTGGGTGACAGAGTGAGACTCTGTCTCAAAAAAACAAGTAAAACAAACAAACAAAAAACATGCTAATGCTCTTTCTATTCTCTGTGTGCTGCAGTGGACAAACTGGATTTGAAGTCAGAATATTTGATTTCAAATTTAAAATTTTCGGTGATGTTAACTTGAGTAGCTATTTGTGAGTCTATCACCTCATCTTGTGGCCTCTTCTAAGGTAGCTTTTAACTCAGGAATTGTACCATCCGTAAAATGTGTACAAACTTGAGACAGGCTACCATTGAAAGATCTCATGAAAGGAGCTAAACAATGTAAGGAAACAAGAAGGAACTAATATGATCACCAATTTGAGCAGGACTGCAGGGGTGAAGAGGACTGGCATTTCTTTTTTTTTCTTTCCTTGTCCCTTTTATCTTGCATTTTTGCCACTTGAGACTCAGTGAACAGAGGAACGATGAAATGAAGGTGAGAGAGAAGAGTAAAAGGTAGATGGAAGAAGAGGTCGGAGAAGCAAAGCAGCCATTTGTGCTCATTTAAAAGTTAGAAGCATGCCATTTTGGTTGACTATGGCCTTATATATAATATAATCGGAAATCAGGTAGTGTGATGCCTCCAGATTTGTTCTTTTTGCTTAGTCTTGCTTTGGCTATGAGGGCTCTTTTTTGGTTCCATATGAATTTTAGAATTTTTTTTTTCTAATTCTGTGAAGAATGATGGTGGTATTTTGATGGGATGGGGATTGCACTAAATTTGTAGATTGCTTTCGGCAGTATGGTCATTTTCACAATCTTGATTTTACCCATCCATGACCATGGGACATGTTTCCATTTGTTTGTGTCATCTATGATTTCTTTCAGTAGTGTTTTGTAGTTTTCCTTGTAGAGGTCTTTTGACTCCTTGCTTAGGTATATTCCTAAGTATCTTAATTTTTTTTGCAGCTATTGTAAAAGGGGTTGGGTTCTTGATTTGATTCTCTGCTTGGTTGCTGTTAGCGTATAGAAGAGGTACTGATTTGTGTATATTAATCTTGTATCCGGAAACTTTGCTCAATTCTTTTATCAGTTCTAGGAGCTTTCTGGAGGAGTCTTTAAGGTTTTCAAGGGAAATGATCATATTGTCAGCAAACAGTGACAGTTTGACTTCTTCTTTACTTATATGGACGTCCTTAATTTCCTTCTCTTGTATGACTTCTCTGGCTAGGCCTTCTAATACTATGTTAAAGAAGAGTGCTGTGAGTGGGTATCCTTGTCTTGTTCCAGTTCTCAGAGGTAATGCTTTCAACTTTTCCCCTTTCAGTATTATGTTGGCTGTGGGTTTGTCATAGATGGATTTTATTATATTAAGGTATGTACCTTGTATGCCGATTTTGCTGAGGGTTTTAATCATAAAGGGATGCTGGATTCTGTCTGATTTTTCTGTATCTATTGAGATGATTAGGTGATTTTTGTTTTTAATTCTGTTTATGTGGTGTTTACAGCTAACCGATCTTTGGCAAAGCAAACAAAAATATAAACTGGGGAAAGGACAACCTTTTCAACAAATGGTGGTGGGATAACTAGCTAGCCACATGTAGGGAATGAAATTGGATCCTAATCTCTCATCTTATACAAAAACCAACTCAAGATGGATTAAGGACTTAAACCTAAGACCTGAAACTATAAAAATTCTAGAAGATAACACTGGAAAAACCCTTCTAGACATTGGCTTAAGCAAGGATTTCATGACCAAAAACCCAAAAGCAAATGCAATAAAAACAAAGATAAATAGCTGGGACCTAATTAAATTAAAGAGCTTTTGCACAGCAAAAGAAACAGTCAGCAGAGTAAACAGATAACCCACAGAGTGGGAGAAAATCCTCACAATCTATACATCTGACAAAGGACTAATATCTAGAATCTACAATGAACTCAAATAAATCAGTAAGAAAAAACCAAACAATCCCATCAAAAAGTGGGCTAAGGATATGAATAAGCAATTCTCAGAAGAAGATATACAAACAGCCAACAAACAAATGGAAAAATGCTCAATATCACTAATGATTAGGGAAATGCAAATCAAAACCGACATGGGATACAAACTTACTCCTGCAAGAATGGCCATAATAAGAAAAAATCAAAAAACAGTAGATGTTGGCATGGATGTGGTGAACAGGGAACACTTCTACACTGCTGGTAGGAATGTAAACTAGAACAGCCACTATGGAAAACAGTGTGGAGATTCCTTAAAGAACTAAAAGTAGAAATACCATTTGATCCAGCAATCCCACTATGGGTATCTACCCGGAGGAAAAGAAGTCATTATTTGAAAAAGATACTTATACATGCGTATTTATAGTGGCACAATTCACAATGGCAAAATCATAAACCAACCTAAATGCCCATTAATCAATAAGTGAATAAAGAAACTGTGGTATTTATATATTATGGAATACTATGCAGCCATAGAAGGAATGAATTGGCAACATTTGCAGTGACCTGGATGAGACTGGAGACTATTATTCTAAGTGAAATAACTCAGGAATGGAAAACCAAACATCATATGTTCCCACTGATATGTGGGAGCTAAGCTGTGAGTACGCAAAGGCATAAGAATGATACTGTGGGGGCCAGGTGTGGTGGCTCATGCCTGTAATCCCAGCATTTTGGGAGGCCGAGGCAGGCAGATGATGAAGTCAGGCGTTTGAGACCAGCCTGGCCAACATGGTGAAACCCTGTCTCTACTAAAAATACAAAAATTAGCCAGGTGCAGTGGCATGCGCTTGCAGTCCTAGCTACTCAGGAGGCTGAGGCAGGAGAATCACTTGAACCCAGGAGGTGGTGGCTGCTGTGAGCTGAGATCACACCATTGTACTGGTGACAGAGAGAGACTCCATCTCAAAAAANAAAAAAAAAAAAAAAAAGAAAAAGAAAAAAGAATGATAAAATGGACTTTGGGGACTTGCTGGGAAGAGTGGGAAGTGGATGAGGGATAAAGGCTACAAATATGGTGCAGTGTATACTGCTCAGGAGATGGGTGCACCAAAATCTCACAATCACCAGTAAAGAACTTACTCATGTAATCAAATACTACCTGTACCCCAATAACTTACGGAAAAATAAATAAAATTTTTAAAAAGTTAGAAACAGGATCAGCAGTGTCAGAAAAACAGCAAGGCAGCCCTCTACCCCATTTTCTGCTTGCCTAACCCACTGATTGAAGCCTCATTTGGAATTGAACAAAAGACAAATGAAATGACTGCTGAGCTCCTTGGTACCGTAAGTGGCCTAGAGCGCTGACTCTGGTACGGAACAGTCTGGCATAAAATCATGCCTCTTCTATTTATTGGCAATTTTTCCGCCTACAAAATGGGAATTATAGTACTTACATAATCGTTTGAGAAGATAAAACATGTAAAGTATTTAGCATAATTTCCCAACCACACAAACACTCAATATTATATATTAAATAAAACCAATGAGGAGGGATGACAGGATTTAGACTTGCCAGGAAGATATTTTCAAAATAAATCAAGACTATTTTAAATCTGGAATGTTTTTCTCTTTAGTCAAAAGGGAATAAGAAGAAAGGAAGGTGATATTTAAGATCTAAAGAAGACCTTCTGGCATGCTCTGTAACTTTGAGCGAGTCAAATTAAGGTTGCTGGATGATAGAACGGGTTAAGAAGGAACTTTCATGTTTACCTTTCAAGGGTAAATGTATCAACAGAGTAGGAACCCATTCCTTCTCTGGATCATTTATGAACAGGATCGTTTATGAACAGCCCTGCCAGGAGGGAGACTTGTGAACAAAACCATGTATCTAAAGTCCTTCAAGACCCACTGGAACTAGAAACACGCACTGTGAGCTGGGGGAAAGGAAAACCTATACAGCTGCATGAAAAAGGAGGGCACTCAGAAATCAGGCTTCAAATCCATTATATTATAGAATAAGGAGACAGGAAGTTGGAAAGACCAAAAGGAAGTAGAACTCCCAAAGATGGCCAGCAGGAGTAGAGAGAGTAATTTTGTGTTGGATGATAAGGGTCTTCGCAAGTGGCCGGAGGAAGAAAGTAGCAGTTCTTGGCAGAAAAAAAAATGTAGACCTCTGATTCTATTTTATTTAATAAGCCAAATTATGTTTTCAAATACAAAAATAAGACATACACTTTTCTAAAAATGAATTTAACGTTATTGCTGGTTTGCAGTTCAATTGCCAGGAGCCAGAGGCATTTGACAAATTTACTTGGCAATCAAAATGTCGGTATTGTACTAATATTAGAAATTACAACCCAGTATACATTTCTGACATCTGACTATTTTCAGTAGTTTATACTCCTCCTTAAAGTCCCCCCAATCTTTTTTCAGAGTAACAGAAACTCACATTCAGCTACATCAAGCCTTAGAGAGCTTCATTCTTTCAGCTGTTTTCTAAGGACCCATTTTCTCTTTTATTTTAAAAATTCAAGTGTTAACTAAAATGCTACTAAGTCAAATTTTACTGTCCTGATTCTTTATCTGATCTCAGTAGTTACTCTGATCTCCTGAAAATCATCAGTAACACAATTTTAAAAACTATCATTTTTAATCCATAAAGAAATTCACAAAAAATCTAATTTCAACAACTAAATTCTGACAAAACAGAGGAACAAAACTAAAAATTCAACTCACTAAAAACCGTCCCACTCCCTGCCCCTGGGAAGGTTTTAATATCTGTTCCTAAGTCAACATGTAATGTGGGAAAAATAATAAAATGATCCCTTTAATTTCTTTATCACATTGTCTGAACCATTTTCAGATAAAAAATTTGAATTCTAGATTTATTTATTTATTTTTGATATGGAGTCTCACTCTGTCACCCAAGCTGGAGTGCAGTGGCGCAATCATGGCTCACTTCAATCTCTGCCTCCCAGGTTCACTGCCTCAGCCTTCTGAGTAGTTGGAACTACAGGTGCATGCCACCATGCCTGGCTAATTTTTTGTATTTTCAGTAAAGATGGGGTTTCACCATGTTAGCCAGGATGGTCTGGATCTCCTGACCTAGTTATCTGCCCACCTTAGCCTCCGAAAGTGCTGGGATACAGGTGTAAGCCACTGCGCCCAGCCTAAATTTTATTTTTAAAACTTGGTAAATTAAAAAAATATTCATAAGGAGAGACTGCTAATGGGTACAGGATTTGGGGATGATAAAAATGTTCTGAAATTAGAGTGGTAATGTTTGTACAACCCTGCACATATACTAAAAACACTGAATTATATACTTTAAAAGGGTAAATTTTATGGCATCTGCATTATATCTAAAAATTCTAAAAATTTCCTTCACTAAAAAAAATCATTCAATATGAAAAAGTCATTAATCTCTCTCCCAAACAAAATTATATGATTAAATCTTGCATAAATTCAAGCACATTATAAAACTGGATCACAAATTTTGTCAAAGTATAATGTGGTGATATTACAATTCTTCAATTTCAAAAGAAGCCTTTTGAAACAGTATTAGAAATTTCAAGAAAAATGAGAGGGATAAATCATTCACAAAAGTAGTTAATGTTTGATTTTCTGATTGATTAATTTCAGTTTACCGACTTTTAAAGTATTTTTTAAATGGGAATAATTCATTTATATGGAGTAATCTAACTACTTTTTAAAATAATCTTTTATTTTTTTAAATAAAGTAAGTATGTTAATCTTTCTTATATTCACTGCCTTGCTATAGGTTGACTTCAAACACATGAAATTATATGTGCTTACCTAAAATTTGGGGGAAACACATTAATGAGAATCTTAAATTTTACAGCTGGGATGTTTTAAATCTTAAGTTTTACAGGAAGTTCCATTTTTCAAATCCACAAGAAGAAGGGAACACAGAATAAATAAACAAAATACTCAGCTGGAAGGAGGAGTTGGAGATGGTGTCACCTAACTTCCTTGTTTTGCTCACAAGGAGGCTGAGTTACAAAGGGGTGGGGAGTTGCCCAAAGTCACATGGCTAATTAGTGGCAGCGCCAAGTCTACTACTCACGTTCAATCCAGCGTCCTTCCCACTACAGTACACTGAGCACTCAAGGTTACTGGAATGAGGACTAAACTATCTTGGCATGTCACGCATGGCTTGCAGCCAGCATTCTGCTTTGGGTGCAGACTCAGTGGGAGAGGGCAGAGGAAAGGAGCTGGTAAGAAAGTGACCTGTGGTCCTTCACACCTGTCTCCACCAAAGTTGAAATAAGGCTGAGTATGAATTTTCACCCTGTGATGGCTGGCAGTGACTTGGTGCTCCAAATGGGTTACCTGCTACAGATACACGGCCTCTGGAGCAGCTGCTAGGTATCCTTGTGAAGAGTCACGAAGACCCAATTGCCTTGCAACTCTAATTCTGATGTATGTTTCTTGAAAATAAAACAAAATAAAACCATGATCCTTACACAGAAGAAATGTACCTTTTTGATTTATTGCTTGTTCTTGGTCTGTATTCATGTGATTCATCCTCAATGCCATTTTGCCTTTTATACCAGTCAAATAATGTACGTAGAATGGAAGGCAGGCAGTACTCAGAAAGGGAGCTCATTGAGCTGATGACCTATGGAGGAAAATGCAGGTGATTAGAAGGCTCTGATAGCACCGCCAATTACTGAGAAACTTTTTATTTCACAAGTAACCCCAAGCACTCCTCACTAAAAAACTTTCTTATGTATCACAGGCCTTTCTTTCTTTTTTTTTTTGAGACGGAGTTTCACTTTCATAATTTTATTAGTACATTCCCAAGAGCCTGTCCCTTAATGCTGACAGATGTTCTTCATATAAGAATAATTTTGTGGTTCAAGAAAGTTAATTACTTTGACTACCTTTCATTCTAGAAATCAGATGTTAATTGCATACAGGTTATTCATGGAGCCGCAAAGAAATTACGTTCCCACTTTTATCTACCTAAAGTAGATGAAGGCTTCTTTGGTCCTAAAAATGTTGGTATAAATATATTAATACAATTACATTACTAGTTTAGATGAAATAAATCTACCCCCATCACCAAATAACCTAAGTAATAATAATAATGTATGGTTTTGGACAATAATTATTCATCCATTAAAGTGTGCCCCAAATTAGACTCAAGACACAAATGAGCAGCAATAATTTACTCCATATTACATTAAAGACAAACTTCTCCCCTTTTCTTTAAACAACAAATGTGCCTTTAGTAGAACTGTTATTCTAATTTCCTTATCTGGAAAGAGTCCTGATTTTTTAACTGATTACTATTTAAAAAAAAATCCATATCTCATTGCCATATGCAAAAGTTTCCACAACATGCCTCATAAATTTAAGTATAAAACCTAAAAATATAAAATTTCAAGAAAACATAGGAAAGGACCTTTGTGACTTTGCATTAGGCAAGGATTTCTTAGGTACGACCCCATAACCAAAGTCCATGACGAAATTTGGTATAAACTTATCAACATCAAAAGCTTCTGCTTTTAGAAAAATACAGTTAAGAATGTGATAAGGGACAAGCCACAGAGTGGGCAAAAATATTTGCAAAGCATCTGACTAAGGCCTTGTCTCCAGAATATGTAAAACTACAATGAAATAGGTTTTAACTACTTAACAAACTATATGCAAATTATAACACCCAGAGTTGATAAGCAGTGATAAAGTGGACATGTTCGTATACCGCTGATAGAAAAAAAAAAAACAGGTATAATATCTCTGGAAGATAATTTGGAGATACATATCAAGAACCTAATAAAAGTCATTCTCAAGAAGGCCACTCTTAGAATTTGTCTCAAGTCCATAATTAGAGATAAGCAAGAAGGTGTAGTACAGCATTACTTATTATAGCAAAAGGATAGAAACAACATAAATATCCAGCTACATGTATATGCTTAATAAGATGCTGAATTTGGTGTAGACTAAGAAACCATTAAAATATATTTCTAATATAAACATATTTATGACATGAAAATGTTCATGATACGGCAAGTGAAAAAAATGAAAAATGAAAGAAGAAATATCTGACTGGTGTGAAGACTTTATTTTGCCAGAGTGAAGGAACATAATGCTAAAAATTTATCTTTTCTAGAAAATGGAAAGACTCTGAAGATTTTTGAATAGGGACATAAGCCCATACAAATTGTGTTGGGGGGGTGAAATCCCCCAAACAGTGGGGTGATGTGGAGATGAATTCACACACATCTTGCATTGCATGAGGTGACTGCAGTGATTCCAGGCATTCAGTGATCTCGGCCTGGGCAGCAGAGATGGCAGAAGAAATGGAAATCCTTAGTTAACTCACAATATTTCTGCAGTTAAGCAGGCCAGGCTTCACTTCCTTTTATAAAGCAGGAAATGAGAGTAAAAGGAGTGAAAAAGTGCTTTGTGTCAATAGGATTTTCCACTGTCACCTTTAAAAGAAACTCTGAGATTGAACAAAATATTTATTGCTTTCTTCCTCACATTCTACCTCTTCACAGCCTACTTCATGCTGTCTCCTATAATGATGGTTATATGTACACGTACAAAACTGTACATTATCTTTAGTTATGAGTTAATATAAACTAAAAATAAATAGGCTATTGCATTCAGCCTGCCCTGTAAACCTAGACAGCATCAACTTTTACAACTGAAGAGCATCTACTTATTATCACTAGAGTCTTCCCCTGACTCTATTGATACTCATAGCCAACACATATTTTTTCTGCTGTGATCATGAATGTAAGTAACGGCAGTAACTTTTTGGAAGAAAGCCAATCATGATGTAAGATAGTAATTTACTAATTCTCTCTAAAGTTACCCCAACAGGAGAAAGGATATTTACTTTCCTAAATCACCATCATCTAAAATGTTTTGAATTGAGAAATGAAGGACATTCCTCCCATAGAAGAAAAAGGGATAAGAATTCAGAGTTTCTGTCTATAGGCTATCTTAACTATTACAAAGGTAATGACATTTCAAAGCATTACAATCACATTTCAATAATTTTTAAAATACTTGTGTAAGACTGGAGAATCTAAGCAGACAGGATGACTAAACGTTCATGTGGTATTCTAACTAGTATCTTGAAATAGAAAAAATATATCAGAGAAAAACAAAGGAAACACAAATAAAGAGTTTAGTTAACAATACTGTGCATGGAACTCTGCATCCCTTCCCAGATAGCTTGGCCTACACGTCTCTTCATCTGTATCCTTTGCAATGTCTTTTACAGTAAATCACTAAAAAAACCCAAAACATAAAACAATATACTAACGCTGGTTTCTTAGTTGTGAAAAAAGTTCCATGGCAATGTAAGATGCTAGTAGCAGGGGAAACTGGCAACTGCCTGAATTATCTTTGCAACTTTTCTGCAAATCCAAAACTATTTCAAAATGAAATGTTTATTCAAAAAATACCTGTGTGGGATATTTCCACAAGTTCCAATGTTCACTATAGACCCATAAAAGAGATTGAAACTTATGTTTGACTCCTAAACATCTCTGGGCAATGCACACAATGTTCACCTACTTCACTAATATGGAACCCCCATTCTCCATAGAGAACTTCCATAGTGTTCATCAGACTTCATCTATAATAATTTCTTAAAATATTTTTTTCCTTCCCATTAAAAAGCCACCCTGAATCCATTCTTGGTATTAGATCTATGGGGTATACTTTCCATGGTAAAACACTGAGACCATCTCAGAAGGGATGAAAGGTCAGCATGGGGTGGATATGTGTGTTTTTCCATCTTTCTGTTACTGCCCTTTTGAGCCCAGGCTTTCAGGAAGGAAGGGTGGAATTTGCAAAGACCTGGCCCTCAAAGCTCAGGAAGGGAGGAAGGTCTAGCTGGCTTCTTGGTTACTCAACTCCTTCATTTACGGGAAGCAGAGCCAATGGTAAGATGAATTCTAGCTCTGTGCTGCTGCGAAAAGGGAGCAGGCCCATTTACAAAGATGTTCTTGTTGCATTTAAATGATCATATTCTTCCACCATAGATGAGCTAGGTACTGGGCAGCATGAAGAGATGAAGTGCATGGAATCACAGAACAATTTCACACTGGTGTTTTCTATTTGAGGGGGATAGAGAAGAAAACTAAATGTACTTTGTAAATGTTTTAATGTTTACTTTGGCCGTTTATGTATACATAGGCCAAAAGAGACTATTATGCTGCAGCTCAGACATTGATTTTTCAAAAGCATTTTATTATACTTGTTAAATGCAAAGAATCAAACTTCACACATAAATATTTGAATATTACCCTGTGGAGTCATTCCATATTTTATAGTAATAAGACTGGCTTCTCATAAATGGTACATTTAATGAATGATTTTAAAGTAACTGCATTGATGGTCTAATTTCTCAAACAAATTCAAGTGGTCAAGCAACTTTGGGGGCCAGGATACTTTCTGTGTACTACCATAAAATGCTGATATCTTAATTTCAAATGCTATTTATTTATACTTGATCATATATCATACTATTGCTAGATTATAGTATTTGATGAGTAATGACAAAGATTTAAGAATAGTTTCATAGGAAAACAATATCATAAAAATCTATGCATTAAATGTATTTTTCCTTCAAGTTAGGAAAAGATCATTATTTGATTTTAACATCTTAGTTCATTTCATAGAACACAGTGTTCCACTGGAGAATAATTTAAGCAATGCTGACTAACACTAATGTAAATCCAATGCAAGTTAAATTGTTTTCACTCTTAATTGCTTACATTTTTCATTTATACATTTTAAATAGATTTTCATTGAATGGTAATATTAGAGTCAATGTTGAAACACTAGAATTGCATCTGCTTCCTTTTCTGGAAAATTACTACCATCCAAGGTAGTAAAAAGTGATTTTAGCTCAGCTACAGAGGTATAAATGTATTTTACTATGCGTTTCCTGTTTACAGTTAGTATTTTAACATATTAATAAATAAACACTACATAAGTACACATGTACACAAAAGTATGTAAGACATAACATCTGGAAGTTATTTAGAATAACTGAAGTTATTTAGAATGTTTGGACAAATTATCTGCAATTCGTAGATATGACACTAGTTAAGAATATAAGTCACATTGAATTGTAAATAGCTACAACTTAATGTTCTCAGAAACAACATGTGATGATTGACCCCTCATGTGCCGTGTTTTCAGAGTTTCTCTAGTGCATTGGAAATGATCAAATGGTCTTGGGTTCAAGTTACAGCTCTGTCTCTTATAGCTGTATGAGCTTGGGATGCCACCATTTCTCTGATGCTTTGTGTTCCCAGCTGTAAAATGGGACTAATGGGATTTTATGGGGACAAATGAGATGCCATAAAATGTGGAGCACATAATAAACCTTCCAAAATATGTTTCCTTCTTTCGTTTCCAAATACAGAAATTGGAGCATTAAACACACACACACACACACACACACACACACACACACACACACACACACACACGGTGACTGTGATGAGATCACAGGCTAAGTTAATAACAGAATAAATAACAGAAGTTGCTGTCAGAATTTTATTTACCAGAACTGGAGAAATGTCACTTACTAGTTATATTGCAGAAACCTGAAAGCCCCACTTATTCCGTATCCAAGCACAAACTCCCAGGGTCTTCATTAGAACCCCTGCAACTCAGTTTGTATTCCCATTCTTTTCTGACTCCAGCAGATGTAAATACAAGGCCTTTTGCCTGGTGCCTTGCAAATGCTTACATTAGAGGTCACTGAGCAATGTTTGTCCTACATTAGACCCATGAGG
Organism: Cebus imitator; assembly: GCF_001604975.1. Lineage (NCBI taxonomy): Eukaryota > Metazoa > Chordata > Mammalia > Primates > Cebidae > Cebus > Cebus imitator. The sequence continues at coordinate 418,011 of NW_016107423.1, read as the reverse complement.
GAAAGGTAGCAAACATCTGGCTCTCTGAGTTTGCTGCAGGCAACTGCTCACTTCAAAGCCAATGGGAAAGGACATTGAGGACAGGAACTCATGACTATTCTGGAACCAAGATCCATCAATTGAATAAAACGAATTATTAACTCAGGACCCTCCACCACTTTGAGAAAAGAGTTAAGTCCAAATACAAGTGGGTTGTAACAAACAGACATAACCTTCTGCAAGAAGGCACAGTGTTAAGCTCTTGTACTTTATTTGGTATAAAACGTTCTGTGAAACACACGTAGCCCTCCTATGGTCCTGCTCTCCTCTTTCTCATCTAATTCCCAATTATCTGTCCTTCTTCCTGACAGACTTTCAATCAATCACCATGCAATGGTGATGTTTCCTCTTCCTGCTTCACTGCCAATTCTCTTCTTTTTTTTTGAGATGGAATCGCACTCTGTGGCCCAGGCTGGAGTGCAGTGGCACAATCTCGACTCACTGCAACCTCTGCCTCCCCAGTTCAAGCGATTCTCCTGCCTCAGCCACCTGAGTAGCCAGGACTACAGGCACACACTACCACGCCCAGCTAATTTTTTTGTATTCTTAGTAGAGATGGGGTTTTACCACGTTGGTCAGGTTGGTCTCGAACTTCTGACCTCAAATAAGCCACCTGCCTCAGCCTCCTAAAGTGCTGGGATTATAGAAGTGAGCCACTGTACCCAACCCCAACTCTCTTCTTGATCCCTGAAATCTGATTTCTGTTCTTGCCACACTATTGGCACCTTTATTTGAAAAATGAGCAGGGCTAATTCGATGGCTAACCAATGGCCTTTTTTGCAATGATTTCTCTTGAAGTCTCCTGGGCAAATGACAGTATTTACCAGGTTCTCCTGGAAAGGGTCTCCTCCCCAGAATCCTATGATGTTGCCCTGTCTTCATTGGCCTCCTGTACTTTATCTTCTATTCTGTTCCTCATGAAATGCCAAAGCATAGTAAGACAATTCATCTGTGACAATAAGGATCTGAATTCTGATTGCTCTGACACGGTTTCTTTGTAGAGTAATCAGACTTTATTATGCAAGAGAAAATAACTTTCCCTTACTGTATGAGACTGTTTTAAAAGTTGAAATAGTACTTCAAGCAGAAAAACATTGTATGGCATACCACTGTTGGTATTATTTAACACATTGTATGCTCACATCATCATTAAATACTGCATAAGCAAAGGTCTAAAAGCCAAGGGCAGAGCAAATCAACAAGCAAGTATTTGCATGTAGCTGGAAGGCATGTGAAAGAATATTCATTTATGACTTTGTCAGCCAAAATTTTCACGGCACCTCTGAGAGTAATTGTATCTAGTGGCTGCCATTCTTTTGTAGATCTGACCTCCTGATGCTAAACTCTTTATGATATTCTTCACTCATGTGCTCTAGTATCTAACAGTGTTTGCTGAGTGACCACACAACAAGCTGAACCCCAGTTATTTTTCTTGAGATAGTTTCCCTTCCCTGAAAACTCAGTAAGCATAACTGATTTACAGCCTTCCCTTGTTTTCTGCCCCCAAGCATAGTTTCCTCTGCTTAAGGAGCTCATAGTCCAGAGAAAATAATCTAGACCCCCCAGCATGGCTCCACCCACTGCAATGGGCTCAGGCCACCTTTCCACCTTCATCACCGGCACTCTGCTCTTTTCATCTTCAAGTTCCCTTTTGTCTGTGAGACCCCTGCTGTGTGGCACACCTTGGCCCAACTTGTTTATCTGGACAAAAGGCTTATTTTAAATGTCACTGCTCCTTGGTTGCTTCTTGTAACACACACTTGTGTACCTTCCTAGCCTCATTAACTGCTCCTTTATCTGAGTTCCTAGAGCACTGGATACTACCTCTATTATAGCTTTTACATTGCTACATTATTTGTGTAGATGACTGTCTTCCTTCTGGGACTGAGAGTTCCTGGAGTTCAGGGCTCTGTCTTCCTCATTTTTGTAACGTCGGCAACTTGCACCGATCCTAGTCTCTATTGGGCACGCATTGTTTGTTTAATTGAATGGAAATCGCTCCAAATAATGTTTAAAACTACAGTTATTTTTTTGTTTCTCCTCTCAAGCAATATTGCTTCTTCTTATATCATTTTGCTTATAATCATCCTTTCTTATAGTCTCACTGCCTCCATTTTAGTTTAGACACTTTTAGCCTCAAATCTGTATCAATGCCATGCTCCTCAATGCCTTAGGTCTCTCCATTACTGGCTTCATGACCGTTGTCCCCTTGGGGCTAACATCAAGTTGCCACTTTGATGCTGGTATGCATACAGCCTCATCCCACTGGCATTAAGGTCTTTCACAGTCTGATCCCTTCCTACCTTTGCTGCCTGATCTCTTTTTTAACTTCCCCCAGACTGTGGGAAATATTTGTTTTTCATGAAAAACTAGAGCATACTTCTCAAGGGGTTATGTGATTCTGAGTCTATGGGGGCTCTGCACATGTCAATGTCTTTGAGCTATTTAAAAACTGTGTAAATGGTAGATAACTGATAGCAATGCAAAATAATTCTTGTCTATAGACATGAAAAACTGTCCACTGAAGGTTCAACGGACTTCCCTCCTCGACATGAGAGAAGCCAGTTTCACCTATGATTGCAATTATTTCAATGCTGATTTATAAATGTGTCTCATTTTTTGAATTTCTTAACTGGCTACAATATCTCTCACTAATAATGAGTTAAATAAAATGTTTAACACAGGTTCATTTTGTATCTGTCTGTGGGTCATATTTTTGCCTGTTTTTGAAGATTATCCTTTAACAATGCATGACTTCTGCATCAGCCACATTGATCCATTTCTAAGTTCCTCAAAGATAACTGATAGTGTCTTTTTTCTGTTAAGGACCATTGCATAAAATGTTCTTTTCTTCTGAAATTTCCTATCTTGCTCACCATCAACACTCAGCAAATCCCATTAATCCTACTGTTTTAGGCACCTGATAAACCGTGCTCTCATCTAGAAGGCATTTTCTAGCTAGGCACCTGGCCCTAAAGCGCATGTCTTCTGTCCCTGAAGTCTCACCATGTTTACTGTCCACATCATTCATGCAGCACTTCTTACACATGCAGGCCCCTGTCACAGCTGGTTGTGCACTGTCTTATCCTCTTCCGGATCTGAAGCTCCTGGCATGTGAAATACATTCCTGGGGACCACATTCTTACATCTCTTTGTCTCATATAAAATGTTGTGTATGTGTACATACACACACACACACACACACAATAAGTGTTCGCTAAATTACTTTATTAACAGAACAATTTTTTGATTCAGTTTACTTGCTAAGCCCTGACAGTTAATATAGCAATTTAAAATAACCAGTGGCAGCATATACATCTTCAAATGCTGTTGGAAATCTCTTTTGCCTTTATTGGTTCTTGTTCCTGGTATGACTTTATCACTAGATTGGACTGGAAGTCATAGCCCATACTGCTCTGAACCTCTGCTGTCTGCTCCATGAAGGCATCCCTGGCTCTCCAGGGCAGGGAGAAGTTTGCTCTCCTGGGGCTCACAGCAGCTTTAGCTTACTTACTAGCCTGGGGTTATCATTTATCTGATGGTAGTTTTATTTTTCTCTCCCACAAGACTCCAGCGGTGGGGCCTCTAGGGCAGGTACTATGCTTCCTTCCTGTTTGTTTCCTCCGGCTGGCAGGATGCTTGGCACGTGGTTGCCGGGAGGTAGGTGCTGTATAAGAATAGAAAAAACTCACGTTCCTGAAATTTGTGAAAAGTGAAATTCTGGAAATAAGGGTACAAATTCCTAGTTCTCATGTGTAAAGCATTCACCAGTATATTTCTCCTACTAACACTGAGCTTTAAAAATTCTGTTTAAACATCTTGTCTTTATAAAATCTTTTTTTCCAGGTTCGTTCTTTTTTTTTTTTTGAGACAGAGTCCCGCTCTGTCACCCAGGCTGGAGTGCAATGATGCGATCTCGGCTCACTGCAACCTATGCTTCCCAGGTTCAAGCAATTCTGCTTCAGCCTCCCGAGTAGCTGGGATTACAGATGCGTGCCACCAAGCCTGGCTAATTATATGTAAATATTCATACATATATTTAAGTTGAAACTGGAAATTTGGCAAATTTGAGGAGAAACCCACAGTGGGAAAGAAAGAGGTACAGAACTGTGAATAGTTCTAGTTTGGGCATTTTGGCAAAACATCTAGTAGATAAATGTAGCTGTTACCCATTCTTCTCTTCTTCCTTAGCTATAAGATATCTCAGTTTAGATGGACACATGGTCACCCAAAGTACAGTTTCTCCACTTTTTTTTTTTTTTTTTTTTTTTGAGAGGGAGTCTTACTCTCTTGCCAGGCTGGAGAGCAGTGGCATAATCTCAGCTCACTGCAACCTCTGCCTCCCAGGTTCAAGCGATTATCCTGCTTCAGCCTCCTGAGTAGCTGGGACTACAGGTGTGTACCACCATGCCCAGCTAATTTTTGTATTTTTAGTAGAGATGGGGATTCACCACGTTGGCCAGGATGGTCTCGATCTCTTGACCTTGTGATCCGCCCACCTCAGCCTCCCAAAGTGTTGGGATTACAGGCGTGAGCCACTGCGCCTGGCCAAATTTCTCCACCTTTCTTATAGCTAGATGCGGCCATGTGATTGACATCTGGCTAACTGGATATAAGTAGAAATGGTGTATGCCATGTTGGAAAGTTTTGGTTTTTGTTTTTCTGTAATTCTTTTTCCATTTCTTTTTCTGGCTGCCTGGAATACAGATACAATGGCCAAGCCATCCTGGACCTTGAGAATGTAAGCCATATGTAAGAAAGAAAAAAATAATCTTGCTCAAGAAGATTTCACTATATTTTTCTTTTTTAGCCAAAGCTAATCATAACTGATTTAAAGATTTTAGATACTTTACCTGTTGAAAGCTTCCCACTCTCATCAACCTAGATTTTAGAAACAAAGATTATGGAGTAAAAAGCACAGCCTATATAGTCAGAAAAGATAAATTACAGTCTTGGCTCCTTCAGGTTTTAGTCATATAATATTGGCAAACTTCTGAGACTCATGATTATTCATTATTATCTCTATACTAAATATATTAAATGTTATATATTATCTTGATATATTTAATATTAACATGATATATTACATATATTATGTTTAATGATAATATAATTTAATATATTTAATATTGATATACTATATATAATATAGAGATGATGATAATAATGTTATCTTTTTGGAGTTGCAGGAAGGGTTGTGATGTCAGGTGAGATAATATGAGAACAGGCTGGGTAAACTATAAAGGATTACATGATTTTTTTTCCTTGCTTCTATTTCCAGCAAGAAGAAAATGAATCATGGGCTGGTTAGGTAGAGGAGTAAAGAGGGCCATTCAGGGTTAGGCAGTGAAACAGCTCTATATACTCTGTTGTTCATGCCAGTGACATTTAGAAGAAAGAACTTGATACAAATATCATTTAAACAGGAACCAACTGTATGTTCTTCAAAGGATGCACTTAGCATAGTGCCTATCATATGATAAGTATTAAATAAACGCTATCTCTACTATTACAACTACCCCTATAATTATAGTAATGGAGTCTAAACCAGTGAAAGTGGCATCTCCAGCATGTGCTTTTCCCATAGACAGACCTCTGTGAGAACCCAGATTAAAATCCTCCTGTTTAAAGGTTTAATGCCAAAGGACTAAGAGACCTTGCTATACTCATGGCCTTACCAATGGAACTAAAATTCTTGGAGTTTGTTGGTTGAAACAGCAGATGAGCACTGTTTTAGTGCTGCTGAGATTGGTAATTGATAAATAACAAAAATGTATTTATTACAGTTCTGGAGGCTGGGAAGTCCAAGATCAAGTCACCAGCAGGTGCACGTCTGGTGAATGTTTGGTCTCTGCTTCCAAGATGACTTCTTGAACACTGTGATCTCACATGGAGAAAGGACAAAAAGAGAGGCACTCCCTCTGTCAGGACCTATTATAAGAGCACCTAACCCCATTCACAAGGAGGACCCCTCATGGCAAAATCACCATTTAAAGGCCCTACCTTTTGATACTATCACATTAGCAGCAGCTGAATTTTGGAGGGGACACATTTGAACCATAATAAGCACTTTCAAAAGCTATTATGCTTTGGAACTTTTTTTCCCTATTGAATCTACAGGTGAACCAACTTTAGTAAAGCTTCTCTATAGCCTTGTATTAGTCTGTTCTCATGCTGCTAATAAAGACATACTTGAGCCTGGGTAATTTACAAAGGAAAGAAATTTAATGGACTCACAGTTCTGCATGGCTGGGAGGCCTCACAATCATGGTGGAAGGTGAATGAGGAGCAAAGTCATGTCACACAATGGCAGCAGGCAAGAGACAGCATGTGCAAGGGAACTCTTTACAAAACCACAGATCTCATGAGACTCATTCACTATCATGAGAATAGCATGGGAAAGACCTGCTCCCCATGATTCAATTACCTCCCTCTGGGTCCTTCCCATGACAGGTGGAAATTATGGGAGCTACAATTCAAGGAGAGATTTGGGTAGGGACACAGCCAAACCCTATCAGGCCTGAAAGTCTTGCTATCACTTTAAAACGAGATTAGATTTTGGGGCTTGTCCTCTCTCACAGTTCATTTGTGAGTTTATGATGTAATCGTCAGAAGACAAGCCTATGTGTCCCATTTGAAAGTTCTTAGTGACCGTCTTACTATTGGTTCACACTTAAAGCGTCTTTAATACATAGAGCTATGTTACAGGGCAGGGCTTCTCAAGCATTAATGTGCATGTGAGTCACCTGGGAGTCTTGTTAGGTGGCAGATGCAGCAGCTCTGGTGCCAGGCTGAGATTCTGCATTTCTCACAAGCTCCCAGGTGATGCTGATGACACAGATCCATGGACAATACTTGGAGATGCAAAGTTAAAAGTAATATAGCTAAGTAAGTGACAAAGGTTGGATTTAAACGCAGGTTTGTCTAATTCCAAAGGCTATGTCTTTTCCACAATACGAGATTCAGAAATAGAAAGCTGAGTAATAAATGAGAAATTGTGTTTAAGCCTAATTATTAGTTATTTGGGATTACTATTATCTGTAATGTTAAAATTTAGAATCCTTTTTTCAGAGAATAAAGAGAGGTACATTAAGCTGGAGAAAAATGTTTTTGAAGAAAGGACAGTGATAATTTAATAGGATAAAAATGAAGAATATAAACGGTAGAAAGATTACAAAAGACAGGTGATAAGTATTTACATTTTTTTTTCTGAGATAGGATTTCACTGTGACCAAGGTTTGAGTGCAGTGACCTGATCTTGGCTCAACTCAACCTCCACCTCCTCAAGTGACCCTCCCACCTCAGCCTCCTAAGTAGCTGGGACCACAGGCATGTGCCACTATGCCTCGCTAATTTTTTGTAATTTTGGTAAAGGCAAGATTTCACCATGTTTTCCAGTTTGGTCTCAAACTCCTGAGCTCAGAAGATCCACCTCGGCCTCCCAAAGTGCCGGGATTACAGGCATGGGCCACTGCACCCAGCACTATTTACATTCTTAAAAAGCCACAACTTGCCACATTTCCAAAATGGTAACCACAAACGTCACATACCATATTCACCAAGGGTCTCTGACCACCCTAGCACCTGCCAGGTGACAATAACAACGGACAATGTGACTAGGGAAGAGAGCATCATGGCACAAAGAGATGAGGCCCATCTTCCATTTTTCACCAGCATTCTGGAAAATGGCCAGGTCTACTGGCAATAGAGCAAGCCCAGAGCCATGCCAGCCTTGCAGGGCTGGCTGTGAGCACAAACCTGTGAGGTCTCCTTCACAGAACAGCTCATTAAATAGAAAATGAAGGATTTTGTCTGTACAATCGTGATGTTTCTGGATCAGACAAGTTTAAATTTGTACAGCCAGAGAGGTTTCCTCTGGATTTCGTATTAAAGGCAATTTCAAAGCCCTACAGAAAGTGTACACCCTGTGTGTTTTTCGTTAGACCATAAAAAACACCATACTAGCACAGGCCAGGGAGTATCCAGCAGTATTTTGTATCTGACATTGGCACCATCTGAGGTTTTTGAAGAACATAATGTCCTTTTTGTCATTAACTGCAAAAGTTTAGGAAACCTCACAAACACACCTCCAGCCTCCTCTGATGTCCTGTTTTCCATCATTTCTAAACATGCCTAGAGCCTTCCTGATTCTGTATGTTTATTACCTACTGTTTAGACTTGAATGTTCTTTTACTAGTCCTAACCTATTTTCAAAGGACTTTGTATTTATTCTGTCTTAACTCATTTTGTTCATGTATTATTTTCTGTATTAGAATCTAAGATCCTATACTATTTTATACTTATTTTTGAGGTAGTATCTTTCTCACAAGACTGTGAATTCTAGAAAGCCTAGAACTTAACTTAGACTTTGTATCACTGGTACCTAGCACAGCATCAAGCAAACAGTAGGCCTTCAAAAAAATGTTGGATGAAAACAAGAATAAGCTCTAGTGCAGAGATCTGATTATCACACAGTGTCATTTATTAGAAGAATCTCAAGTTTTTAAAGGAATGGAATTTCCTTTAAACTATCTTTTCTTGGTTTATTTAATTCTGTTATGTAAAGATTTAGGAAATAGCCAAAAGAAGACCTACTCATTATCCCAATACTTTCCAGTTCTTTTTAATTCTAATCATAGATATTTACTGAACATCTATAAGCCATAACCAGGAATACTGCAGGGTACAGTTCTTAAGTTCACATACCCATATTCTCTTTGAGGATATTCAACCATACAACAATAGTGAGCATGTCTTGTGTGAATTCTGAAAGAAAAGCTAGTATATAACATATATATCACATACCTGATCAAATTGGGGGTCTTCTCCACGTTGCAGAGATTTTGTCAATGGCTTTTCCTAGCAAGAAAAAGAATATATGCAAGAATAGTTATTAGAGTCTCTTAAATAGTATAAAAGAAATGTCATTATTATTCCATTTTTTTCTCACTCATTTCTCTCATTATGGAATGAGGAGCTGCCAATGTTTAAACGAGTGAGGAATTCTCCCTTAGGTATTTTAACCATAGTAGATATGTTTGATCATTACTGCCATGACTCTTGCTATTCACCTAAACACATACCTCATTGACCAAAACATTAAGAATCTGATACTTAGGGAAACACAAATGAAAACCACAATGAGATATCACCTCATACCTGTCATAAAGACTTTTATCAAAAAGACAACAGATAATAAGTGTTGGTGAACATGTAGAGAAAAAAGAACTCTTGTATACTGTAAATTAGTAGAGCCACTGTGGAAAAAAGTATGGAGGTTTTTCAAAAAATTAAAGATAGAACTACCATATGATCCAGTAAGTCACCTTCTGAGTATGTATTCAAAGAAAATGAAACCCGTATCTTGAAGAGACATCTGCATGCTTGAAGAGATATTGAGCATTATTCACAATAGCCAAAATACAGTCAGTCTGAGAGTCCGTCAGTGGATGAATGGATAAAGAAATGTGCTATACATATACAATGGAAGATTATTTAGCCTTAAAAAAGGAAATCTGGTTATTTCTGACAACATGGACAAACCTGGAGGATATCATGCCGGGTGTTATAAGCCAGGCACAGAAAGACAAATACTATACAATCTCACATAACCCTGAAATTTAAAAAGAGTCAAATTCACAGAAGCAGAGACTAGAATGGTAGTTACTACGGGCTGGTGAGAGACGGATGAGAGGAAATGGAAGATGTTGATCAAAGACTACAGTTTCATTTAGATAGGAAGAGTAAGTTCTGGAAAGCTACCGTATAGCATGGTGACCACAGTTAATAATGTATTGTGCTATGGCCTGAATATATCCCCCCAAAATTCATATGCTGAAACCTAACCTTCAAGGTGATGGTGTTAAGAGGTGGGGCTGGCCAGGCGCTGTGGCTCACATCTGTAATTCCAGCACTTTGGGAGGCCGAGGTGGGAGGATCATGAGGTCAAGAGATCGAGACATCCTGGCCAACATGATGAAACCCTTTCTCTACTAAAAATACAAAAATTAGCTGGGCGTGGTGGCACAAGCCTGTAATCCAAGCTCCTTGGGAGGCTGAGGCAGGAGAATCACTTGAACCTGGGAGGAGAACATTGCAGTGAGCTGAGATCATGCCACTGCACTTCAGCCTGGTGACAGAGCGAGACTCCATCTCAAAAAAAATAATAATAATAAAATAAAATAAAATAAAATGTTGAAAGTAATACACCATTCCAAGTCCCTAACTTTTGAAGGAAAGAAACGTTTATTTATTAGACTGGTATTGAGGGACAACATATCAATCAGACATTTACTAGGAGTAACTGGTGAATTTGGGGCATGTGATTTGTCTTGCACCACATGTAGCTCTCTTAAAAAATAATATTTGTAGGAACAAGAGTCTACTACAGAAACAATTCTCCCTAATCATGACATCTTTGTTCACGTTAGGAAGATTTAACTGATCTTCAGGCAGGGCATTTCATGTTACTCATCCTTATTTGTGTTTGTGTGTGTGTGTGTGTGTGTGTGTGTGTGTGTGTGTATTTCTTTGCAATGGAAGTTCCCTCTGATCCAAAATTTGGTTAGGATTAGAAACAATGTAAAAATTATATATCAAAAAATATTACCTTTTCCTCTGGCCAATGCAGGTTCCCTAGCAATATTCCATTTATATTTAGCTGCTCACATAGACTCTCTCACTGTGGGTCTAACCATTTTTCCAGTCCTCTCTACTCACAAAGATGATCTATACCTAAGGCAGATGCAAACCCCGACCCCTGCCCCATACTGTCTTTGTTCTTGAAGAAATGCACATGGTGGTCTCATCCTGCAAGACTGAGATTTCACCAAGAGCCTTACAAATCAACTACTCTGTCTCCATTGCTAATTATACAGGTTCAAAATATATATTCATCTAAAATACAGATAATACTGTGTTCTTATGAGTAACATTTTCTTTTGAAAGTATACTATGTAGATATAATGAACAGATACTATATGTCTATTCATCATTCAACAGCAACTGAGGGTTCACAATGTGTCAAATGCTACATGCCGGGGTGGAATACTGAAGAACACACGATCCTGATACCCACTACTAGAGAGAAGAGTCGAGTCTGAGAGGGGAAATGTGGTTAATTTCTTCTTATGAGTCTTGTCTCTACTTATTCATTATTCAAACCTCAGGTGAACTATCACTTCCTCAGGGAGGCCCTTCTCTGAACCATCCCCTAACACCTGTGTGCTCCTCCCTGGTACATGCCTGCAAAGATTCAGTATTTGTCCTTTCATAGACCTTACTGTTGAGTAAAATCACATCACAGCCATCATCTTGTGCAATTACACACTCATGAGTGAGGTAAAAAGCACCATCCTTGCTAGGTGGCAATCCCCAGAAATGCAGTGACTGTGTTTCTCTCAACACTTAAAGTCATGGGACAGAGCACAGCTTGCCTGACATGTAGAATTCCACCCAATGTGTAGCATGGGACACACTGTGAACCCTCAGACACTGTGGAGTGATGAATACATACAGTATTTATTCATTATATCTAAATCGTATACTTTGAACAGAAAATGTTTGTTTACCCATAAGAACACAGTATGCTCTGTGTTTTATATGAATACACATTTTGAACCTGTATATTTAGCAACGGAGACAGAGTAGTTGATTTCTAAGGCTCTTGGTGAAACCTTGGTCTTGTAGGGTGAGACCACCACATGCATTTTGCTTGGTGCTGGCTAGGCATTTGCCAAGTTCATAAAAGTTCTAGGGCAGTGGTATCCAGTTACTTGAAATATGAAAATCCCTTTATTTTCTGTATATATGTCTTGTTTTAAGTTTTAAAGTTTTAAAAATACTTTTTATTGTGGTAAAATATAGATAGCAGGATACTTAACACTTTAAAGTGTACAAATCAGTGGCATTAAGTACATTCAAATGTTGTTCAAATATCATCATTACCTATTTAATGAAGACCGTTTTTAATTCCAGAAATGTTCAAAAAGTTCTCAACCAGAAAACACACACTCACACTCCAAACATACAAGATAGTAATTTTACTTTAGTATCTACTGTTTAAAACTATACATAATGACAGAGAGCTAATACTGCAGCTCCAATGATACTTTTAAATAGCTCTGGACTGGGGATGGTGGCTCAGGCCTGTAATCTTGGCACTTTGGGAGGCCGAGGCGGGTGGATCACCTGATGTTGGCAGTTTGAGACCAGCTTGGCCAACATAGTGAAACCCTGTCTCTATTAAAAGTATAAAAATTAGCTGGGTGTGGTGGCAGATGCCTATAATCCCATCTCCTTGGGAAGCTGAGGTGGGAGAATCACTTGAACCTGGGAGGTGGAGGTTGCAGTGAGCCGAGGTCACACCACTGCATTCCAGCCTGGGTAACAGAGTGAGACTTCATCTCAAAAAAAAAAAAAAAAGAAAAAAAAAAGGCTCTGTACCATAGTAGCAACAATCAATACTGCTTCTATATATACTAGAAACATGGGAATACATCCATATGGGAGACCTTAAAACCCAGCCAAGAGATAACTCAGCACACCTGTGGGTCTGTAGGCCCTTACAACAACTCAGGAGTTCACATCGTGGGAGCGTGGAAGGCAGTCCTCTTTCACTACTACCTAAAAGAGGGCCCTGTCGCAGTGGAGAAAGAAAGGTGACTGTGTCCACCCACATCCCAAAGCTCCTCATACCTCAAAGTTATTTTTGACCCACTACAAATTGAATAGGAAGATGATAAACATGATATTTTATACTTACACATTTTTGCATACATATGAAGGAAACAATATATTGCCAGGCTCACTTTCTCTAGTAGGCAAAGTTGATATAAGTTGTCGCTATACATAAAAGTGAAGTCCATTAGCTAAGAACCCGGGGTCAATGCCTCAATAAAATAGCATACTAAGTTTTCCTTAACTATTTTTATGCAACTATATTGTTTTTTTTTTTTTTTTGAGATGGAGTCTTGCTCTGTCACCCAGGCTGGAGGGCTGTGGAGTGATCTTGGCTCACTGCAACCTCTGCCTCCTGGGTTCAAGTGATTCTCCTGCCTCAGCCTCAGCCACCGGAGTAGTTGGGATTACGGGCATGTGCCACCACGCCTGGCTAATTTTTTTATTTTTAGTAGAGATGGGGTTTTGCCATGTTGACCTGGCTGGTCTGGAACCCTTGACCTCAGGTGATCTGCCCACCTTGGCCTCCCAAAGTGCTAGGATTACAAGCGTGAGCCACTGCTCCTGGCCACAAATATATTGTCTTAATCATATTCTTTTAAATGTCACTTTCCAGATGAAGCCCCTCCTCAGTTGTCCCTGGCAGAGTCACCTGTTACTTGTCACGCAGTACTTTATTTGAACCTATTCCTGTCAGCATTCCCACCATGTTGTAACTTGTCTGTCTCCTTCATACCCCAACACAGTTGGAACTTATCAAGGTGTGTTAAATGCCTGACTATATCTCTATGCATTTGGAAAGATAGCTTTGGGCACAGAGAATCAGGTTCACATTTTAACATAACCAAGATTTTCTTTGCATCAACATAGATTTTATCAGTGAAATGAGGCTTAAGAGTACACTTAGGGGAGAGAATACCACAGTGGCTAAAAAATAAAGAGAACAAAAGATGAAAGAAAGGAAGGAAGAGAGGGAAAGAATGTAAGAAAGAGGGAGGAAGGAAAGGATGAGGGAAGGGCCGGGCGCGGTGGCTCAAGCCTGTAATCCCAGCACTTTGGGAGGCCGAGGCAGGTGGATCACGAGGTCAAGAGATCGAGACCATCCTGGTCAACATGGTGAAACCCTGTC
>NW_016107423.1:402681-403889 GCF_001604975.1 Cebus imitator | reverse complement strand
AGGAAGGAGGAAAGGAAGAAAAAAAAGGAAGGAAGATGGAGGGAAGGAAAGGGAATAAGAGAAAGAAGGAAGAAATGAAGTAAGGAGGAAGAAAGGAAAGAAGGGAGGAAGGATAATAAAGAGAGGAAAGGAGAGAAGCAAACTTGCTCCAGTTCAGAAGAGAGCCATCGGAATACGAGGTAAAGATCAGTAAGTCTCAGGCCTGCTTCAGAAAAGAGACCTGTAAATCAGAGACCTGAAACTATGAAAGTACTACAAGAAAACAGTAGGGAAAATCTCCAGGATGTTGGTCTAGGCAAATTTTCTTGAGTAGCGAAATACTGAAATTCGAGTATGAATTAACACCAAGACAAAAGTATGCCAAATTGCAGGGTCTTTTATTGCTGGCGACCACAGAGGACTCACGTCTCTCCAACCTGTGGCGTTGAACTCAGGGACAGCAGGGTTTTTAAGCTGAAAAACCACATCCTGGTTTTAGGACCCAGAGGGTGAGGAGCGGGGATGGGGATGAATGGCTTCAGACATTTTGAGGGCTAGTGGATTCTGTAAATCACCTCCTGGGTGGAGACAAGGGTGAGGGGGGCTCCGGACATTCCAAGGGCCAAGGGACTTTTGTCACTCCGATTGTTACTTAAGTGGTCTACAGAAGTCAAGATAAATGTTAGTTTACACATTATCTGGGTAGTGGTGGAAGTCACAGATCTTAGTTACTTATTATAAGTTGCAGGGGCCAAGATGGCATTAGCTTAGGCTGCTTATTCTGGTACTGACAAGAAAAGGTAAGCAGCTTTACATAGTGGGCATTTTTCAGAGCAAACTAGCAGCTTTATTTACAGAAGCCAAACACAGCTTTATCTTATAAAATGGCGTTGCTCAGGTTCTGGCTCTAGGCCAGCTATAGCACAATATCACAGTAGTACCCCACAAGCACAGGCAACCAAAGCAAAAACTAACAAATGGGGCCAGGCGCGGTGGCTCACACCTGTAATCCCAGCCCTTTGGGAGGCTGAGACGGGCAGATCACAAGGTTAGGAGTTCAAGATGAGCCTGGCCAACATGGTGAAACCTTGTCTCTACTAAAAATAAAAAATTAGCTGGGCATGGTGGCGCATGCCTGTAATCCCAGCTACTCAGGAGGCTGAGGCAGGAGAATTGCTTGACCTGGGACCTGGGAGGCGGAGGTTGCAGTGAGCCGAGAGCATGCTACT
>NW_016107423.1:394810-401506 GCF_001604975.1 Cebus imitator | reverse complement strand
AAAAAACAGCGCAAAAAAGGTGAAACCATCAAAGACCAGAACATCTCTTCTCCTTCAAGGGATCACAACTCCTCAACAACACAGGATCACAACTTGACCAAGAAGGAGTGTGAAGAATTGACGGAAACAGGATTCAGAAGGTGGATAATAACAAACTTTTCAGAGCTAAAGGAACACATCCTAACTCAATGCAAAGAAATCAAAAACCTTGAAAAAAGGTTAGATGAAATGCTAACTAGAATAACCAGCTTAGAGAAGAACATAAAACACTTGATGGAGTTGAAGAACACAGCACAAGAACTACGTGAAGCAAACACAAGTTTTAATAGCTGAATCGATCAAGCAGAAGGAAAGATATCAGAGATTGAAGATCAACTCAATGAAATAAAAAGAGAAGGCAATACAAGAGAAAAAACAGTGAAAAGAAATGAACAAAGCCTCAAAGAAATACGGGATTCTGTGAAAAAACCTAATTTACGCTTGATCGGTGTACCTGAATATGACGGGGAGAATGAATCCAAGCTGGAAAACACACTTCAGGATATTATCCAGGATAACTTCTCAAGCCTAGCAAGGCAGTCCAAATTTCGAATTCAAGAAATACAGAGAACTCCACAAAGATATTCTTCAAGAACAGCAACCCCAAGGCACATAACTGTCAGATTCACCAGGGTCGAAATGAAGGAAAAAATGCTAAGGGCAGCCAGAGAGAAAGGTCAGGTCACCCACAGAGGGAAGCCTATCAGATTCACAGTAAATCTCTTGGCAGAAAGTCTCCAAGCCAGAAGAGAGTGGGGGCCAATATTCAACATCCTTAAAGAAAAGAACTTTCAACCCAGAATCTCATATCCAGCCAAACTAAGCTTCATAAGTGAAGGAGAAATAAAATTCTTTACGGACAAGCAATTATTGAGAGATTTTGTCACCACCAGACCTGCCCTACAAGAGCTCCTGAAGGAAACACTAAGCATTGAAAAGAATAAGTACCAGTCACTGCAAAAGCAAACCAGTTGGCAAAGACCAAAAATGCAATGAAGAAAATGAGTCAACTAATGAGAAAGAACACCAGCCAGTAACAAAATGGTAGGATCAAATTCACATATAACAATATTAACATTAAATGTAAATGGCCTAAACGCCCCAATCAAAAGACACAGACTGGTAAAAAGTCAGAACCCATCGGTGTGCTGTATTCAAGAAACCCAACTCACATACAAAGACACACATAAACTCAAAATAAAGGGATGGAAGAAGATTTACCAAGCAAATAGAGAACAAAAAAAAAGCAGAGGTTGCAATCCTAGTCTCTGATAAAATGGACTTGAAACCAACAAAGATCAAAAGAGACAAAGAAGGACATTACATAATGGTAAAAAGATCAATACAACAGGAAGAGCTAACTATCCTAAATATATACACCCCCAACACAGGAGCACCCAGATATATAAAGCAAGTTCTTAACGACCTAAAATGAGATTTAGACCCCCACACAATAATAGTGGGAGACTTCAATACTCCACTGTCAATATTAGACAGATCAATGAGACAGAAAATTAACAAGCATATCCAGGACTTGAATGCAGAGCTGGACCAAGCGGATCTAATAGACATATACAGAACGCTCCACCCCAAATACACAGAATATACATTTTTTCTCAGCACCACATTGCACTTACTCTAAAATTGACCACATCATTGGAAGCAAATCACTTCTCAGCAAATGCAAAAGAACAGAAATCATAACAAACAGTCTATCAGACCACAGTGCAATCAGACTAGAACTCAGGATCAAGAAACACACTCAAACCCGCACAACTTGGAAACTGAACAACTGGCTTCTGAATGTTGACTGGATAAACAATGAAATGAAGGCAGAAATAAAGATGTTCTTTGAAACCAACGAAAATGAAAACACAACTTACCAGAATCTCTGGGACACCTTTAAAGCAGAATTGAGAGGGAAATTTATAGCAATAAATGCTCACCAGAGAAGAAAGGAAAGATCTAAAATTGACACCCTATCATCAAAATTGAAAGAACTAGAGAAGCAAGA
Source organism: Cebus imitator (assembly GCF_001604975.1). Lineage (NCBI taxonomy): Eukaryota > Metazoa > Chordata > Mammalia > Primates > Cebidae > Cebus > Cebus imitator. The sequence goes on along the minus strand of NW_016107423.1, from coordinate 399,453 downwards.
TCAAAAAAACTCAACAGCTAGCAGAAGACAAGAGATAACTAAGGTCAGAGCAGAACTGAAGGAGATAGAGACACAAAAAACCCTTCAAAAAATCAATAAATCCAGGAGCTGTTTTTTCAAAAAGATCAACAAAATAGAACGCTAGCTAGATTAATAAAAAAGAAAAGGGAGAAGAATCAAATAGATGCAATAAAAAAAGATAAAGGGGATATCACCACTGACTCCACAGAAATACAAACTACCATCAGAGATTACTACAAACAGCTCTACTCACATAAACCAGTAAACCAGGAAGAAATGGATAAATTCCTGGACACTTGTACTCTATCAAAACTAAACCAGGAGGAAGCTGAACCCTGAACAGAACAATAACAAGGGCTGAAGTAGAGGCAGGAATCAATAGCCTACCAACCAAAAAAAGTCCAGGTCCAGATGGGTTCACAGCCGAATTCTACCAGACGTACAAAGAGGAGCTGGTTCCTTTCCTTCTGAAACTGTAACAAACAATACAAAAGGAGGGAATCCTCCTTAGCTCATTTCATGAGACCAACATCATCCTGATACCAAAAACAGGCAGAGACTCAACTAAAAAAGAAAACTTCAGGCCAATATCCATGACGAACATCAATGCAACAATCTTTAATAAAATACTGGCAAACAGATTGCAACAGCACATCAAGAAGCTTATCCATCATGACCAAGTAGGCTTCATCCCAGGGATGCAAGGCTGGTTCAACACACGCAAATCCATAAATGTAATCCATCACCTAAACGGAACCAAAGACAAAATGCACATGATTATCTCAGTTGATACAGAGAAGGCCTTTGATAAAATTCAACAGTCCTTCATGCTAAAAACTCTCAATAAACTAGGTATTGATGGAACATATCATAAAATGATAAAAGCTATATATGACAAACCTATAGCCAATATCATACCTAATGGGCAAAAGCTGGAAGCATTCCCTTTGAAATCTGGCACTAGACAAGGATGCCCTCTCACCACTCCTATTCAGCATAGTATTAGAAGTTCTCGCCAGAGCAACCAGGCAAGAAAAAGAAATAAAGGGCATTCAAATAGGAAAGGAGGAAGTCAAACTGTCTCTATTTGCAGGTGACATGATTGTATATCTAGAAGACCCCATCATCTCAGCCCAAAATCTTCTCAAACTGATAAGCAACTTCAGCAAAGTCTCAGGATACAAAATCAATGTGCAAAAATCACAAGCATTCCTATATACCAATAACAGACAGAGAGCCAAATCAAGAGCGAATACCCATTCACAATTGCTACAAAGAGAATAAAATACCTAGGAATATAACTAACAAAGGATGTAAAGGACCTCTTCAAGGAGAACTACAAACCACTGCTCAACAAAATAAGAGGGGACACAAACAGATGGAGAAACATTCCATGCTCATGGTTAGGAAGAATCAATATTGTGAAAATGGCCATACTGCCCAAAGTAATCTATAGATTCAATGCTATCCCTATCAAGCTACCAATGACCTTCTTCACAGAACTGGAAAAAAACACTTTAAACTTCATATGGAACCAAAAGAGAACGTGCATAGCAAAGACAATTCTAAGCAAAAAGAACAAAGCCGGAGGCATCACCCTGCCAGACTTCAAACAGTACTACAAGGCTACAGTAATCAAAACAGCATGGTACTGGTACCAAAACAGAGACATAGACCAATGGAACAGAACAGAGGCCCCAGAAGCAATACCACACATCTACAACCATCTGATCTTTGACAAACCCAGCAAAAACAAGCAATGGGGAAAGGACTCCAAGTTTAATAAATGGTGTTGGGAAAACTGGCTGGCAAGGTGCAGAAAGCAGAAACTGGACCACTATCTGTCACCTTACACTAAAATTAACTCCAGATGGATCAAAGATTTAAACATAAGACCTAACACCATAAACATACTAGAAGAAAACGTAGGCAAAACCATTCAGGACATAGGCATAGGCAAGGACTTTATGACTAAAACACCAAAAGCAATGGCAATAAAAGCCAGGATAGACAAATGAGATCTAATTAAACTCCAGAGCTTCTGTACAGCAAAAGAAACCATCATTAGAGTGCATCAGCAACCAACAGAATGGGAAAAAATTTTTGCAATCTACCCATCTCACAAAGGGCTAATATCCAGAATCTACAAAGAACTAAAACAGATATACAAGAAAAAACCAAACAATCCCATTCAAAAGTGGGTGAAGGATATGAACAAACACTTTTCAAAAGAGGACATATATGAGGCTAACAAACATATGAAAAAATGCTCATCATCACTGGTCATTAGAGAAATGCAAATCAAAACCACACTGAGATATCATCTCACGCCAGTTAGAATGGCGATCATTAAAAAATCGGGAGACAACAGATGCTGGAGAGGATGTGGAGAAATAGGAACACTCTTATACAGTTGGTGGGAGTGTAAATTAATCCAACCATTGTGGAAGACAGTGTGGAGATTTCTCAAGGATCTGGAAATAGAAATTCCATTTGACCCAGCAATCCCACTATTGGGTATATACCCAAAGAACTATAAATCGTTCTACTATAAAGACACATGCACACGTATGTTCATTGCTGCCCTGTGTACAATAGCAAAGACCTGGAACCAACCCAAATGCCCATCAATGATAGACTAGACAAAGAAAATGTGGTACATATACACCATGGAATACTATGTAGCCATAAAAAACAATGAGTCTGTGTCCTTTGTAGGGACTTGGATGAATCTGGAAACCATCATTCTTGGCAAACTGACCCAAGAACAGAAAGCCAAGCACCGTACGTTCTCACTCATAGGTGGGTGTTAAACAACGAGAACATGTGGACTCAGGGAGAGGAGCATCACACACAGGGGACAGTTGGGGGGCATACAGGAGAGACAACGGGGGTGGGGAGGAAGGGGAGGGTGGGGAGGGATAACAAGGGGAGAAATTCCAGATATAGTATGCACCTAAAGTAAAATAAAATAAAAAATTTAACAAATGGGATCACATCAAGTTAAAAAAGCTTTTCACACACAACATACAGGCCCATGGCTCACGCCTGTAATCCCAGCACTTTGGGATGCTGAGGCGGGCGGAACACGAGGTCAGGAGTTCGAGGCCAGTCTGACCAACATGGTGAAACCCCATCTCTACTAAAATTACAAACATTAGCTAGGCGTGGTGCCAGGCACCTGTAATCCCAGCTACTTGGGATGCTGAGGCAGGAGAATTGCTTGAGCCCAGGAGGCAGAGGTTGCAGTGAGCCAAGATCAGACCATTGCACTCCAGCATGGCTGACAATAGCGAGATTCCATTTCATAAAAAACCAAAAAGCTTCCACACAGCAAAGAAAACAATCAACAAAGTGAAGAGACAATTCGCAGAACAGGAGAAAATACTTGAAAACCATGTATTTGACAAGGGATTAAGAACCAAAATTATTAAGGAGTTTAAAAAACCCTATGGGATCAAAAAAATCGAATAATCAGATCAAAAAATGGGCAAAAGATTTGACTAGATGTTTCTCAAAAGAATACAAATGGCAAACACGAATACGAAAGGCGCTCAATATCACCGATCATCAGAGAAATGCAAGTCTGAATGGTTTCTACAGTGAGAAACCATCACACCCCAGTTAAACAGGCTTACATCCAAAAGACAGGCAACAACAAATGCTGGTAAGGTTATGGAGAAAAGGGAACCTTCATACACTGGTTGGTGGGAATGTAAATTAGTACAACCACTATGGAGAATAGTTTGGAGGTTTCTCAAAAAACTAGAAATAGAGCTACCACACAATCCGGGAATCTCTTCCAAATACGGAAAGAAAATTAGTATTTGGAAAAGATTATCTGTACTCCCATATTTGTTGCAGCTCTGTGCACAATAGCCAAGATTAGAAGCAACCTAAGTGTCCATCAACAGATGAATGGGTAAAGAAAGTGTGGCACATATATGTAATGGAGTACTATTCAGCCACAAAAAAGAAATAAGTTGTGCTCGGGGGGAGGATCCAAGATGGCCGTTTAGGAACAGCTCAGGATTGCAGCTCCCAGTGAAAGCACAGAGGGTGAGTGGACGCCGCATTTTTATTGCCCACAGACTAGGAAATTCCCAGGCGGAGGAGCACCACAGGTCACCAGCGCGGCTGTTTTGGCCAGCCCAGCTGTGTTGGCAGGCGCCGCTGCTTTGCCCCGTGCGGCTGCTTTGTCGGCGCCCCGGAGCAGCGGTTCTCCGTACAAAATACACCGGGGTCCGGGTGCCCTTTTGACTGCTGATAGGAGCCACGGGAAGTCGCCCATTCATCTGTTTAAAAAGGGGACTGAGCAGGGAACCAGGTCAGTAGATTCCAGGGCAAAAAAAAAAAAAGTGCCACAAACCTCAGTGCCACTGTTTAAGCCAGCGCAGTGAGTGGCCGCAGAGGAAAACAAACAGACCCCAGCGCCTCTTCAACAGGCGACTGGAGCACCAACTTAAAAAAGCCTCTGAGGCAGGGAGCCAGGCGATCAGGCTCCGCTGGTCCCACCCCCACAAAAGAACAGCAACCAGAAACTCTGGATTGAGACTTTCACAGCAAGCGCAGCTGAACCCGGGACGGTCCAGCTCTGTGGGGGAGGGGCGTCTGCCATTACC
>NW_016107423.1:384836-388930 GCF_001604975.1 Cebus imitator | reverse complement strand
CCTATGCAACAATTTTGCATGTTCTTCACATGTACCCCAAAACCTAAAATGCAATAAAATAAATAAATGGTGAAAAAAAAAAAAGAAATGAGTTTCTGTCCTCTGCAACCATGTGGATGGAACACGTGGTCATTATGTTTAGTGAAGTAAGCCAAGCACAGAAAGACAAACATTGTATGTTCTCACTTATTCGTGGGTTCTAAAGATTAAAACAACTGAACTCATAGAATTGAGTAGAAGAATGTTTAGCAGAGGCTGGGAAGGATAGTAGGGGTTAGTGGGGATGTGGGAATGGTTAATGGATTAAAAAAAAGTTAGAAATAATGAATAAGACCTAGTATTTGATAACACAACAGGGTGATGATAGCTAATAATAATTTAATTGTGTACTTTATAATAACTAAAAGAGCATAACTGAACTGTTTGTAATACAAAGGATAAATGCTTCAGGGGATGGATACCCATTCTCCATGGTGTGGTTATTATGCATTGCACGCCTGAATCAAAACATCTCATAAATGTACCCCATAAATATATATACCTACTATGTACCCACAAAAAATAAAAATAAAAAATAAAGAAAAGAGGACCTTAGACATCTGCTTCTGCCTGCAGTTCTACTGGAGGAGACCAGTTGCATGAAATCCAGGATCTACACATTCAGATGTCCTGGTTTTTAAAGAGCATTAAATAAGCAGTAAAGCAAAATTAGCACAAAATACACAATGGGTATTTAACCAAGTGGAACAGATTGTGGCAAAGGAAGCTCAAAATAATGATGCCATTCACCAAGTAAGAACAGTATACTTCAAGTAAGAATAGAAAGACTTCGTATACTTAAAAACTTTGTCTTTATTCTATATTTTGGTACAATGTTATTTATGTACTGAAGTTTCATGAATTGAATTGAGTATGTTTATTTTCACAAAATCATTCCGAAAAGGCAGAACTTTGGGGTGATGGATCCCTGACAGTTCTTAGCTGGCTATAAAGCTGAAGACCTTAGGTCTGACCAGTTGCTCCAGCTCACTGAGAGACAGTGAACAAATGATGAACTGGAAACCTGGGAAAACCCGAAACACTGAGACTTGGCGCTGAATGTCAGTGGCTGCTCACAGCACAAAAAAAGTGAAACCCAGATGTTACATCCCTTCTGATGGAAGAAAGCAGTATGAAATAGTCTTGACGAAACAAACAAGAAGCTCAAACCCAAATTAAACAAGTCTCTATATCTAATTTCTAATTTTTAGGAAATACCGGAACTAGAGTAATATATTACATTATGCCAAAAAGATGCAATCAGCCACATGCAGACTGAAGGAAACTGCGGGAAAGAAGGACGTTTCCTAAACAAGTCAAGTTTTCAGAGGGGAGAAAAATAGAAATAGACGGGGAGTCTGTTGATTTTGTAAAAAGTCTACTGTAATATGTGGACCTTATTTGGATCCTGATTCAAATATTTTGTTAAAAGAAAATACGACATTCATCATACAACTGACAATTTGAACACATTGGAGATTTGATGACATTACGGGATTGTTGTTAGTTTTTTAGATGTAGTAATAGTATTTCAGTTTTGTTTAGAGAAGAAATTTTTTCAGAGAGACATATGGAAATGCTTAGAGATGAGATGATTTTGTTTCTAGTATTTGCTTCAAGTAATATCAGGGGAAGCTTCAGGGAGCATGTAACGAATTGGCTGAGTTAATAATTACTGAAGATGACTGTTAAAGGTTCATTGTGCTATTCTGCTTGCATGTTTGTTTTAAATTCTTTAGAAAAAACAACCGAACAAAAACTAAAAACAGGAAGTTGCGATGCATCACTTATCATTGCTGTTAAAATCTTATAATATCTCATTTTTAAAGATGACATAAGATACTCCGAAAACTTATTCTAATAGCACTTATCCAATTTTTAAAATCTTTTCCTAATGGAGCTGTAAAAGGGACCACTCTCTATTTCTCCCCATTTGCAGACTGGTTTTGGGTGGCCAAATCTCAGAGATATCTCACCTGCTGTGTGAGAAGTGAGATGTAGTTCTCAGTCTGCACTCTAGGTTTCTCTGAGTTTTCTCCCTCTGAACCAGAGACCATGACTGTCCCAACCCATCCAAGAGAATTTTCCCCTGTGAAGAATTCTGCAGGAGTTTCAGCATTTCCATAGGAACAGAGCTGTATGTGTTTCTTACACCGTGAGGAGTTCCAATCTTCCCTACCCTCAGCTTAAAAAAATACAGACTTTAAACACTCCTTGTATTCACCTCTAAGAAGGGCAGAGGAAAGCCATCAACCTCCACCTTAATTTTCAAACAATTTCGGTGTATGCTAATTACATTTTCACTTCACAATCTTTTCATATCACACATCTCTGTAATTTTTAGGAGGAAAGAAAGATGGCCAGACAGGACAGGCCACAGTCACTTAGAAGTCTAGAGGGAGTCTGACATATTCAAGAGGTGTTTTATTTGAGGTATACAAGGGGCTCATTTAATACAAATAATTCTCTACTTCTAACTTTTTAGTGGCCTTCCAAAATTTCAAGTGTGCTTCACACGGGTAAGATTTCACTAATCTAGAAAGATCCAAATTATTACTGCCCTCAGAGATATTTCCTTTTTTAAATGTGTGTACACTTAAGGGGAAGAAGTGCAGTTTTGTTATAAAGGCTATACTGCCTTGTGGTGACATCTGGGCATTTAGAGAGATTTCAATGAATGTGTTTAACCGAGCAATGCTATTGGAGTTAATGTGAGATTATTCAGTTAAATATATGACTAACCTTGCTTAAGATGCTATTTTAGTCTTTTAATTATTACAACAGTGGATGTAGGAGTTAAATGCATGGGCTTTGAAATCCAAGAGACCTAAGTTTGAATCCTGGGACCTCACAACATATGGCCCTCTAAGCTTCAGTTATCTTTTAGAAAAAAAGGGGGATATACATAATCCATTGAGCGTTTTGATACCATTGGCAGTGAAATTTTATAATATTAATGTCTGGTCTTAGTGGTTAATAAAGAATTTCACAATGGAATTACCACTATTAGGATCTCTCGTCTTCACCAGAACATGGGAAGATGCTGAGTGGTGAGCTCCCTCACCCCTGTGGCGGCACCCTTCAGAGTAGAGAGCTGTGGACCCAACTGCGAAAATGCACCAAAGCATTTTGTCCAGGACTGTCTGCATCCAGCAGCAGGCACTGACTTCAGTATGAACCAAAGAATGACGGGGTTCCAAATGTTTTCATGTCTGACACCTTTTTCTCTTCAGACCTCATTAGTGCCAACTTTGACTCAAGTTTGGAAACACATCTAAGGAGTGAGCCCAAGGATTCATGGTTTGACTACTGACCTCTTCTCCTCAGATGACTTCCCCAACATGAGGTACGGTGCCCCAGGGGTACGATCTGTCTTGCAGATGTACTCTGGTCATGTTGATTGACTGCCTGCATCGATCACTGGACTTCTGAAGTGAAGACTTAGCCCCACTGATAACCTACCTCGGCTTGTAAAAATGGACATCATCACCCTATGACACCCTGAGTAGGTTTCTAATAATTAATGAGAAATGGTTAAAGCCCTTGGAGATCTGTGGAAGAATGTGGAAACTGACAAAATGCCTTCCCTTTTATTGCATTTAGTCATTAAAATGAATTTTCTTAAGCAAAATAATAAATTCTGCCTTTCACCTAAAATACTGGGGGAAAAGAAACAAAATCAAGAGAATGATACTGAAGGAAGCTCAAATAAATCGAATGTACTATCAGGTAAGATGCTGCCCAGTACCCTATGCTGTGAAAAGTGAAGGCAGATATAAATCTGGAAGAATATGCTGGTACTTCCTTTTATAGCAAAATCTCTTGAGATAATCTGTCCTATTTGCAGTGGTTTTCCTCATTTCAGTGAGGCCTATTTCTCTGCCACATTTAACAGTCCTAAGTACAAATCCATTATTTGAACAGTGGAGGAGAAACTTCAATTAAATTCAGCTGCAAAGTTAATCTTCATTTTAATTGAACAAAAGAGCAGCTCTCATAGGCATTCTTAAAAAAACAAACAAAAAAAAACCAAAAAAAAAAAAAAAAAAAAAAAA
>NW_016107423.1:328045-384811 GCF_001604975.1 Cebus imitator | reverse complement strand
AAAACTATAGCAGCTACCAAGAAATTTAAGATACAACCTTCACTTGTTTGTTTCTAGGTAACTTTCTGTTTTGAGGTATACAAGGGGCTCATTTAATACAAATAACTTTCTACTTTTAACTTTTTAGTGGCCTTTTGGTCTTTTTCATTTTATTTGTCCCAGCATACCTCTCTAACAGCGTGTGTTATGTTCACTCAGTGGACTTTCAGTGTCTACTGCAATGCGTGTGGACGGATCTTTTCCTGCCTCCTGCAGGACACCGCTCAGCCAGCCAGCTCCTCAGTGACCCCTGTCTTACACCCTTCCACTCTCTCGCGTCTTTCTCTCAGCTTATCAACATGCTTAAGCCTTTTCATTTTATTGCCTTGCCCTCTTCTCATATTTAGTTCTTCAATGGGTGGTCTACACTTCCTGCCTTTCTTTCCTCTCCCATTCAAAATGTCTTCAACCACTTGCAATCTGGCCTTTCTTTCACCACTAAAATTAGTCTCCCTAGGGACCCCAGTAATTTTCCAAATGGCAAATCTGGTGGCCATTTTTCATCCTGGATCTTTAGCAGCAATGATCACTCTCTTCTTTTCACGTGAATCACCCCCCGCCACCCATCTGTTCTCCTCCCACTCTTAGACATTCCTTCTTTCCTTTTTTTCTTTTTTTTTGGAGACAGGATCTCATTCTGTCACTTAGGCTCACTGCAGCCTCACCCTCCCAGGTTCAAATGATCATCCCACCACAGCCTCTGCGAGCATGGGCATGTGCCACCACAACTGGCTAATTTTTTTGTTTCTATGTTTTGTAGAGATGGGGGTCTCACCATGTTGCACAGGCTAGTCTCGAGCTCCTGCACTCAAATAATTTTCCCGCCTCAGCGTCCCAAGGTGCTGGGATTATAGGTGTGAGCTACTGTGCCCAGCAGACATTCCTTCTCTGTGGCCTGCATAGTCTAGCCTTTATCTTGAATGTTTGTATTCCTCATGGCTGAATCATCTTGGGAAAGCCTACAGGAACATTCCAACCCCCCTGCCTTCAACCTGTGTGATTACAATTTAGGAGTTGAGTAGAAATTCCCAAAAGCATCAGGAAATATTATCAAATAGAATGTAGTATTTTCAGGAATTTTAAAAGTCAGAATATACTAGATATATATGTAAGCAAGAGTAAAAATATCTAATAAAACAAGTCTTATTATTGTTAGCATTACCTATAGAAATCAAAATTTGTGCTGGTTAAGATTGCTACAATGCAACAGTAAAACTTGCTATTGCCGAAAACTGTACTGATGATTTTCAGGAATGTCAAAATGCAAACTGTTGTGTGGGAACATAGCAATATTACATCATAGTGACCTTAAAGGATGAGCCATTGGTACTTGGTATTATGCCATTATTATTGAAATGTATTTTCATTGGTATTTTCTGTCACTCCAAAATATATACTTCCAGATGATCTTTTGTTTGTGTTAAAAAGGATGTCTTTGTAAATAGTACAAAGAACATAGCACCAGAAAAACTAGACTGAAAATAACAAGGAATTACCTTCATCTGGTTTTGTATTCTCAAAAAAAGGAAACTTCAGTAATATCTTCATAAAGTTACGAGAAATAAAAATTATGGCCTTATCCATGAATAAATTGAATTGGATACTATTAAATTGAAGTAAAGAGCCCTCTGATATTTTTTATTACCTCGTGATACTTTTCACATCATTTATTTGCTGTAAGGTTCAATCAAACTTTTACTATGGTGGTGTATTAAATTTCATTTCACAGCCACAAAGTTCCATTTTGGAGCAACAGAAGAAATGTTTTTCATCTACATGACTCCAAGCATACTTAAAGAAAACAAACTTATGAGCTCATCTGAAAGATCACCTCATTCAGCAGCTAAATTAAATCTTTCAACTATGGTCTCTTTTTAGCCACTAACAAGGCTATATTTCTGGGTTAGGGCGAATTTTCAAGTTTTTGGTGAATGTCTTTATAGATTACTTAAGGGATGTTCCAGGTTAACTTATTTTGCTAAGAAACAGCTATTTTAAAGGTTATTTATTTATAATTTGAAAACTAGCCAGTATGTTGTCAAGTGTGATATAAATATTCCCTATCCAACCAGCAATGTTTTAGTCTCCTTTCAGCATAGCATTACTTTGATTCTATCACTATGCTCAACAGGGAGCTAAATCTAGAAATTACCTTTACTCTATATTTCCCTTATTAGGTGTGTTGAAGCAACAGCAGCCTCTGTTTAAAGAGGAGTTTGACCAACAAGACTAGCTGATTGTGCTTCTGGGAAGTTGACTGGAATCCACAGTGCAGAAAGACATTAAGGCTGGTATTTCTGCTATTTACACATCCTTAGTCAACAGACATATAACCTTTGCTTAGTATAGGAAGACTGGCATGTATATAGCAGTGCAGAAAAATCACCAACTTGCAAATGGGCATGATAAAATATCATGAAATTTCACATGGTTGAGGTTAGTAAATGGTGATAAGCCTATGAATATGACTAATTACAATCAGTTTTATGAAGATCTGCCATATAAAGATCCAAACTTAATTAGAGGCAGTCACTCTGTCCTTTAGCACAGTAGAATTTCCCAATTCACAAATTACTAAAATACTAAAAAGGGTTCTGGATGAAAGGATCTGATATTTTCTGATATCTAGAAGTCTGCACACACATCCAGTCATGTGAATGAGTGAAATAAGACTATGGATGAATGTTCAGTCTCTATATGGCCCAGAGGTGAAAAAAACCTTTTATACCTAAAAACAGGGTGTATCCTAATTTCAGTCTCTTACTTCTCATCAGATATAGTCTAAAATCACAAGAGGAAGCTGGGACGAGTGTGCATGTCACTTGCAAAAGGACTTGCCTACTTAGACCCACAGTGCCATTCATCAAAATGACTAGAACCACTCCTCATATACCGTCTGTTGGTGCTGGGCCACCAGTGTCCTTATTTCAGCACAGCATCCTGCTTAACGTTAGGGTTAACAGGAGAGTTGTCCTGATGCCAGCTTTGCAACATCAGCACACAGGAGCTGGAAGCCTCAGACTCTGGGCCAAGGAACAAAGGTATGTCAACAACGTTACCGCCTGAACCTGGAACAACATTAGCATGCAGTAATGCTGTCATTAGCTAATTGCTTGCCCTTTCAATGTTTGTGCCAGCTGGCCATGACTGATGTTCCTACAGTTTTGTTCTTAAGCATGACATATTTCATTACAGATTCATGATGTGTGATGCAATAGAGTTTGGCATCCTGTATTCTTCAGACTGTGCACCCCAAGAAAATAGGTTGTGTTACTTGGAGTTTACTTCTTTCATGTTAGCAAACCAGCTAGATCATGTTCTATTATTTTTAAGCCTCCATTCCAGCATGACATGGTTAGCGCCTTTATGAATTATCACGCTGTTTGTCAGCCCACACCTGTGTTCCTAACTCAGCACAGGGGCAGTATCTAAAATATCCTGCCTGCATCTTGTCCATTAACCATTTTGTGAACAAGACTATTAAGGCTCAAGCAATTCCAATAACAAAAATCCCCATTTTCACTCATCTTTCATCATAAAAAGTATTTTTGAATTCTAGGAAGTTGGAGTCACTCTTAGTTTCTGATGAAGGACAAGATGAAAGTTAGGTTTTTTTTTTTAAGTCAAGTAGACTTAAAAAAAAATCTTTTCTTTTTTTCCAGGTTTCAAAATCAAAACACAGTAAATTTCTTTCTTTCTGAGTAACTCTTTGTCAGGCGAGTTAGAATGTCTTTTTCTTCTTCCCGTTGACATTTTATGCTGATAGACTAGATCCAGATGGAATTCCTGGCCCAATCCCCAATTTAGCTTCCACTGCAGCTCCTGGAAGGGACAATGGAAGATTAAACCTGGGTAGACTCACTAATAAGTGAGTTTAAACCTAGGGATTTAAATCCAGGGAATCTGAGAGTTTAAACCCAGGGGTTTGAGAATGAATGCTGCTTTTATTTCATTTGTTTCATACACTAGAGTGAAAACGGCCCGGCTGCTATCATTTCATAGATGAGAAAACAATGATAGATCGCACTTAAGTGACTTTGCCAGAAGCACAGGTTAGTGGCAGGGCTATAATAAAAAAACAATTTTCTTGTGTATTGGTCAAGTTATAGGGAGGAGCATGGACAAAATCCTAGGAAGTGTGATTGAAAATTCTTGAAATTTTCTAAACTTGGTGTACTCAGCTGAATAATCCAGCCTTTCACATTTTGGGCTGTCTGGCCTTTCAGCATGGCCTGGCATTATGCTGTTCTTACTTTTTTTCTGAGAACCCCCTACTCTCAAGAACCAATGAAATCTCCTCTTTGAAAGCCTTTGGAAACTCTCTTAGGTGGACTTATCTCAAATCCGTGGTTTTACTGCCTAGGGCTTCAAAATTCACACCTGGGTAGGCCTCAAGAATTTTGCTGGAAATACAGTGAGATTGAGGGGGATGCTGTCTTCTCCTGGGTACTTTATTTGTCTACCTCCGTCACCTCCTAGGGCATGAGCACCTGGAGGGCCAAGACCAGGTCTGCTGAAAGGAGCTGTGGTTGTGCTTCTGTCAGTGCCATACAGAGCTCAGGACAGCCACCTGACAGTATTGATAAATGGCAACAGCAGGCAGTCAAGTCCCCTGCTCAAGCCTCCACGGTGGTTGAGTGAACACAAAGAGAGCAAGCATCAGGCTGACTTCCGAGGAAATATACCAGAAACTCATCTCAGCTCCCCGATGAGGATAATGAGGAGGGAGGTGATAAGGACAAATGAGCATCTCCTACATGTTCAGGAGTATATCAGGGGCTCCACACAATCCCTCTAATCCTCTCAACTACCCTGTGAGCTGGGTACTATTATCCCATTTTGCAAATGAGAAAAAAGGAGGTTGACTGGCTGGTCCAAGGTCACACCATACTAAAGAGGTGGAAGCAGTAGTCAAATCCAAATCAGTCTGAATGAAAAGCTCTTTTGTCTTTATCTCTTTTGCTCATTCGATCTGCAAAATCAAAATTCATAGCAGCACTTGGATTCTGAAAAACTGGAGACTCTTGGTTTTGGGAAGAGCTTACTGAGAAGGCAATTGCCTGTGAGTATAGTGACAGATGCTATATAAATAGAGAGATTCTTAGAGAATGAGAGCAGATATTCTGAGACTGTGTCTGATCACTAAGAGTCACCTATTGCTGGAGTGGGGGTGAGGGGAAGGTGACCATATCAATGAATAAAGAGGTATCCTTAGATGCCTGAAAGCAGAAGGCTGAGAATCAATGCCTCTTGCATTCAGCACATTGTAAGGCATTCATCTGTCAACTGCAAAAATCTATTATTATTTGTTTAGAGTTGGCAAGATGAACTTTGGAAACACACAGATTCCTATAAAGACATTCCTTTGAAGCTACTATATTAATGTTGCATTCATTCATTCATGTACTAATTCATTCAAAAAACATTTACTGTCTGTGATATTCAAACACTGTCCTGAAAATGGGGGCATGGGATGTGGGTGTGTGTGTGTGTGTGTGAAGAGGCATCCCGCACAGATACTGCCTCCAAGGAACTTATAGGCTAATATATTGCTCCTTCAACTTAAGAGAAAATCTCTGCCCCTGCCCGACCACCATAAGAAATACACTATGGTCTGATAAGCACATGCACAACTCAAAGTATCATAAAATGTTTATCCTTAAAACCTGTAATATACTCTGGTATTTACTAGTTTAGTCTGTACTAATTGCTCTAATTCAATGAGGACAGAATAGTTCGCATGACAGAATAATATGGTAGCTCAGATAAAGTACAGATTTGTAGATACATATGAATGTGTGTTAACACAAGCATAATTATGTGGAGAAAGCAGGGAAGAAATCAAACCAAGTTTTTCAGATGATGAGATTTTGGATTGGGCCTTAAAGCGTAGGCAGGATGAGGAGCCAAGTGGCATTCCAGAAAGAGGGGCCAGCATGCATAAATGCATGGTGGCAGACAAGAAACCTGGGTTCATAAAGGTATGTGGTGGGAGTAAGATCGGTTTGAGACAAATCAAGGAGTGAGAGAGAATGAAATCAAAGTTTTGTGCAAGAAATGTAATGGACAGGGTTGTATTTAGGGAAGATTTACAGATGAGATCAGAGGAAGCAAAACTGGTGATGGGCCCCTCATTCTTCCTTTTATTCACCTTGAGGACACCCACCTCACCATGAGCTTCATGGAGCAAAGGCCAACCCTGGATTTATCTGCATGGGAAGCAAACTAAGAATTCTGCAGAGGACACAGGCAGGATGATGGCTAAGAGGACCCAAAAGCTCACAGGGAAGAAGTGCTTAGAAATACGGAATGAAATATAACTTTTTTTTTATAGAAAGCATAGAAATGAGTTCACAAGAAAGGCAAAGGGAAAGGACAAACAGGAGGGAGTGAGGTAGCATAGTGATTGTCCAGGGAGAGGACTGTTTCTTTAATTATCCTATAGAGCTTTTTTGTTGTCCACTTGGGGACAGGAAACAGAGATGCGGGCCCTGAGAGGTGGGACATTGAAAATAAGATGCCTCACATAAAATCCAGTCCTAAACAATGGCCTAGAGACAAATCTATGTACCATTAAAAGAAGATGAAAAGATGTTCCCAGTGGTCTCTGCTTTGGTTCTATGTAAAATAACAAGAAAAAAAAATCATATCCAAGAATTTGAAACCATAGGCCAAAGTCTAACAGGTTTGGAATATACATTTGTGTCACCTTTTAGGTGCAGAAAGCAACTGAATATTTGGCTCTGGACAGGGACAACTCTGGGCAACGGAAAGTGGCAAAAACATAACCACGTTGGAGAAACACTCCCACAACTGTGGATGAAAGGAGAACTCACAGAAAAAGAGCTTCAATTAACCTATGCAACAATCCAGCATGCTCTTTGCATGTACCCCAGAACCTAAAGTTCAAATATATATATATATATATATATATATATATATATATATAAACTTCAATTAAACAATTCACAATGAAAAATTTCAAAGTACATAAAAAGCAATCCATCATGGGCAAGAATTAGCAGGCACAACAAACAGAAGAATTAGCAGACACAACAAATGGTGATAGAACAATAATCTAAAGACATGTTCAAGGTGATTGAAGACATAAAAGGAAAGTTGTAATCTTCAAAAAGAAAGAAAACACAACGAAAATAAGAAGCCTAAGTAGACTTTGAAAGAGAACTAAATAGCACTTCCAGAAATGAAAAATATAGTAATCAAAATAAAAAGTTTCAATAGGTAGGTAAAACAGATTATATAGCCTAAGTGAACATTAATGAATTGGAAGATAGATCTGAAAAAAATTACTCAGAATGCAGTAGAAAGAGACAAAGAGGTAGAAAAATAAAAGATGGGTAAAAAGATATGCAATGTACCATAAGAAACTCCAATTTACATCTAATAGAAGTACCAGAAAAAGAGAAGAGGGAAAGCGGAAAAATGACAATATTCATATAATTAATAGTTACTAATTTTCCAGAATTGATGAAAATATATAAATCCTCAATTCAAGAAGCACGAGAGTCTCAAACAAGAAAATAAAAATAAACGCACATCCAAACACAGTGTGGTGAAACTGCAGAATACCAAAGACAAAGAAAAAAAACCTATAAAAGTATACACGGAAAAGAGTAAAGAATCCACAAGGAAATAACAAATTCACTACAGATTTTTCAACAGAAATGATAAGGCAACACAGAGAAATAAAGATTCAAATGTCAGAGGGAGAATGAATGTCAACTTAGACTTCTATTCCCAGCTGAACCATCACTGATAAATGAGGGAGAAATAAAGACATTTAGATGAACAAGACTGAGTAATTTACCACCCACTGATTCTTACTTAAAGAACTGAAAAAGACTCACTTTGGGAAGAAGAAAACTGAGTTCAGAGGGAAGGAGGAGGATGCAGGAAGGAATTGTATTCATAATTTTCTGCGGTTTTTATGTTTTGAAATAAAAATATAAAAGGAGACACAGATGACCCCATTAGCTTGTTTAGAACACTTTGCTTGGGAAAGGTGAAATAATGATAAAGTTGGATGAGAACAAATGCTATTAAATGTCCCCATGAAGAAATAAAAATAGAATGAAATTATTGACTTATCCATAAATATTCATGAATATGACCTGAGCATCTTTGGGGTACAAAGAGCCATTCTGCAGAACAAGTGAAAGATATTTACAAAGAAATAAATCTAAAATTTGTTTTGTGAAACATTTTTATTTCCTGCTCTTTTTTTTTTCTTTAAAGTTGGCTATCTGGATATTGCAAAGTCATAAATAAAACTTTACACTTTAAAGTTGTATGTAATCTGTTGCACACAATCTAATGGATGTGAAATTCTGAATTAGTCTTTTAAAAATAGAACTAAAAAATACAGATTCCTAAGTAGTCCCCCAAATAATAAATCTATACTTCCAAGTTTTTGAAAATTACCTTTGCCATCCCCATACAAGTTTTATTTAGTTAAGAATAACAGAATATAATTTTGTAATTTGATACAAAATCACATAAATTCAGAATTTTAAAGCACCCAATGACTTTGCAAAAGAAGCTAACTCAGCAAGAGAAACCGCAGAGTACATTTGATAGAATTCACCTTAAATGTAATCTACATACATCAAAAAAAACACCTCTTGTTACAGCTACAGGACAAAATGCCAAATGCACAGTCACACTTCTAGAATCAGGTGACAAGCCTCTGAATCCATTCACATTTACTGGCCTACAAATAGGCAAATATAAGGACAGAAAATTACCAAGCATTTTTCAGCAGACAAGAAAAGAATATGGCACAGAAGCTTACAATTCTACCAAACAATCAAAGGGGGA
Source organism: Cebus imitator (assembly GCF_001604975.1). NCBI lineage: Eukaryota > Metazoa > Chordata > Mammalia > Primates > Cebidae > Cebus > Cebus imitator. Next base: position 375,934 of record NW_016107423.1, on the reverse strand, counting down.
TAACAAGGCCAGGTGCAGTGGCTCATGCCTGTAATCCCAGAACTTTGGGAGGCCAAGGTGGGCAGATCATCTAAGGTCAGGAGTTTGACACCAGCCTGGCCAACATGGTGAAACTCCGTCTCTACTAAAAATATAAAAATTTGCTGGGCATGGTGGCACACACCTGTAGTCCCAGCTACTTGAGAAGTTGAGGCACGAATATTGCTTGAACCTGGGAAACCGAGGTTGTGGTGAGTCAAAGTTGTGCCACTATACTCTAGTCTGGGTAACAGAGTGAGACTCGGGCTCAGAAAAAAAAAAAGGGGGGGGGTCTCTTTTTATAAAAAAACAGTAATACTGAAAATTGATTGAATTCATCTTTTCAGCTAAAAACATCAAGTGTGTCTTCTTGGCCATCAACCAGCAGAATTCCTCACTCTAGGCACATAAGAAAGATTTCCTGATGATGAGAACTTACACTTTAAAATTTTTTCTTGTTTGGGGACATTTTAGTTGTATCACAGAGAGGAACAAAAATGTCTACTCCTATTAAAAGAATGCTATGACATATATACATTTTTCTGACCTAATCCTTATTCCAAAAAGAAAAACAAACTCCACGCAAACGAATCCCAAGTTGAGTAAAGAGGAAAAAAGTTAAATCCAAACTATTTTATTTCATAAATTCTTAAAAACAGTAAACGATTATTTTGGAAACATGGATGGTTCAAAAGGTGTCAGGACATAGCTGTGTAAGCATCTCTTTGAACTTTTGTACAACTTCACAGCTCCTCAGGAAAATTCATTAGGATACACAATTTCAGAGACTAGGCCTGCCATTTTTGTACTTTTCTAGGGCTACAGGGTGAAATGAATCTTCATTGTGCCTCACCACTCTCTTTAAATTGCCCCACATCCTCTGAAGTGGAGGTAGCATCCCCCTCCTCCACTGGGGAGGGAGTCTGGGCTACCTCAGTATCTCTCAAGGAGATGGAGGCTCCAAGGGTCAGCCCTGTTCTGGGCAATGGGACTTTGGATATTTGAGGTGGCTGACTCAAGTTATAGGAGAGTCCTGTGTTGGTTTGTTTTAAGAAGTTAGCAACAGTATCTGCAACAGTGTCTTTACAAGAAGAGGACCATGGAAAGATTGGCAATAAAGTGTAGAGGGGTTCAGATGTGGGCTCTGAAGCCACCCAGTTTGAGTTTAAATCAACACTTTGTGACCTTGAGTATTTACTTAACCTTCTCTGTGCCAACTTCGTCTGTAAACAGGAAATAAATTATATCTACGTAAGGTCATTGTGAAGATTAAAGGAGGTAATAAGATGTCCACAATGCCTAGCACATAGTAAGTACACCACAGATATTAGCTATTATTAGGTAAGAGAAGAAGAAACATAAAAACATGAGTGAATGGAAATAAAGGTCCTGTAGTAAGGATGAATTTAAATGACTTAAACTGTAAAAGCAAGAAACATTTTCCATAATTATAGAAATTCAATAAATGGAGAGAATTTTATGAACAGAATGGATAAATATAACATCCACTGATCTAATAAAAATTTTAATGTGCAAAGTTTGTAACTTTCAGGTAAACACACTTAACAAACATTCTTGAATTCTGATTCCCAAACCTTATGCTGTAATTCCTGTAAAGGTCATTTTTAACAGATGATGTGCATCACCTGTTACATATTTTCAGAGACTTGTATTATGGGTTTAAGAATAGTATATTTAATTATTTTAAGTTATAATTCTGCAAAGCAAACCTCCGATTATCTTCTTATTGCCCCAGTAACCTCACAGGAGGTACAAAGCCACACTTCACAGAAACAGCTGCGTCACTCTGAATTCCTTTCCTTTTCTTTTATTGTGTGTGGCCCTGCCAAGGTCAGAAAACAAGTAATCTGAATCTACCAATTGCACTTCCTTCCTTCCTGACTGTCTTTGGAGAGATTCAGTGCTCTTTAGAACCCTGTTAGAGCAATTAACGTAAGGTGGACTCATGCCTGCCTTATTTTCTAGCAGAAGCATCTGCAATCAAAGACACTGACATCCAAGGGCATCATTTCTCTAAGTTAAAGTCAAGAATTTGTCTTCCAAGTTTTAGAATGGAAGTGGTCTTTCTGAACGACTCATCAAAACACTTCCTCTGACAATATGGTACCAAGGCTTTATCTTCTCAAACTTGAAGTCCACACAGCCACCTGAACAAAAGATTTTGCCATATATATGTGTGTGTATATATATATATACACACACACACACACACATATCTCACAGAGACTCTGAACACAATTTTCTATGATTGATACTTCCTGTTAAATTATGTTTATTAGCCCCAATTGCAGGTGTGAAGCATGCTACTGAACTGTATTTGCTGAAGATTGTTTTAAAATCCTCAACACTCAAATTGTTTCTCTTAAATCGGGGAACCTAACTATTATCTTTTAAAAATTACCTATGATATTAAAGAACCTTTACAAATGGGGGAAAAGCAACCCATCTTCTGTTAGAGTGTTGAAATCTAGTATAGTCAGCATACAGGTGAATTTTCAAAATGGCAGGTTCCATAGCATGTACTCACCAGGGGCTCTGCCATAATGATACGAATCTTGCGTTCGGCCTGAGTGGTGAAGTTGACAAATAAACTTTTGAGGACATATTCTCCTGGTTTGCTGTCTGGGTCCACATTGATGGGTAACATGGTTGGCGGCCCTTTCTCTCTGTGTGTGCCAGAAGCAGGTGGAACCGGAGGCTTGATGTAACCGTTGCCAACAGGAGAAGCTGAAAAACAGAATGGGCATTCTTACTGGCTGACAATAATGGCATAAATACTCAGATGGGCTGTGTTAAACCATAAATATCAGGATATGAATCATATCAAGAAAGTCACACTTAATACCTGGCCTCATTCTTGGGAAACGGTGTCAAAATTTTATTATTTTCATTACCTATGTTTGCGTTATGCCATATTTGATCATCTCAAAATTCTAGTCGCCACATTGCTTTAGGTAAATTATATTGGAAGCTCATAATATAGCTGATCAATATTACAATACTTAAGATATTTTTGGCTTATATTTTTGTTCTAGGGAAAACAGCAGTTCCATTTAGAAAATGGGCAGAAAATGTATATGGGAAAAAAAGTGATTTCTTGTTCAGGTTTTTTCCTTATGGTCAGGAGCTCTCTATCTTCTGTGCTTCATTCTAATAATGGAAAAGACTCTGGGGTCATTCCTTCCAGCAGTCTCCAAGAATCAGTTTTCAGAAGCCTAGCTGGCTCTTGCTCCAGAAAGGGATGCACCTCTTGAAAGATACAAGGCTTAGGCAGTGCCGTGTTTGCCATAAAAGGTGTGAGTTTAACTTTTCACTCTCACTACCCTTTAGCTCAAGTTGGGACACCTCTCCACTTCCTTTATAAAATATGTAGAGTCCACACTAGCTTTATATCTTCAACAGAGGCAGCTATTAAAGCTCCTGATGAGTGGCCTCTGTTCAAAATGCAATAGAGTCAGACACTGTTTTAATTAGATAGTTGCTAAACATTTTTTTAAATTTATAAATGCAGACTTTCAAGTCTTTACTTTTTACAGTACTTTGATAAGTTAAATTCTACCACCCCTCCCACACAAACACTTGTAAGATGGTCAGTTATTAATATCCAGTGAAAGAAATGTAAGAGCAAGTGAGCTTAGGTTACAGGCATTTGGGGATGCTGAGAACAGGAAGTATTTAGTTAAACAAAAGTATCTAGGTGTTGGGTGACTGGATATGGAGATTATGGGAAAGCGTCAAGTAAAAGATGGGTTTCCAGTTTGGACACTGGATTGGATATCAAGAGAATGGCAGTGTCATTGATATTCAAGGCAGAACAAAGTTCTCCATGAAAGTTCAATACTCTTTTTTATAACTACAAATAAATGTAGGGCTTCTCTTGCTTTCTCTCCATCTCAAGCCAAGTTCTGAGGAAGCAATATAACATTTTGTTTATTTTATTAAATTACAAACATGACCCCTATGTTACATAGATGATTCTCCCTCACCTTTCCTACCCTTCCTCTGTCATTCATTTAACCTGACATAACAGTTGAGGGGCCCCTTATATCTGAAGGGTCTTTCCAGATCTCAGCTACCACTAAACTGTAAGAATATGGCCTCACAAGTTACAGAAATATAATGAAATGTCTTGCATATTACCTCGTTTTCTCTCCATTCCCATTGGCCACATCCTATCCAGGCCCTCGGAAGCCCATGGCTAGATAATTTTAATAGCCTCTTTGCAGACATTGTTTCATCTGTTTTCTATATCAAACTAATCTTTATTTTGCATGGCTTTAATCATAACATGTTTCTGCTCAAAACTTTCAATAGCTCTCAGTTACCATTATCCAGCCTCAGCACTCTGGCCTGCTTTTGAAGGTCTTTAGCAGTTTGCTTCCACACCCTCACCCAAGTCCTACCGATGCCCTCACTGGCCTGTGAGCACAGTGGTCTCGTCTCACTTATTCTTCCTTCTTTCTCTTCTGCAGCTCCTTTCCATTCTTTTCTGCCCATCTCTTCTTCCTCTTCTTTCAGAGCCACTTCTAGTCTCATCTCCATAACACCTAACTCCACTAGGCCACTCTTCACTGGTTAATTTGCTTTACAAGAGTTGAACATTTAACACGAACTGTTTGGTGTTTTGCTTTGTCTTGTACATCCTACATGACCTATGAAAGACTCAACAGACAGCTGCCAAGTAAAGTAACTATCGATTGAAGACAAGGTTTTGTCTAGGGCCGGCCCTGTAATTAAACCATATACTCTTCTAGCTATATCTCCTAAAGTTCCCTTAAAAGACAGTAGACTCCCAGATGTCATACAAAGTTCTTTGCACAGACAATACTCAACAAATCTTAAATAACTAAGAATGTTGCCTGACTTATTTCTGCAGGTCTTAAAGGCATTCCTGGGATAAGAGCTACAGGAGGAGACATATTATGTCAGAGTCTTTTAAGAATGGATGCAGTAGTTGTGATAGAAGAGTCATTAATTAAATGGTACTGCAAACAGTGCACTGAAAGGTACTATTTATTCCAAAGGGGCATATGGAAAGTCAAGTGATGAAAATGAAGTCCTGGCCACTCCTCTGCTTCACCTCCTAGTCCCCCAATGCAGTCACCTTGTGGAAGCAGGACACCTCCCCAACACCAGCTTAGAGAATGACTCAAGATATCTTCCTCAGGTATCAAGGGCATTATGCCTCAGAACCAGAGACTGGGCTATAAACCTAAAATGTCTATTTGGAGTATGACTTTTCATTATCTTTGGTTTTCCACAGGATTTGATCCATTTCTAGATGACAGCAATAATTGGATTGATATAATAATATACACAGTAATTGCAAGACAAGATCCATAATTGCATGACTCTGGGGCCTAAAAGTCTTAACTACAGAGAAAAGATTTTCATGAGAGTGACTTCTTACAGTCCTTCTGCAAGGCTGCATTTTGAACCAGAGAGCTGAAATCCAGATACCAGAAAACCTCTCAGACAAATCCTCCATTTAAAGGGCTATAGTGCCAATTCACTGCTATCATAAAAAATGTTACTCACCTGTACTTCAAAGCCAGACATCTTTGTGAATACAAAGCCAGACATCTTTGTGAATACAGAGGTAATATTCAAAAAGATAAAACTATATGAATAGCCTTATTGAGCTGGATTTATCCTAGCCCAGCAGAGCCCTGTACCAGAGAAGAAAATGATTCGGGGGGGGGCGGCGTCACCAATCATTCTGAGTTTCAAGCACAGATCAGCTTAGGCAGCTGGAGATGCATGAAAGTTAATGGGGTAAGTGTATTTGAACTAGGTCCATTTCCAAGTTTCAGTAACCCCTCTTCATCCTACCCTAATTAATTCACGGTAAATCCTAGCCTTAGGATAATTTTCAAAAGTAAACATTAGGACGTGGCACCTTTCAATGGCTGATTTGGTGACAATATAGCGCAGACCAGGAAATTCATGTTCCCTGGTAGTCAAACTTGAGTCATAAAGTCCACACTAATCTAAATATTAGAGCATTATCATTAGAAACAAAATTATCAGACCCTCTCACAGCACTTGCTTGCTCTTCTTAATCTATACATAAGATCATTTGTCTAGTTTCTAAATTCACAATAGTCTGGAAACAGAAAATTATAAGGGAGGGGGTGTAATTTCCATGGGTAGAAATGCTATTGGCAGAAGAAGAAACAAAATTGCATAATTTAGAAAGCCGCCAGAACTTAAAAATGCAATTAGCTGGATATGACAGTCTCACAGGCTTCAGGGCTTTGATCACTGTCAAAATTTATGTTCATTATGATGACCATAAGTCTCACAGAAAAGTAAAAAAAGGTGGGAAAAAGAGTAATAAAAAATTGCAAAGGTTTAGATTTCAAAAAGATAAAACTAAAAATACTTTTGGTGTATAAAAGGGAATAATTCGCTGCCTCTAAGAATTTAGCTCTCGAGAATTAAATCTGTTCCTTCATAGGTCTGATTTTTAACTGAAAATTTATTTTTGATTGAAAAAACAAAACAAAACATGGATTCAGTACCAGCCACACTGAAGCCCCATTTTCCAGGTTTGCAAATGCTGGCAGTGACTGAATCAACTCCTCTCCGCCCGGGGGTGCTTTCCTCACTTTTTACCCAGTCCTGTAAGCAAATCCTCCCACCTATCAGGACCCAGGTCAGTGTGGCCTCCTCCATCTGGCTTTGTCTGGACCCTGCCTGCCAGTGCCATCCAGCTGCCCAGAGGGTCAGCCTTCTCTTCAGGCCAGGTCTCTGGAAATATGGATCTCTCCCAGTGAAAGGATCCTGACAGAACCTTTATCACATCTTCCCCATACAAATTCTTGTTGAGGGAACAATTCTTCCTTGTTGCTTAATTCGTTGTATTAAAAACCCCCATTAAAATTTCTTGCATGTAATGAATTTTTTAAAATCTGTTTTTATTTATTTTTAGTTGTGGTAAAGTAGACAAAATTTACCACCTTAGTCTCTTTTAAGTGTACATTTCAGTGGCATCCATGTAATGAATTTTTTAGCACCAACTCCATGTGCCTTTATTCACCTTTCCTTCATTCTATCTTTCGATTTTCATATAACAGCTCAATTTCTCTAAAAAGTCATTCAAATCAGTGCTCCTGTGGTGGGGGCTGGTGTGGAGTAGAGAAAAAGAGCATCACTTCTGCATATTAATTAGGTTTCTAATTATTGAATCCTTTTGAAATTTGTCTTTTCTTTATATTTTCCCATTTACATTTTAATCTTGGTTTTAACACATTCTAATTTTTTTCTCCACCGCCTTCTTTTGTCTTAAATGGGTTTTGTTGGTATTCTTTTACTATTTTTATTCCAAATTCTGTTCCTAATTGGTTTTGTTGGATGGCTTCAGGAAGTGTTTTCCTGTGTTCACTGGGTCTCTATTTTTTATATTAAGTAGGGTCCATTCCTTAAATTATGAGAAGTCTATTTTATATGTTTGGGGCCCATTCATTTCCTGTTTACTAAATCTATTTCCGACTGCAAGTGATGATCTTTTGAATATGACTATTTTTCCCCCAATTTAACTGACTAATAGCTTACTTTTTAGGCTGGCTGTTCTTAGATCTTCAGCACAATTTCCCTAAGTTACCAACATTTCCAAGACAGACTACCCTCGTAACTGCAGCACCAATACAAACACCTCCACAGCTCATAGTTCAGCTATATTTTTATAACACTCAAAAGAAATGAGTGTCCTCATATTAGAGCCCCAGAGGCTAACAGTGGCATAGATGTTACAGGAAAGCAACTGGTTTTCTCAATCAGATTTTCAGAGAAGTAATACCATCTTTCATTAGAAGCAATTGTTCATTGACTTATTTATTTCAACCAATATTTATTTAATGAGTGCCTAGGCTTCAGGCACTGTTCCAGGCACTGGGAAGATATTGGTGAACTAAGTGATAGTTCTTGCCCTAATGGAGCTTATGTTGTACTAAGGTGGGGTAACATAATCGGCATTTCATGTATATACACACATACACCCATGCACACATACACAAATACCACACTGTCAGATTGCAAAAAAATCTAAAATGAGGAAAAATTAAACAGAGTAAGTGGCTAAAGGGACCTGCTCTTCTTTATCTGCCCACAGGCATTCAGATGCTACAGTCTGGAGCGGCTCCAGGAAGGAATGAATACTGTGTATATTCTTGGTGTCTAAGAAAATCCAGACACACGTGGCTTGGGCAGAATCTGTTTTTCTGATCCATGCATTTGGCCTGCCCTATATCTGCATGTCAGTTTCGGTGGAGATGAGAATTTTAACCAGCCTGTGAAGGGCACAAACTGAAATGCCCAACGAACATACTGCTTCCCCATCTTCCTCACACAGTACTCCACTCAGGAAGCAGAGATGTTTTGCCTGGTTTTTCACCAGCTTGCGAAGACAGACAAGCACAGGGCCAGTTTTTCAAAATACACATTGCTTTTTCTGATGCTCCCATTACTGAAATCTTACCCAGAGTATTTGAAATAAAAAATGGTTTCCTTTTTCTTTTAGTGCTTCTTTCCTTTAAGTGCTCCTGGGATTACCTGCAGTAACCAACTATTCAAAGTAGTACTCTTCCTAGAAAGGTGATCTGATTAAACAACTTTACTTTATAGAGTTGTTTAATCAGATCACCTTTCTAGGAAGAGTACTTTATAGATTTATTGTATAGGTTACAATGTACTCTTATCTTTCAACAAAGAAGTAAATTATGGGGTGTCTTTGTTTATGGTTGTATACAAATTATTCTTTCTGCCAGTTTTCAACACTTTATTCATTTTTTGGGTTCTGAAGGCAAATCCTGTTAGTAATTAAGAGCTGCGATCTTTCTTTAGGACCACCCTTTCTCTCTCAAATGCCTTTTCTCCTAAGACTTAATTTGTTTACTGGCAGTACAGGAAAATTTTATAAAACATAAACCAAGGGTGAAGCAGCTTCTTTGAGAACATGTCACTCTGTGTATAGAACATAATAAATTGTCCACTAATGCAAGTATGAGGGAACTTAAAAAATGGCATGTAAAAATGTACTGCAAATACTCAAAATGGCCAGGAATCCTGGAAGTCATGTAAAGTAAATTAGGATACAAAGAAAAAGAAAACAACCAAACATGACAGAAATAATTAATTTCTTTCGAAGAATATTAAGAAATCGAAAATGTTGGGACAGCAAACCACAATTAGTTTCAGTAACACAAAAAGATTGCTTAACAAAGTAATAGACGATTCTTAAATAATTATTTATTTTAAAGTGGGCCAAGAAAAGATTATCATGTAAAAAAAAATACCGAAATCCAATTTTTGCATTGGAAGAAAAGTATATCCAAAGGCAGGCTTAATTAATTTGATTAATTTCCATAAAATTCTGATAATGTGAAACACTCCTCCTGTTTTTATGGATTACATACATTCCTCCTTTTACTTAAACTTTAGTTCTCCTACAGTTCTCACATTGTGTTCTTTCAAGTTTCAGAATCTACATGGTATCTCTAGAATAATTAGTATCTTTAATTCTTAAAATAATCCTAGAAGGCTGATCTCCCGTTTACAGATAAGACCCTGCAGATTCAGAGAGGTTAAGTGACTTGTCCAAGGTTACAGAATGGTCAACTCAGTATCTGATCCATGACTGTGATGATGTTATCTTGTGAGCTTCCCATATCGTCCTGTCTTTTATTTTTTAAATATATTTTTGTGTTAAAAATAATTTTTATTTTATTTTGTTAACAGAAGATCTAGTCTCATCAAATTTTTCATCAAATTTTTAAGTGTATAATACATTACTGTTAAGCTATCCATACAATTGTATAGCAGATCGCTAGAACTTACTCATTTTGCTTAAATAAACTTTATACTCATTGATTAGCAACTCCCAATTTCCACACACCCCTGCCCCAGGCAACCACCATTCTACTTTTGGGTTCCATGAATCTGCCCATTTTAGATACTGCACATAAGTGGAATCATGCAATATTTGTCCTTGTGAGACTGGTTTACTTCACTTAGCATGATGTCTTCAAAGTTCATCTGTGTTGTGCATATGGCAGGATTTCCTTCTTTGTTAAGGCTGAATACTATTCCACTGTATGTATATACCACAGTTTCTGTATCCATTCCTCATTCACTGGTATAGCGGTATCCCACCATCCCCAGACTGTCATTTAAAACAAATCAGCTGCCTATGATAAAGACTGCCCCCTTACCCATGGGTTTTGCTCTGGCATAAGCTAATTTGGGGACTTCAGGGGATGACAAAATGCAACAAAAACGTTGTGATTTGGAGAATGGGGTTTCCTATGGTTGGAATAGTTGTCTATTTTCTGAAAAGACTAATATATCCCTAGGCCGTGAGGTCCCTCTCTCTGGGTTCTCTGCCCTCCTGAATGAAAATGCACTTTTTAGCCATTAAAGGGACTTTGGGAAACACTAGGAGTGCAAAAAGGAATCGAACATGGAGGATCCATAAAAACATATGAGATCTGATTAATGACACACATACCTTAGAAAGGTCCAGAGACTATATTCTTTCCTAGACACATTGATGATATAAACTTTGTCTGCCTGTTATGCTAATAGGGAGCAAGTCTACTTGAAGGCACGGTTCTCTGCTTACTTCAATCTATATTCTCTTAAAACCAGTTTTGTCTTTGGTCTCCCCAGACTGAATACCTTGGAGAGAGTGAAGCAGTTCAATAAAGAGAAAGTCAGCATGAAGTGAAGTGTCTGCCCTGTTTTCTTTTCTCTCTTCCTCTGCCTTCCAGTATTTTATCTGAGAGAAATGACAGTAACACTTCAGTGATTTCCTTTATAAATGTCTGTCATCTGCTAAGACGCAATTACATGAACGTTCCCCTGATTTTCAAAGTAGGTACTGTCATCAGAGCCTGAAAGAATGTCTGCCAAGATCCGTGCGCAAAGGAAGATGAGGTTACATTGACATTTCAAGGTCCTTTCTCACCGAAAGGAGATCAAATAACCTGCTAGAGGCAGGATAATCCTGAATTTCAACTTCCCTTTTCTCCCTAAGAGAACTGACCAACTGCTCTCATTACGTGTTCCTTGCTGGCTCTCCTCCCTTTTTTCATTTTCTTCTCTTTTCTAATTTCTTCCTCTACTCGCTCATTTTATGTAGCAAAATATAATTAATGTGAACTCTACAACTTCAAAATTTGTAAATAATTTAGACAAGATCTTGAATTTTTACCTCTTCAATTAAAAAAAAATCTGCTGACTTAACGATTTGAATTATTGGTGCTCAGTCTTTAGCATATCATAGTCACCTGAAAGGCTGGATACCTTCCACCCCAATTCAGTGTCAGAGTCTGGGGTGAGACTGGACAGTGTGCATTCCTAACCAGTCCCCAGGTGATGCTGGTGCTGCAGCCCTGGGACCACACTCTGACATCACTGATGGAAATAAATAGGAAGGCAAAGGAAGGCAATTCAATCAGTTAACAAAACTGTTTCCAATCTTATCTGCCTATAGAAAAACTGATACACTTCATTAACTTCAACAAAGTTAAGATTTTGTAGGTAAAATATAGTGGAAAGAACACTGAACTCAAAGTCAAAGGTCTGAGTTCTAATGTGGCTCTCAGTGACCTTGGGGAAGGAACTTGGACCAACTGGGCTTCAGTGTCCTTACCTGTTATTCTTTTTTGTTTGTTCGTTTGTTTTTGTTGTTTTTTTGAGATGGAGTCTCGCTCTGTCGCTGGGTTGGAGTGCAGTGGTGTGGTCTCGGCTCACTGCAACCTCTGCCTCCTAGGTTCAAGCAATTCTCCTGCCTCAGCCTCCCAAGTACAGGCGCCCACCACACCTGGCTAATTTTTGTATTTTTAGTAGAGAAAGGGTTTCACCATGTTGGCCAGGATAGTCTCAATCTCTTGACCTTGTGATCCACCTGCCTTGGCCTCTCAAAATGCTGGGATTACAGGGGTGAGCCACTGCGCCCGGCCCTTACCTGTTATTCTTAAAGAGGCTAGGCTAGATTGTCCTTTCCTTCCCTTCCTTCCTTCCTTTTTTTTTTGGGGGGGGGCAGTGTTTCACTCTTGTTGCCCAGGCTGGTATGCCCAGACTGGTATGCAATGGTATGATCTTGGCTCACTGCAACCTCTACCTCCTGGGTTCAAGCAGTTCTCCTGCTTCAGCCTCCCAAGTAGCTGGGATTACAGGGATGCGCCACCACACCCATCTAATTTTGTATTTTTAGTAGAGACAGGGATTCACCATGTTGGTCAGGCTGGTCTCAAACTCCTGACCTTAGGTGATCTACCCACCACAGCCTTCCAAAGTGCTGGGATTACAGGCATGAGTCACCGCGCCCGGCTAGATTGTCCTTTCAATCTCCACTATTCTATTACTATATAAAAGTTTGCAGTGAAAATGTACAAAAACATCATTTGTTCAAAAACTCTACAATTCAAACACTTAATAATTAACACTTGCCTTCACTTACATTAACATGAATTAGGGAGATTCTATCATCTGTCCTCTCTTTAGAGTAAAGCTTTATAAATCATACTGATCTTTCCAGTTACATCTTCACTTCTCTGGTTCCATTAAATTTTAAGCATGGAAGCTCCCTAAACTGCGGGCAGACAGTGGAGTGTCATCTTAGAACCTCAATTTGATAAATAATGACTATATTTAAAAATTGAACAACATCTATAATTCAGGTTCGATCACATGGGTTTGAGTATTCAAGGATGAGTGGAGATACATTTACATAGACAGTGTCTTTATTCTTACCTGTAAACTCAAGACGTTTGTTAACATTAAAGAAAAAAATTAAGTACTGGAAGTCTACCCTGTGTCTAACCTAACCCTGCATTAGGCCTAGTCTCTGCTCAGGGCCATGGAGCAGATGGACACTGTGGAATAGGTGGCATCTGACCCGGGTCTTAAAGGGCAGGTAGGATTCTGACAGGTGCAGAAGAGAAAGGGGCAACTGGGGCAAATGGAACGACATGGCAGGTACACAGAGGCATCTGCCGAGTGTCTCTCCTCACCCCCTCCTCCTGTCACCCTCCTACCACACATCCCTGGTCTTAGTATATCTGTTCAAACTTTGTCTTCACCAAGGAACTGTAGAGTCCTCAAAAGCAAGACTGTCTCTTGTCTTTATCCCAAGCACTTAGCACCCTGCACGGCACAATTAGGTAAATAACTGTGCTCACTTAATCTGTGAGCTCACTTAATCTGTGGACCTGAATCCAACCAATTCTACAATCAGTATTTGCATAGATGAAATAAAGAAGAGGGTATATAAAAAACTTAATAAACTCTTAAGTCCTATAAAAATGTAGGTTTTAAAATATTTATTAGTATTAAAACTAAGGTCTTAAATGGCAAACCAATGAATGTGGACTTTATTTGGAGGGTCATTGGGAGCCAGTGTGTTTCTGGGAAGAATGCTGATCCCATGTTGCTGTGTAAAATGGGAGAAAAAGGGCTGCTTGGAAGGACAATACAAACTAAAAGATGACTCCACCTACCATGAGAAGACTAATGAAGGTGAGAACCTATCTGGTGCCTGTTAAAACAGAAAAAAGATCCTACATCTTAAACAAATGAACCTCCGCATGTGATGATGATTAAGGTGCTGAAGAAGTGGTTTTAGAACACTGACTCTAGAAGCTTTCTCAAAATCCCTAACCTGTGGCAAGATATTGGTCAGAGTTCTTATACCCACACACTGAAAACTGTTAGCAATGTATACCTGGGAGTGACACAGTTGCATTCTATCATACTAATAGAATAGAAATGACTTTGGAGCATGATTTATGGCCGGGGGAATTGTATATTGCCCTGTGTCCACATTCATCATGCTTTCAAAATATTAGCTAATGTGCATTCATAAGAGACAATGTGGGTACAGAACAAGTTAATGTTACCACCATAAGGAAGAAAAATAGTTAATCCAGAAGTAGGCTTGCTCTATAGGAAAACTGTACCAGTTTCTACAGGTCAAGGGAAGTGATAAAAACAACCAAAAGTAATATGTTTGAATCCTGATTTAAGCAAATCAATTGTGAAGACTTTTTAGGATTATAAAAAACTTGAGTATGAACTGGATATTAGTTGAGAGCAAAGAGTTATGGTCAATTTTGTTAGACCTGATAATAGTATTGTGGATACACAATTATAGTGGGAGACTTTAACACCCCATTGTCAATATTAGACAGATCAACCAGACAGAAAATTAACAAGGATATCCAGGACTTGAACTCAGACCTGGACCAAGCAAACCTAATAGACATTTACAGAACTCTCCACCCCAAATCCACAGAATATACATTCTTCTCAGCACCACATCACACCTACTCTAAAATTGACCACATAATTGGGAGTAAATCACTCCTCAGCAAATGCAAAAGAACGGAAATCATAACAAACAGTCTCTCAGACCACAGTGCAATCAAGTTAGAACTCAGAATTCAAAAACTAACCCAGAACCGCACAGCTTCATGGAAACTGAACAACTTGCTCTTGAATGTTCACTGGATAAACAATGAAATGAAGACAGAAATAAAGATGTTCTTCGAAACCAACGAGAATGAAGACACAACATACCAGAATCTCTGGGACATATTTAAAGCAGTCTCTAGAGGAAAATACACAGCAATGAGTGCCCACATGAGAAGCAAGGAGAGATCAAAAATTGACACCCTATCGTCAAAACTGAAAGAGCTAGAGGAGCAAGATCAAAAAACCTCAAAGTCTAGCAGAAGACAAGAAATAGCTAAGATCAGAGAAGGACTGAAGGAGATAGAGACACAAAAAACCCTTCAAAAAATCAATAAATCCAGGAGTTGGTTTTTTGAAAAGATCAACAAAATAGACAGACCACTAGCCAGATTAATAAATAAGAAAAGAGAGAATAACCAAATTGATGCAATAAAAAACAATAAAGGGGATATCACCACAGATTCCACAGAAATTCAAACCATCATCAGAGATTATTACAAACAGCTCTATGCACATAAACTAGTAAACCTGGAAGAAATGGATAAATTCCTGCACACTTGCATCCTCCCAAGCCTAAACCCAGAAGAAGCCGAAACCCTGAACAGACCCATAACAAGGTCTGAAGTTGAGGCAGCAATTAAGAGCTTACCACCCAAAAAAACCCCAGGTCCAGACGGGTTCACAGCCGAATTCTACCAGACATACAAAGAGGAGCTGGTACCATTCCTTCTGAAACTATTCCAAACAATACAAAAAGAGGGAATTCTTCCCAAATCATTTTATGAGACCAACATCATCCTGATTCCAAAACCCGGCAGAGACTCAACAAGAAAAGAAAACTTCAGGCCAATATCCATGATGAACACAGATGCAAAAATCTTCAATAAAATACTGGCAAGCCGACTGCAACAGCACATCAAAAAAATAGTATTGTGGATAAATGAGAAAATATCTATATTCTAAGAATGCATACTGATTATATGGGGTTCAATGACATGATGTCTATATTTGATTCATAATACTTTAACAAAGAAAAACCAGGGCTCGGCATGGTATCTTACGCCTCTAACCCCAGCGCTTTGGGAGGCCTAAACAGGACAATCACTTGAGGCCAAAGGTTTGAGACCAACTGGGCAACGTAGTGAGACCCTATCTCTACCAAAAAAAATTAAAAGTTAGCTGAGGATGGTGGCACGCACCTGCAGTCTTAGCTACTTGGAGGCTGAGGCGGGAGGAATTCCTGCTTGAGCCCAGGAATTCAAGGCTGCAGTGAGCTATGATTGTGCCACTGCACTCCAGCCTGGGCAAGAGAGACTCTCTGTAAAAAAAAAACCAAAAAAACCTTTTTCGCTGGGCATGGTGGCTCATGCCTATAATCCTAGCACTTTGGGAGGCCGAGACAGGCAGATTGCCTGAGCTCAGGAGTTCAGGACCAGCCTGGGCAACATGGTGAAACCCCATCTCTACTAAAATACAAAAAATCAGTCAGATGTGGTGGCAGGTGTCTGTAATCCCAGCTACTCAGGAGGCTGAGGCATGAGAACTGCTTGAACCTGAGAGGCGGAAGTTGCAGTTAGCTGAGATTGTGCCACTGCACTCCAGCCTGGGCAACAAAGTAAAACTCTGTCTCAAAAAAAAAAAAAAGTATTTTTTAAATTAGAACAAAAGAATAAAGGTACAAATAAACCAAACAGGACTAAACCTTGATAACTGTAGAATCTGAGTGATGGCAATGTGTTACATATTTATCCTAATTTTTTCTCCTTTTGGGTTTGTTTGAAACACTTCATAATAAAACATTATTTAAAAGACTCATTTATAAAAAGTTTCCTATATTTATTTATAATGTCAATATAATAAAGGAATGCCATCTTAGGACCTCAATTTGAAAAATAAATGACTATATTAAAAAATTGAACATCATCTGTAATTTAGGTTCGATCACACACATTTGAGTATTCAAAAGAACTCATTAGGGTTTCAAGTCCTGCACCTGTCTGCATAACTGAATGTTGGCCTGAGTATGTGACCTTGGAGTATTTACATGTATAACACATAGCAAGGATGAGTGGAGGTGCATTTACATAGGCATCCTTTATCATATGATATGATTATGGCTTTTTCAGAACTATTTTTGCTTCAAAAGACTATGAGTGTGATCAGTTAATCAAATCATTAAATTAAAAAATTCACACTCTTTAGACCTTAGTTTAAGGCATTCTGCAAAGTTCTATGGAGAATATGAAATAGATTTAAAAAGACAGTTTGAAAGATTTTAAAAGTTTATTCTATTCAGTCACACTATGCCACTAGATTGAACGGCCAAAGGTTGAACAGCCAGTGGATGAGCACACAAATTGAAGAGAGTATTCATTCACTAATTTCTTCATTTATTCACATATTGAATATTTACTGAGGCCCACTCTACTCGGGGCATTGGGCTACCTGCTGGGGGAACAAAATACGCCTGGCTCCTGCCCTCACACAGCTGATCGTGTGCAGGGAGACAGGCATTATAGAATAAAAACACAGAGGACTGTAATTGCAAAGTGGGAAGTCCTACAAAGGCTGCTGCAGGAGAGGTGCAGTGGAGACTTATCTGTGCTTGTGGGGGTTGGGGTAGGACTTTGGGAGAGTGACACTTAAGCTGAGAACTAGAAATAACTGATGATAGATAGAGTCAGGGAAACATTCAAAGTGGAAGAGAACAGGGACAGAGGGGTTGTGGGAATTTATGCATGGTGGAGGCAAATGTCATGATGGCTCATATGCTCACTTGCTTCTAGGTTTATGAGAGTCTGTTCTGGCCAGCCACTCCTTGGTACCCCCCTCTGCTAAGAGTTTATGTCATCTTTACTGTCATTCAGAGTTCTGGCTGCCTCTTGACATACTATGACATATTACATATGCATTTCCTATCTGTTTCCCCCACTACACTTAACTGCAACAAGGGCAAGGAATTTGCTTTATTCCTCTTGTATCATCACCTTCTAAAACAGTGCTAGGCTTAACACCAAGTACTCAACAAATATTTATTGCTTTAAGGAGTAAGCAAGTGGTAAGATGTATGAGGTCATGCATTGTCTCCAGCTTAGAAACCTTACATTCAACCCAAGACTCACATCAGAACTACCAGGAGAATTAGAAATACTCAACCAAGCAATATTCTGACAAATAAAGCACCAATATGCTCAGGAGTAGAATATTATGTCAAGGACAACAACATGTCATTTCTGCTGAGAACGTTATGAAGGGTATGTTGGGAATGCCTAGCTACTGGAATTTTTAAAGCAGACTTTGTCAAAGTGCAGGTTCTGGCCATTACTCGATCATGAAACTAATGTAGCGGGTGCTAACCAACCTGATTTTGATGAAATAGAACAGAAAACAGGAGAAGAGAAAATAGCAGATTAGTGGCATCCTGCACAATGAGGAGGCAAGCACTGTTTCACAAAGCTGTTGTTTGCAAACTCCGTCTGTGTCTATAGATATGTATGTGTGTGAGTTCCGGGTCACAATGCAAAGTGTGTTTCTTACTGTGGGTCATGGTCAAAAGGCTCTGGAGGCTCAGGAGCTAGAAGTCATTCCAAGACTGTTATCTGGGCATTAAACTGAGCCCTGCCAGAAATGGCAAACCAACTTCTTGAGCTATTTTATTAGAATCATATTTAAGTGAAACATCAAGGGCAAAAGAACACCATGGTGATGTTTTCTGCAGCTGAACTGGCGAGTGCATTACGCAGGGACCCAACATAAAGGAAACTGAAAACTATGCAGACTGGACATGGCGGGGGCCTGCTGCAAGGGCAGTGCCAGCAACTACAAATAAACGTTGCAAATTAAAGTTATAGCTGTTGCCCTCCAGGGTCCCCTTGGGGACTATATGATACAGGGGATGACTGGAAGGGCAGTCTAATCTTACAGATGTCTTTGTTAATGTATTATGCATTATACTATAAAATTATATAGCTATACACAAGTACAATTCACTTTATAGTATGCATTCTGCTAAAAACTATATACACATGCACATGTATACAATAATATACCTATGCATATATAATATGTATTATAAAGTATATATGATGATATACATTTCCATTATAAAATGTATATGGTAACTATATACAAGATATATATATATACTTGTATATATATATGAGTTCCAAGATCTATAGCAAGCAAAGGGCTTCTAGTACAGTGTTTACAACAGAAGCTCAATAAACATTTATTCAATGAGTTAAGTGAATAAATAAAATATTTTCCAGTCTGGTTGGTGTCTGATTTTATCAGCATCTAAATATGTATTAAATTCTTGGTTCATATGGGCTTATTCACTTAGATGGCAGCTCATTTAATAAAAAATATGTTAGGTTTTATTAAATTCTTAAATAGTTATGGAAATGTACAAAGACATAAAATTCAGTTAATACATGCTTACCAGAAGTTCCTAATCTAAGACGGTGATAAATCTACCAATTCACAGAAGCAAATTAGTTGTTTCTGATGCCTTTATAGTAAAGTTTAATACATAAAAATTTACTAACTTTACTATAAACTTTGTTATCAGCAAGAAAGGCAATGAGTGAAAAAGGAGTCAATATGTTCACAAGAGTTTGGGAGTGATCTGCTCAGCCAAAATACACTAATGGTTAGTAACATCTCCAAGGGATACCACACAATAGAAATATTAAGCATTTCATATGAGTCCTATAATGATGCAACTTTTTCCAAATACCTGAAAATACAAATTTTATCATTTATCTTGTATGCTTGTTATACATTAAAAAAAAATCCCTTGGGAGGAAAAAAAATATTTCCTAACGCACACTCTATAAACCACAAAATAAGAGGTAAAATAATGACTAACAGGAATTTTATTCCTAGAAACAGAATAATATCATATGTAAACTTCCAATAGTTTCATAAGAGATAGTGCAGTCAAATAATTAGCAAGCAACTCAACCTCCCAAATCTTTAGTAAACAAAATCTTTCTCCTTGATTAGAGCAATATGTTGGGTCTTTACCACTTACAAGTTGGCTGCTCCTACCTTCACTAAATAAAGATAAAGAGTCGATATCCAAAATGCATGTAATTAACTCTGTGTCATGGATGTTACCTCTCATTAGTTTTTTGGAACTGTTATACAATATTGCTTAAAACGTTATGTTAGAACTAATGTAACTATGCTTTGTCTGATAAAGGAAAAGCAGTGGCATGCAATTTTGACCCATTTAATGTCGGTTAACATATGGTGTCCTGTTTTTAAATTTATAAACAAAAAGGAAAAAATATTTTATTTTTTATATGTTGGAGAAGGCTAAGCCAAAAATAAAGAAAAAACTGCTTTTAGGACTATTGCAATGTTTAAAACAAAACAAGGGCATTGACATTAATATTTAGAAGGAATCAAGCATAAATCCTACTTCCACTATAATATTAAATATGATAGTATTAATTATTTTCCAAATATATACTAGCTGTTTTTACAGACCAGCAATTTTACTGCAGCATCATATCAGATCTTTCAGTGAAAGTTAAGTGCACAGAAAAAATTCCATTATATTATGGCTGCCTGTTCCACAGGCTCATATACAAAAAGGACATCTTACCTCCAAAATATAACAATCTCAAATGTTTAAGACCTCATGCATTACTCCTGTCTCTGAACAAAGACATTATGAGTAAATCCCTGCATGTAGCTGCGATTGTTACCTCCACCCCTATCCACTGAAACCTTTAGGAGAATCCTCCCACACTCAGCATTTAACAATCAATTAGCCACCCCATACATATTAACAGCCTTTCATACCTACCAAGCCCTTTTATGAAGCTGATCACACAGGATCGTCTCCAACAAGCAGTTGTAATCTCCATGAGCCTGAAAAGAAACCCAAACTAACAGTCTGGAACAATTACACCGACTACGTTCCAAAGCCAAAACACATAATGATGGGCTCCATGGTCCTGTTGCTCACTGCCACCATAAGTGTCTCAGCCACAACGCAGGGGCCTTATATTTTTGGCCCCAGGTGTATTTTTAGTCAGGTGCTAAAGACCTACAGTAGAAGACAAACTAAAACAGGCCTTCCGTCCAGGGCAGACTGTTCATACCACTAGTACAATTTTTAGCTGCACAGTAAAACAGTGACCTACAACTCACAGAGTGCCCGCATGTCTATATTTATCCACAAGAACATACTATGCTGACAGATTAGTAAAGCTGCTCAAAGCACTCCAGGAACATGAGACTGACCCACACAGTTTGCCGTAAACAGTCCATGCATAGCAAACACACACGCTGCCCCGCGGATCTAATGGGCTGGGGTTGTGTTCTTGTGACTGAAGAAATGCAGGAGCAAAGATAACACAGGGTGAGTGATAAACTGTTGCTTTGGGACTAGGGGCTCTTGGCCACGAATACAAACAGCTTTCAACAGCTTATATGCTTACAGACAAAGCTAACAGCAGAGAATCTGTATTTGAAGCCAAGAGTCAGGGAGAAACCAAATACCCTTAAGGAAAATGAAACACTGAACATCTGTTGACACAACGTGCAAAGCAAAGTGATTGGATTCAAATCTATAGTTACGTGATTTTAAAAGACACAGCCTAAACTGACTTGTTAAAAACTTAATTTATAAAACCAAGATGGAGCCAATATGGAGAATGTTAAGTGTTCTACCTTCAAAAGAAAACAGGTTTAGGCCAAGGAGGGGGTTTAGGAGGAAAATGCAAAGTTACTTAAAAACATAAGTGTTACTAATTGATCTACAGGCATTATTTCTGAGAGAAGAATTCTATGAGGGTCAGTGAAAATTTATTTCAGCTGTGAAGATACCGAAACCCAAGTAATTTTCTATTCTTGATTTATTCAGGGTAATTGAAAGTTTTCTTTAACAATATAGGTTGAAATTACCAAACAGCAAGGAAGGAGAATTGACTGATGAACTGAAACATTTCACAGGAGGAAAGAAAATGTCCAAATTGCCAAAATGAACACTTGAAGTGATTCTGCTGAGCTAAACACCAGCAAAGATGCCCCATGCTACTCCTGCATTCTACACATTCAGGGTTTAGGATGCCTTTGTAGAATTGACAGAGGTGAATGTGTGGCATTTGATATACATTTTACTAAAGGAGGTCAAAACCATTAGAAGACAGTAGTGTGCCTATGGAGGTATCTGTGTAAAGAAAAAGGAGAGTAAAGTCCTCTCCTTTCTATATATAACTAGGAATCCAATGCAGAGTGGAATAGACATTGGAGATTCCAAAAGGTGGGAGGAGCGTAAGAGATGAAACACCACCTATTGGGTACAAGGTACACTATTTGGGGGATGGGTACACTGGAAGCCCAGGCCTTACTATACAGTATCACCATGTAACACAACTGCATGTGTACCCCTAAATCTATAATTTTAAAAATGATTAAAGAAAAAGAAAATGGAATTCTGCTTCACACTATCTCATTAGTGTAATACTATATTCTCTATAATATATATTTTTTGCTTCCTAAGTTTCTGAGACAGTAGTACACAAACCTGTGAATATAATTGTAGAAGTTCACAATTTCTCCTTTTAATTCTGTCAGAAGTGGTCAGGTTCACCTAAATCCGTGTGGATTATAAACAAACAAACAAACAAATAAATTGGAGTCCAGATCCAACTGAAAACTTGCACTTTGTCATCCTTAAGTCTCCAGTGCTATTATTAGACTAACCTCTCCAATGATGTGACTGTCATTCAACTAAAAGAACATTACGTAAAACAGTCTTGTAGGAATAAGAAAAAAAAGTATCCTCTTCTTTCCTACTTTTTATAGATACCAAGGGAAGTGAAGGAAAAAAAAGGTGGAACAGGGAGCTAACAATTGAAGGAGGGAGGACTGGCCTTGATTCAGATCCTAAGTTAGGCACTTTCCACGTATTATTTCACTAAGTCCTCACAGTAACCTTATAAGGTAGGCATTACCAGCTACATTTTAGAGTCAACGAGAAAGAACAAAAATAAGGTTGCTCAGTGTCATTCAAATACGGGTTTATCAGACTCTAGTGTCACTACATTTATTAATTTTTTTCTAGTGCTTTCCCTAATATGAATTGGGACTTCTAAACAATATGAACCTTAGAGTATTTGTCTTTGTATACATTTAAGAGATGCCTCAAATAATGTACACATAATTTTTTTTACCCAGATATTCTGCATATCCAAAACATCGCTGGCTTCCAGAGTGCAGTCACCTTTGGTGCCCTCCACCTCACCTGACTATCCCCAATTAAAGCCCATGTTCTCCTATATTAGACATAATCTTGTCCCTCCATCTAATATATTTTAAATGAAAAGCAAAAAATCATGGACAGGTGAAGTATCCTAAGGTCAGGCATACTGACAGTGTAAGTGACAGCTGTTAGCTGATGGCTGATATTAATCTAAAAATCAGAAAACAAAAACACAAAGTAGACATAAAACTTAGAAAGGAAAGTAGCCTACAGATATTTTAGTATAAAAAGAGAATGCCCTTCACATTTCAAAAGCCCTGAAGCTATCCATATGTTATAAAATCTCTAATAATTAGTATATTCACTGATGATCTGAATTCATCTAGCTGTGGTTAAATTATGATAGCATTTTATGCCACAGATACATATAGAGGTAGTAAAATACTTTTTAGAAGAAAACTTTATTCAACATTATTAAACTGAAATGATTTGCTATTTCAAGGGCTAAGCTTCATAATTAGAAGAAGTTTACTTACAGGTTGTTGGCTCCCCAATGATTCTAAAGAAGTGTCATGTATTTTAAACTATATTAATATAATCTAAATTTAATAAATAAACTGGATTGTTGACTTGTTTAACTGATAGTTTCATAAGCCCCAAATATTATTTGAATAAATGACTTTAAAATTGATGCTTCCTTTTTCTTTAACAGTTCATCTAATATTCATAAAAGTTTCCTTTCTGCTTCTATGTGGCCTGATAGCATGACTGCAAATATTTTTAAATGCAAACGAAAGTCGAACCCAATGCTTCTACCTTCACAGGCTTAGAACTTGCAAGGAAGTTCCTGAGTCTGTTTAGTTTGCCTTGTTGCTTCTGTGAGGACTGTTCTTAGGCTACTGGCCAACCATAACTGCTTATTAGCATAAAGGTTAGATCATATAACTACTCTCATTAAATGCAGCCTACTAGGCCAGGCATGGTGGCTCACCCCTGTTATTCCAGCACTTTGGGAGGCCGAGGTGAGTGGCTCACCTGAGGTCAGGAGTTTGGTGGCCAACATGGTGAAACCTCGTCTTTACTAAAAATATGAAAGTTAGCTAGGCATGGTGGCACATGCCTGTAATCCCAGCTACTGAGGAGGCTGGGGCAGGAGAATCACTTGAAACCAGGAGGTGGAGGTTGCAGTGAGCCGAGATTGTGCCACTGCACTTCAGCCTGGGTGACAGACTGAGACTCTGTCTCAAAAAAATAAAAATTAAAAATAAATAAAAATAAATGTAGCATACTGGATTCTATCCACCTACTTTACTGTATAGTTTACCCACTCTGTTTTATTATGGGAAGCAAGAAATAACCTTTGCGTACCAACTCAAGAATTTTTTTTCCAGCTTAAAGGAAAAGTCCCCATTTAAAATGATCATATTGTAACCCTACCTATTTCATTCAAAACCCTGAAGTGAGAGGATACATATGCTGATGATGATTCTCATTTTTTTCATCATTCGTCTTATAAACCCAACATTTCTCTAAATTGAGGTTTTAGAACCAGTTTGTGATAAATTCAGTGAAATATTTCAGTAATAAAATGGTTATATTTTATTTGTATGAGAGATACATGATAGACTTCCTACAAGTTCAGTGAATACAAAAGTTAAAATATTTTCACAGAAATATGGCAATTAACAATAGATGCCAGTGCCAAAAGGATTATGTATTTTCACTATTTTTCAGTGATTCATTCACTTGTATTAACAAAACTTTCAGAGACAAGGAGCCTCTGAGGCTGTGTTAAGGGAGGAACCAAATGGAGCACAACATAAGCAAACATCACCTGCAGCCTGGCCTCTTCCCTGTGGAAACCATAATAAGGGCAGGGAACCCTTAAAAGATAATGTGTCATTGTGCCAGGAAGTACTGGCTATTAAATAGGCTTATAGTTGTAGGTAGCATTTGCCAAGCATGTCATTACCCAAAGACATATCCAGCAAACAAATGCAACCTGAAAATGTTACTAGAAGGGCCACTAGGAAAATACTGGTTTGTTTTGGCACAGGGTGACTCTGACAGCAAGCTACTGGTGAAGCTGCATTCTACTAACCAGGTGTATGATACATATTGGGTACAGACTGTCTGAACCTACACAGAGGCTCACTTTAAACCTCCAAAGATCACCCACTCTCTGATAAATTACCAGGTGTAGTCTTAAACCCAACCTTGGAGAGAAAAATTTGAAGGGATTTTGTTAATGACAAATATTCTGGAAGATACTAACTTAAATGTATTAGAAGTACTCTAAATGTTCCTTTTCTAATAAGATTTCTAATAAGATTTCCATTACTCAGCTTATAGATATGCCCCAGTTCCATATGTGTAATTCCTCACTTGATCCTTCTGTTGCCCTCAGTCTTTTAATTACACTGTTTTGGAGGATTATTGCACAGATTCTGTTTCTTGAGTTGAACTCATTTATTTTTCAAAGAGGGGTCTGACAAAAGTCCAAAGTTTGCCCAAAGATGAAGAGAGCTTTATAAAAAGTACAGATTCAGTGGCCTCATGAAGACCTATAGAATCTGAACCCCTGGCAAGGCTAGAATTTGTCTTTTTTGAAGGTTCTGTAAGTGATTCAAAAGGTTCTATAAGTGTACCCGGGTTTGAAAGCTACTGATGGCCCTTGGGGATATTCAATAATAAATGATATCAGAGTGTTCAGTAAACCACCCTCCCAGGCAAAGGAAGGCATAGGAGGGTTTAAAATAGTTCCCATCTTAGGCCAGCCATGGCGGCTTATTCCTGTAATCCCAGCATTTAGGGAGGTCGAGGTGGGAGACTCACATTAGCCTAGGAGTTTGAGACCAGCCTGGGCAACATGGCAAAACCCTGTCTCTACAAAAAACACAAACATTAGCTGGGAGTGGTGGTATGCATCTGTGGGCCCAGCTACTCAGGAGACTGAGGTGGGCGGACTGCTTGAACCCAGGTGGGAGGCTGCAGTGAGCTATGATCATGCCACTGCACTCCATCCTGGGCAACACAAGACCCTGTCTCTAAATAAAGAAGTAAATAATAAAATAAATAAATAAATAATAAAACAGAGCTATCTAGCTAGTAACTTTGTATCTATAACTCAAAACATAATGAAGAATCAGGAAGTTAATCAAAAAATCTTAGGGCTTGTTTTTGCTGTCCTTCCTGTGTTTCTTACCTTTAAACAGCCTCAGGGGTTCCATTTCTCTGCCCCAAACAGGTGTCAGAAATCTCCCTACTTTATACGCATAGACTAATGCAAGCCTAACTCTTATTTACAACCCAAGCAAGGTTTATTTATTTATTTATTTTGTTTAGTTTTTAAACTTCTAGCAAATCGAATGCAGAAAATCAAAAGACAAGATGTAAAAAAACGATCACTTGATAAATGCATAAATTCTAAAAAACCATGTATACAATTAGTAACAACAAAGCAAGCAGTGCCATTTAGTGGTATACCTTCCAGAATTCCTTCACAGACCCTGTGAACATTTCCTGAATAGGCGTACTGAACCAAAAAAGGGGGGTATGTTCAAGATGACACCCTGTTAACAGTAAAGGATAAACACTTCTGCAGGGTTTTCGTATTTTCATTCAAAACATCTAAAAACTTAATAAAATTAACCTGACAGTGGGAGTTCACTTCTGAGTGACTTGTTCACTAAAGGCACGGGTAGAATAAAAGTAAACAACTATTTTCATTTAAGAAACATCTTTTATTATTTTATTTATTTATTTATTTTGAGACAGAGTCTCACATTGTTGCCCAGGCTGGAGTACAGTGGTTTGATATTGGCTCACTGCAACCTCCACCTCCCAGGTTCAAGTGGTTTTCCTGCCTCAGCCTCACCAGTAGCTAGGATTATAGGCGCATGTCACCACACCCAGCTAATTTTCATTTTTTTTTAGTAGAGGCGGGATTTCACCATGTTGGTCAGGCCGGTCTCAAACTCCTGACCTCAGGTGATCTGCCCACCTTGGCCTCCCAAAGTGCTGGGATTACAGGACTTTGGGAGGAAAGCATCTTTTAAACAAAGATTATGAGTTAGTACATCTAATCTCACTACATCACGCCACAGTATGGTGAATGAAGAGTCAAGAGAGGGAAAGTAACGAACTTTCAGCATTCTCTCATAAAGTGGTTTGGCTGATTGTTGCTGGATGTTCTATGTTCCTATATTTTTAAGTGGCAACTGAGGATAGATTTCAAATGTTTTTGGAAAGAAGTGGCAGTCGCTGGGGGCAGCTGAGCATGAGATGCTGTTTTTGACAACAATTTAAGTGCCAAAATTTGCAAAGGCACATGTTCCAGAGTGGAACTTATTAAATACAACGTATAGGAGGCCATAGGTTTGGACTGAGGTCCTGCCCTAGGTCCAAGAGACCAGACCAAACTGGAATGGAAGTTCTGATTGGTCTTTAGAACATTAACCTTTCCCATGAAGTATGTTAATTCCGATGAAATGGTTAATGCCACGAGTTCAGAGAATTGGCTCATATTTTTTAGAGAAGGCATACAGAATTCAACACTAACAACTGAATATACTGAATCTCAGAGAACCATTCAGCTACGTATTCCATAGCCATTAGTACCAAGTACTTATGAATCATCTTTATTGGTTTTATTTAGAAGCAAATCCAAAGGAGAAATTTATACACAGAAATGTCCGTAGTAAGAGGACCACTATTTTGGAGGCTATACAGTAATGGTTGCTTTTCTGTCAAGTTAAATTTTGCCTTTAAAAATGCAGTGAAGAAGCACAGAAAAGGCACGGAGCCACACAACATTTTACTACTAAGGCCTCTTTGCCTAACACCCCCATCTCCACAATCCTGTTTTATCCAAGAAGGATTCTTTGAGGCAACCTAGTCTACCTCATGTGTTTTTTCTGAATTTCACCTTGTATTTTGAGTTGATGATATTTTTGAGAATTAAAAAACATAGCCCCAAAAAGCATACTCCTTCAGGGAAGACTCTAAGTGTTCACAGTGGGGCATCAGGGATGTACCTGCACTTAAATAAGGCCAAGTAAGGACTCTGTGGCGTTATGGACCTGTAAGTCCATGTTCATAGGCTGATGTTGCCATTAACGAGCCGTGGGACCTTGGACAACTAACATAGCCTGAGACCCAGATAGTTCGTCTGCAAAGATGATGAAGTCAGGTGCATACATGAAGAAACAGCAATTGTCCTGCAGCATTTTATTAGTATCTATACATTATTTAGGCCAAGTAACCTAGAGAGCTTCATTCAAAGGATATCTCATAAATCTAGCAGGCCAAAAGATAAGTCTGAGGAGTGTCAGAAGTCATTACTAAGCATAGTCGGTAAGAGACAACTCCCAAAATAAAATCCAGTCTCAGAATGTCATTATTTTATATTATAAAATAACTCTTCTGTTTAAGTCTGGGACTTCCTGAGAAAACAATCTGAAATAATTCACCTTTGTGGTCTAATACAGTAGCTATTAGCCACATACAGCTATTTAGCTCTTGACATGTGGTCAGTGTTACTAAGAAAGTGAATTTTTTTTTTTTTAGATGGAGTCTTGCTCTGTCACCCAGGCTGGAGTGCAGTGGTGCGATCTCAGCTCAGTGTACCCACCGCCTCCCAGGTTCAAGTGATTCTCCTACCTCAGCCTCCCAAGTAGCTGAGACTACAGGCCTGCACCACTACACCCAGCTAATTTTTGTACTTTTAGTAGAGACAGAGTTTCACCATATTGACCTGGCTGGTTTTCAACTCCTGACCTCAGGTGATCTGTCTGCCTCGGCCTCCCAAAATGCTGCAATTATAGACGTTAGCCACCGGGCCCAGGCAGAAACTTAATTTTTATTTTGATTGTTATTAATTTAAATTGAAACTTAAAAACTGACACTTGGTTCAGTTATTGGAAATGTTTTAAGTATGTTTGGACAAATTTGCATATATGTAAGTACTTTTTCAACTGTAAATTTTATTAAATCCAAATACAGATCAAGTGTTTTGGATAAATTTGGTGCTCAAATTTAAATATGCTAATGGTGTAAAATACACACTAAAATCTGAATTCCTCAAAAAAGGAATGTAAAGTATTTTATTAACAGTTAATGTTGATTACATGTTGAAACAACATTTTAGATATACTGAATTAGATAAAATAAATCATGAAAATTTCAATGCTTTTAGGCTTTTTTTTTTTTTTTTAGACAGAGTCTTGCTCTGTCACTTAGGCTGGAGTGCAGTGGCCTGACCTCAGCTCACTGCAACCCCTACATCCCTACATCCTGGATTTAAGTGATTCTTCTGCCTCAGCCTTCTGAGTAGCTGGGACTATAGGCGCTTGCCACCATGCCTGGCTAATTTTTGTATTTTTAGTAGAAACAAGGGTTTCGCCATGTTGGCCAGGCTGATCTTGAACTACAGATCTTGTGATCTGCCCACCTTGGCCTCCCAAAGTGCTAGGATTATAGGCGTGAGCCACTGCACCTGGCCTTAAGCTCTTTTTAATGTGGCTACTACAAAACTTAGAATTACATGTGTGCCTATTGCACTGGGCATGCTGTTTTAGACCAATTAATGCTTTTTTATAAAACTTATCGACACACAGGGAATAATTTTGCAGATAAACATGAGAAACTATTCAGAAGAAGCTACAGTGTTGTGTCTTTATGAATTAGGAAATGCATGTAGTCATGTATATTCACAAATAAGTGATTAGAAATATTGATTTATTGATTCCAATAACATTTGTTAATCACTTCAAAAAGTATCAGGCCAGGTGAGACTGAGAGGTGGTCACCTTTATGTCCACTCTCTAGAAGAGAACACTGAAGTAATGTGTCAAAGACAGTACGCTCAATAAATGCCAGGAAAAAGGACTAGAATACAGTTTTTCCACCTCTAGAGTTTGTACTCTTCCTGCCATACCAGAATACCTCCTAGAAGTTGAGCAGCAAAAACATCATAAAAGAGATTTGTGATATTAAATATGTCTATATAGCAGCCAAATCTGTTACAAAACCAAAAATATAAAACTGACTAGGGAAAAATTTTTTAAACATCTTAGTCTTCCTCTAGCCCTAACCATATCATCCACATCACAGTTGATCACTCATTGTCTTGTGCTAGCTCCTATACTGAGATCTTCATTCTGTCTGAATATCACATGGATTTCCACCTTGCCTCCTTCTTTGTAGAAAGCACCTCATACTTTGCATATTATCATGGCTTCTGCTGCAGTGTTTTGTACACAGTGGCCCTCAATGAATATTGTTTTATTTGTTGAAATCTTTAATTTTTTTAAAACCACATGTATATGAGAAGGAAAGCTAGTACAATTGAATTCAAAAATTGTGATTTCCTGATACAAACTTGTCTTAGCAAAACCACTATTTTGACATACAGTACCACTACAGCAGAATCATTTACATCTTGTAAATATAGTATACTGGTCTCACAGAATTAGCATCCATCTGAAAACTCAGGAGTAACTCAGGCGCTGGGGAAAACAAGGTCAATATTTAGCAGAAGGCTAAACTGGCAAATGTTTGTAGGGTTTTTTGCTGGGCTTCTTTTTCATTCCGATAGGTAGTTCTTTAATTCCCTTCCATCTGCTCTTGCCAGCTGTGTCACCACTCCCTTCCTCTGCTTCTTCCTCTCCCAACTACACACTTTTTGCTTGACATATCTTTTCCTTCAATCCTGCCAACCCATCTTCTCCTTCAAAGACCTGTAAAAATCCCACTTATACCACAAAACCTCCCTTAACCAAATACAAGGAAACGGTCATTTTCCTCACCCAACTACCTCCTGGGATAAAATAATTTTGAGCTCCCAAATCAGAAGGAAATGGAAAGAATTAAGTATGTATCTACATGAATGGAGTGTTATGGCTGTATAACCTCTCAATTTAAATTATTACCTCTGTTCTCAACTGTACTGGTATAGGTTTGTTTCCCTGAATAATCCTCATTGTTGCTTTTCAGAATCTGTTGAAATATTATGTTGTAAGGGTTTTCTTAAAATGCTGTATGTAGTGGATATAATTAAAAATTAATTTTAAGTTTCTTTATTTTGCAGTATTCATTCAGAGAACTGAGAGTGTACAAGATAGTACAGGTGTAAGGTTTACAACCTGTTGTTTCATTATGAAGACTTAGGTGCACCTCTGTCTCACTTTCTTACGTGATGACTGATGTAATGCCATTACTTAATAATTGTCACCAGAGTACTGTGTGGCATTCTGAAGTAGTCACCGTCATGCCCGGTCAGCCCATAATGATAATACGATTTCTAAAACTTCCTCGCATAAGGGTGGGGAGGAGGCATTGGGAGAATCTGATTCAACTAGCCTAATGGGATGGAGTTGGAAGTGGCATACAAACAGAGCAAAATATGCCTTTGAAAACTCCCCTAAGACTAGGAGACATTGTCTCCGGGAGGGGTTTATTATGCAACTATACATGGCCCAGGAAAGCACACTGCTCTCCCTGAAGGACAGGAAGAAAGGTGAAACAATTGCTAATGCCTGTCTGTCATAGCAGGACCAAGTCACATAGAATTCTGAATACAATAAAAGCAGCTGACAGAGATCATATTGAACTTGTTTCCTAAGAGGTGTTATCTTTGGGAGCCTTCAAGATGCCTTTGTTTTCTATGGAAATTACACTACATTTTTTCTGAGAGATTGTAATATGTAAAAAGTGGTTAGACAACTTAGATGAACTGATACTCTAAAACTATCCCAAAGTAATCCAACAGGCTATGCAGTATCCATTAGGTATTTATTTGACATTTAAATGAGTTAAGGTCATCTGGCCATCTAAAATGTGTATTTCCTTGAAAAACAAAACCAAAGAAAATCTCTGCCAATCTATAACCTGGAACTAAAAAGAAAATGAATGTAACAGGGGCTTTACATAGCAGCTATACAACACCACTGTGTTAATTTGGTGCATTAAGTCAATTGAGTATTGTCAAGAGAGAACCCTGCCATCACCTTCTACTCTCGACACAAATATTCTATTTAAAGAGCATATTTTCTAGCCAAGGTATAATTTCAAAACACTGTTCATCAAGTAATTGCTTCTGCCTATTTTTTTAAAGCAGCTTGCTTGAGCTACATAATAATGAATGTTTTTATCATACATTAAAATGAAACACAGGCTGGACCCAGGGAAGACAACAAACCCTGGCAATTCTACCCCAGACAACTGGCTTGAATCTGTTCCCTTCTATCCAACTCCTCTGCTTTATTTTGAGTCCTTGCTGTCTCTTTCCTGGGGCATCCTTGCAGTGATTGGCCCTACCGCCATTCTCCAGTCCCTGAATTTGCTGGGATGTGATCATGCTGTTCCCTGCTTAAAAACTGATGAGGTTGCCCAGTGCTTTTAGAATAAGCCCAGACCTTTCAGCGGACCTTCCATGCTCTCTGTCATCTGACCAAGCTTGCCTTTGTATACACCATCTGTCACTCCTTCAGGAACCCTGGGATCCAGTTGTCATTCCTTCAGGCACTTCCCCAACTCCCTGCAATTGCTCATGCTCTTCCCTCTGCCTTTCCCCCTATTCTCTGTGACATTCTTCAAGTTCAAACGTCATAGCCTCTGTGTAACTATCCCTCAGCCTCTTCCCCCACTCTTAAAATGATGAATCACTTCCTTCTCTAAATGATTATTTAGGTCAGTGTCACTAGGTCCCAGCACAATGCCTCACACAGGCAGAGCACCTATTTATGCTCTCTGCAACTTTCTTATATCTTTCCTTTCACCACAGTAGGCTGTCTTTGATTGTGAAGCCCAGGGAAGACAGGAGCTGGGCCTGCTGAATCACTGTGTACTCTATGCACCACAGTACCCTATACATGTAAGCATTTAATAATTGATAAGAAGGGAAAGGGAGCACTGCTGATTCACTCTCAGGCACTTCCTGAAGCTTATTCAACCATGTCCAATTTGGGCAGCTATTTGAGTACATGTACCTTAATCATCAAGATAAAATCTTTACATTCAGATTTTTTTTTTTTCTAGTAAGGCCATCAGTGTCTCCAAATAAATATAAAACAGCAGCATTCTCCTCATGAAAAAAGACCTTGTGAGTAAAGAATTAAACTAGCTCAGTAGACTTCATTGAGCATGGTTTCCTTCCATTTTGGCAAAAGTGGCTAGAAGGTTTAAAAGTAAGTTAAATTCTTGTAACATAAATGACATTTAGGTAAATGTAGAAAAAAGTTAATATTTTTACAGAGAGCAATTCTTGACAGTGCTGAATGATTTAAAAACAAACAATTTCTCTCCAAAATGTTTCCTCAAGCTGGCTGATCATTATACAAATAAAACATCACTTCACTCTACACTTTTCATTTCACAGACATATCTGAAAATTAATGAATCTTGTGGTCAAAAAGGCAGAAAAATTTAAAAAGAGACAGAAACAAAGTAAAACATCATGGCTTCTCCATGTAGAGAAAGATCCAAGATTAAGAACTGCAATTTTATGTTGCTTTGCAGTGTGGGTACTGAACCTCTCCTTACTTGGAGTTCTGTGAACACAATGGTACAATTTAGCTTGCTGAATTCACTCAAACAAAACAACAGGTGACAGTTACAGAGGAAAGAGAAATTATAGCTAAGAGTAGATGCTAAGTTCCTGCTTGGAATAAAAGAAAGACCCCAAAAGACAAAACACTGTTACTGCTTGCTGGGTGCTCATCCACTGTTGGGAGATACGCTAGCGAAGGTTAGCCATAGACCTCCCACACCCACTCAAGTGACTTACTCACTCAGTCAACATTTAACAGGTTATTCACAAGAGCCAATGTGCCCTAAGATGTGCTGAAGAATAGAAAAATGAAAAGACGGTTGATTCTTAGCCATGGGACTCAAACAGGCAAAGCATAGTTACACAACGCCATGATTGCTACAGTGGAAGTATGTAGAAACGGTAGGGGATGGGGAAGTGGAAGCGGGTCAGTCAGAGTGACACTTGAACTCATACACAGGAGGAGAGTTTGGTCTGAGTCAAAAAACCTCATGCTTCAGGTTTAATTCATGTAATGCTCATAGAAAATGCTGCAGCTGCAGCACGTACTGTAGCCCTGTTACATTTTCAGCCACCATCCATAGCTTTGAATTTAGAAGGAACACATTCTAGCTTGGACATCTTTAGATGGTTAACTTTCTTAAGTTCCAGAAATGTACCCTGCTACCAAAATGTCCTCTCTAGGGAGTGGTAAAGTTCAGATCCCCAAATCAAGAAGATGTCACAAAAAAGGTCCAGTACTCTTGGGTTCCTGGTCATATTGTCTTGGCAATGAACAAACATGACAAAGCCATTCACTTACGGAAGGATTTAGACAAGCATTAATTAGGCAAATTACTAATAACAATGGCTACCATTTATTTGAGCAAGTACAATAGTGAATATGCTAAATACTTCATAAATGTCAACTCCTTCATTTGTATGGCTCTAGAGTAGGTATACATAAACATATTTATTTATAGAGATATATATGATGATGTAGCTATGCATATATATATAATACATATATATGACATCTATGATATGTATATATAATACATAACAGGTAGAGTCTCTTTTTTAGGAATCAGAATTTAAGTAACTTGCTCAAGGTCACATAGCAAGTATGTGGCTGAGGCAAAGCACATGATCATAACAGTCACAAATCACATAGAAAAAAACTCTTGTTTAGTCAAAAGTAAATCAAATGAGCCTATATCATTTCTTTCTATATTTTATATTACATAAAAATTAATGAATCTTGTGGTCAAAGAGGCAGAAAATTTTTAAAAGAGACAGAAACAAAGTAAAACATCATGGCTTCTCCATGTAGGGAAGTATCCAAGACTAAGAACTACAATTTTGTGTTGCTTTGCAGTGTGGGTATTGAACCTCTCCTTACATGGAAACACAATGAAGAACTAGGTTTGCATAAAGGGCCTTTTATCTTTGTGTCATGTGACCAGTGTTGCATCATTTTCCTCTGCAGCAGGATTCAGTGAAGAGTGTAATTCACTTCTGTTTTCAGCAAGAAAAAATAAAAGCAAATAACCCAAACGAGCTGATACTCCTGGCTGACTCTTCCGGACTGTGTTAACTTTCCAGTTAAAGTGGAGGAGAGAGAGGCTTGGATTCAACTTCTGAGCTCACATAACTTTGCCAGCCTCAGCAGTATCAGGCTAGGGTAGATCCTTTGGTATTAACTTAGCACTATCCACAAAGAACATTCTAACTTTCTGCCTCTTGTGTGGGTCAATAGCAAGAACTTCATGAATACACTAAGCTGAATAAATCAGCTGAGTTGTCATCTTTCAGTATAAAACATAGACCAATCAGACATAGACTGAAATGGGGAGGGATGGCCTTAGGAACAGTGTCAACAATTTATCTCTCTCCTCTTCCCAGAGCCTGAAGAGCATTTTCATTCTCCTGGCCCAAGAAGTGACAGTCTCTTAGTCACTCCCTAAAACAAGGGCCTTGTCTGGCAGAACAATATGATATTTAATGAGCTCATTGGGCCAGTTTGATGGCTGTTGTTTTGTGTACGAGGGACACTTGAGAATTGTTGAGTGGGTCTTCCATCACTGGAGTGTGTACACTTCATGAGTAGTTGTATCCTCTGCCTGAGCTCATTTAATATATTAACCAGAGCATTATACTTAGCTTTTGGTCTTAACTTTCAGCAAGCTTTTCCTCAATTTCTACATTATGCCTTATCAAATCTAGCCTGTTTAAATCTCACCAGCATAAAAATAAGAGTAGCAGATGTTACTCCTTTTAACTTAAATTGTGTTTGTAGTACCACAATAATACTTCCACCTCATCTCTGGCCAATGACTGTGACTAATACTCCAAGAATATCATTGGTATTTGGATCACAGACTTCCAGTCAAAGATTCACTCCATTTCTGCATCCCACAGAACTCTTGAACCTAACAAAACAAATGATTTGCATATATTCGTCAATGAAATTAATTCAGATGATGACTCCCAGTTCACAATGATATTTTAATTATTCAGTGTGCTTGCAACCATTGACATACATCAAAAGCATCTGTCATGCAATCCCTGCCTGTGGGAACTGATGCACAATTACAAGAGTAAAAAAGGTGAAGATCAATGCTCAAAGCTATGGGAAGGACTTCCAAGAAAGACTGTCCTGGAAAGGCAGTAGCAGCAGATAGCCAGCGAGGAGGAGCTGTGAGTACTCCAACGGGAGGTGACGCAGGCCTGGAACCAGGCCTTGGCAGAGGTGATGGTGACGGAGACCCAGATGTGGGAGATGTCATTAGCGGTGGGAAAAAAAGACAAGTTTTAGCAGCAATTTGGAAGAACAACAATGAAGGGTTGAAAAAAAAAAACTAGTTTCTTGCCTAGGACTGACTAATAGCAAAATTCAGCATTACTGATGAGGAACTAAGCCCAATAAGGGTTCTGGATAAGAAAGATGAAGTCACAGCTCCAGCAGGTTGGTAAGAAAATAAACTATCTTGGAGATAGCTATCAGCAATATAGGGAAAAAATAGTGAAAATATAACAGTCACTCTTACATATATACAATTAATATTCCATGGGATTGATTCCTGGTCATATTTTATTGCAATTATTGATTGATATAGATCTTTTTCACTTGACACTCTTAAGGGCAGGAAACTTGGCTCAAGTTCAGTTTAAAATCCTCTCAGATGATTATTCTAATTTTGTTTTGTTTTTCAGCCACCTACACAAACTATGTGCAGAGGCTAGGAGCAGCAAGCCTATCAGGGTGGCAAAAGATGCATTTCTCCTGTTTCCAGGAAGAAAATCCTTTCCAGAAGTCCCCCCAGCAACTGGGATAGCAGCCAGAAGCTTGCACTGAAGGCTGAGCAAGCAAGGATCCGGCTCTTGCAGATGTTTTGGTGGGAAATGAACAGAGGAAAAGTGGGGTGGGAATGGCTCTCACTGGGCTGCCAACAAGAAGAGAGGCTCTAGAGATAGAAGCAAATTGGAATCTGGGCACCATCACTTACTGATTGTGGATGCCTCTTATTTCTTTATTAACATTTGGTTTTTATCCTACGAAATGGTATTTGCCCGAACAGGATGTGAGGAAGTTTAAATGAGAGAGTGCTTAGCACTGTGGGCCCAGCCCAGCGCTAGGGCCTGAACCAGGATTCACCTAAGTCAACTTGGCTATTCCATTCAACTTTGCCAGGGTAGGCATGTGACCCAGTTCCTATCAGAGGGAAGCAAGAGGAAGTTTGCTGGGGCCTTTATGAAAATAATTTTGTTAGAAGAAAGCCCTAATCTGGGCCTCCTTCCTTCCTAAGTGAAGCAAAGATATTTGGAACTGAGGTAACCATCCTGTGATTATGTAGTGACCAGTCCAAAGATTGGATGGTCTAGAGCATCTCAGAGCTTTTAAGCCCACCTGGAACCTCTCATCTCCAGGCTGTGGGTTGGGCAAGTTAATTAAAAGTCTTCATTCTTTCAGCCCTTATGAAGTTATTCTATTATTTACAGCAAAAGTATTCTAAAATGGCACATCTTTCAAATAACTAAATGGCAAAAATATCTTCTATGTAATAACCATAACAGTAAACCTGTATGTTAGTGAATTCTGATTAGTAACAAGGGATTTAGAAATGAAAGCCGCTGATTTCAAAATCCTACATTAATCTTTTAAAATTTGTATTTTTTCTCTCTTCTCCCTCCCTTTCTTTTCCTTTCCTTCCTCCTTTCTTCCTTCTTTTCATAAAGTAGTTGACTAATTATAGGTAATATAATTTAAATGTCAATTCCTCTTCCCCTCTAGAAAGTGGTACTAAGAATTGGTATGGTTAACAGATAACAAAAGAAAGGAAAAGAAGCTAAGATACAATGGACTTTCTGATTTAAAATGTGCTAGAATCTTCATTCTCATTTATAATTTTGAACTTTCTTAAAGCTCAAACATTTTAAATTGTTAGTTGAGAGAACAAAGTAGTTTACTCTGCCAGATGAAAATGGGCCAGGTTTTTACACACCTTCAAAATTAATCTCTCAATTGGCATGAATTGGATTAGCTTTCCTATAATGATAAGCACTGAGGGTTTGTTATAAATGAAACATAAAATCAGCAGGCCAGACACAAAAACTTCTCCGATTTTCCTATTTTCTTGCAGCAGTATTCAGTCAAGTAAAACAGAAGAAAGACAGGTTGTCTTGCACCCTCAACCTGGATGAGAAGCTGACAACAGGCCTCTGGGCCACCACCAAATCATGAGGAAAGTGTAACAAAATACACAGTATGTGACCCTCAAAACTCCCTAAGGAAGCTGAATTTCTCATTAGGAAAGCAGAAGATTGGCCAGGAGCAGTGGCTCATGCCTGTAATCCCTTGAGGTCAGAAGTTTAAGACCAGCCTGACCAATATGGCAAAACCCTGTCTCTACTAAATATAAAAAAATTAGCAGAGCCTGGTGGTGGGCACCTGTAATCCCAGCTACTTGGGAGGCTGAGGCATGGGAATTGCTTGAACCCGGGAAGCGGAGGTTGCAGTGAGCTGAGACTGCACCACTGCACAGCCTGGGCAACAGAGCAAGACTCTGTCTCAAAAAAAAAAAAAAAAAAGTAGATTAATTTTAGGGGTGTTAGAACAAGTGATACTATAGCTAAGTCCATGTCGTCATTCAATTGTAAGGCCTCATTTTTAGGGGAGATTTGTTAAACATGCAGTGTTCAGAAACTAAAAGTTGAAAAGCAGACTTCAGAAAAAAACAAAACTTCAATTTGTCTTTTAATTGGTGCTCTTACTTGTAAACATTAAGTTGTAAACTTACTGGTTACAGTCTGCTATGTTCATAGGCAATCTGTTCACCTAGAGCAACTTTCTGTTTTAAAATTCTTCAATGCTGTCACAGAGCTTAAGCTGTAGGCATTAAGTAAAGGTGAACCAAACGATGCTTCAGACAGATTTTCTAATAGCCTCTTGCATTCTTATGACCTTTCTTATTTCAACATGGTTCAACTGAAACATGATACCTACTGAAGCCTAGGAGAGTGTCCTTTAGCTGTATCATCATATATTTAAAAACCTTCAGAATGCCAGCAATTTCCATAAACACCATATCTCACTTTGTAGAAAAATAAAATGCCTGTTTCCAGACCAAGAATACTAATGCTTCAGATTGGAGACAACCCTGTTCAGATTTACTAAGTTAGATATACAGTGACTTTACTGCAAAAAGTAACAACAGAGAGAACCTGATAGGCTGTGTAGTGTGACAACTTTTTCTTATTCAGAATACTGAAAAGCAAGCTAGTCCAAGAAGCTGACCAGCCTTAGAAAGTGAGGCTCGAGATCCAGCCTCTTGTTATCAGTCAAGTTCAATAATGTACAATGCAACCTCTTTCAGTCTGGCTTTAATGGTGCAGGAGAAATAACTGATGAATATCATGATGTTTCCCAAAACCTCATTTTTCAGTGGAAGTATTCAAAGCCCTTCACATTAATCAGTGACAGACAAATGTCAGGTTTGTTCCTTTCATATAAGAAAATGAGAGAATGAGACAGCCAAGGTCACACACAGAAAAATGACAGAAAAACAGGGAAGAAAAACTCAATCTTGTATTTGTACAGTTGAAACATTTTATTGATTTGACTTACAAAATAAACCATTTTATTGATTGGCCAAATCTCTCCTGCACAAACATAACATTCCAATGGAATTTTACCAAAGTATTGCCCTAGTTAATCTAATACCCTATTCTTTTCATGGCTGCCAAAATACATATTTACCTATTTAAGGCTAAGCTCAAAGAAGTTGGCCTAGTGTTTCTTAAGCATAGGAAAAATTTTTAATGTAAATTTAATTGTATATTTCCATAATGTTGTGCTTGCGGCACTGGCTGAGAAATCCTGGAATTTCAAAGCGGTCTTCCACTGCTAAACTACTTTGCACTTTGCAATTGATTAAGAACAGCAGAAGCAGTCAGAGTTGTATATCAAATTAGAGTTGGTAAAAGCACTTAATGCAGATTTGAATGCCTTCTCAAAAAAGATTTCAACTCCCTTAAATTGACATGACAACAAATTCTTACAGCAGCAAAAAAAGTATTAGCTGAAATATTATGGCTTTGGCTTAAATTTCCATCTGCAGCTCATCAAATGACTAAACAGTAGAAAGGAATTAAACCAAATCAGACTCATTATAGAGTCTGATATGCTGGCAGAATATAAACTTTCACTGCTTAGCATCTGGAGTTTTGGGTGACTAACATTTAAATGCCTGTGGTTGTATGTTCTGTGAAAAATAGAAAAGTGTAAGAATATAGGTGAGATATCTGATCATTAAATTTAACTTATGGAAATATATAATTCATTGTCTCTCTCTCACACACACACATACACACACACAGGGAAGGCGAGGAGAGAGAGACAGAGACAGGCCAGGGGAGACAGAGAGAGAGAGAAAGAGAGACAGACAGAGAGAGAGAGAGAGAGAGAGAGAGAGACAGACAGACAGACAGACAGGATAGCCCTTCTTTTTAATCTTCCAAGTATTTTGAAGAGTGAGAGAACCACTTAGAATGAAAGACACATGGCTTTAAATCTGTCCCATGTGCAAAATTCTGATAAACACGGCAACTCCTCTTCACATTTTTCTAATGTAAGGAATGCCTGCCTGAAAAGCTTGCTGCCCCATATTCTGAAATCTGGTCAAGTGTTCCAGGGTAAATAGCTTACATTTCCTCTTCTCCTTCAGCCATTTGCTAGAAGAAATATTTGAAAATGTTCTTACAGACCACTGCCTGTACTTCTGATGGTTCTCTGATGTAGCGAAAGTACAAATCCATAAAGTTAAAGTCAACAGAATCTATCAAACACATTCTCCCACAATAAAATTCTCTAGAGCCTATTCTGTCTCTGAAACATCATTGGATATCTCTCCCTAGGATCCTTTAAGTCCTAGAAACTTCTGCATTAATGCTCGCGAATTCTGAATCTAACCAGGAAGGAAGGGAAGCTCTAAGAGCCTGGATGAAGGATCCAGGTGGGATGCATTAATGAAGCTCCCCCCAAAAAAGTCTGTGTTGTGCTCAGTTGATGCTCGGTAAACAGGTATTAAATAGTGCTTGTCTTGCTTCTCTGACACTGTTGCATGTTGGAGCAATAATCAAGAAAAATTAAAGCTTAGGTAATAAGATGTGCAGTATAATCCAGCATTGAAAGGTAAGTAAGGATGTTCTTATGGAAAAACCTATTCCCATTGTTCCTCCGAGCCTAGAAGATGCAACCTTTTTCAGTTCAAGAAAGAGAAAGCATTATCTTGTTCACATAGCTGGCAGTTCTGTGATGGAGCAATGTTAAAAGGAATATGAATGGGATCTACCAAACGAAAGACATTAGTATTAGTATGAAAAAAAATGAGGTTGTGTATTATCTTGTTCCACAAATGGCATTCACGTTTCCAGGAAGTGGTTGCTTGAGAAATCCTCTGCACTGGGGTCGTGTGCAAATGGTGGAAGGTTCCCAGAAGGCATCACATTATGAAAAATTATAAATGTTTAAATGTTTTTTAAAAAGGACTAACAGAGATTCTAGGGTACAAATAAATCTAGAAAATCATAATACATATGTTTTTGGACAGACTTACCTCTGTATTTCTTCAGTGATAAATACCAAGCTATATTGCATTTTTTAAAAAAGTTCTATTTGAAGGTAAATACCATGGACTAATATCATTACTTGTTCATTTAAATCTGATCTGTAACCTCTGAAAATATACCTACATGATGCCATGTGAGTATCTTCTGCACGTAAACTGAATTTAGGAAGAATTAAGTCTTATTCTAAACCAAGAGCATTTAAGAAGAAGCTAGCTAATTAATAATTAGTGCATCTCACTCATGAAATGAGGTAATGTGCTTGAAGGTGCTGGGCAAACTACAAAGTACTAAATAAAGGTAAGGTTTAGTACCAGTAACAGAATCTGCACAAAAAGTTTACATCTGTGTCTATCAGTCTGCAGAACAGCCCCTAATGAAGTAAAATGTCATTTCTCATTAGCCCAAACTCACATCTGAGACCAGTTCACTATTAATATCACATAAGACTCAGAAACATGGAAGTTACTAATAAGATGATTAGGACATATGTAACCTATTTGACTCCTTAAACTGTATCCACAAGTAAACTACTGAGACATGGGATTAAAATGTTTTAAAACAGCTGTCTTTTATAGGAGAATCTTTGCATGTTCTATCAGTTGAAACCTCTAAATATTGGCAACTTTCTCAAATGTCTGAGCTGTTCTCAGATTGTAAAATTATCCAGGTCATCTCTTCTTGCCTACTGCTGTTTGCTTTTCTGTTTCAATTATTGTTGGCAACTTCATCAAGCAGCATGCAAAAGCAGGCAAAGAAGTCAAAATTGATCTTTGTGCTGCCAGTCCTGTACATGATTTTATGGTGGAGCAGGCCAGAGCTATCAAGTAAATGAGATACCTGAATTATAGATAGATTTCCATTATCCCTGGAAATATTCTCCCTGATCTCACTGCTAAAGGTAATTAGTGAGTTTGCTACTGTTTCCTAAACAGAAAAACAATATATCAGAGAAACCTCAGCAAGGCAAGTGAACTACCATTCTAAAAGAAGTAAACATCACTCATACGTTTTTATTTACTGTATTTACTTTTGAAACTAAAGAAAATCTACATAAAACACTCCTAACAGAAGAAATGTGTCTTTTTACTATAATCCTATTTTGTGAATGTCTGTATACATTTAATCAAATAATCATAGGGCACAGAACTATCTATGTATTATTTGCAATAATGATGGAAAAGACTTGTGAATACTTAAGGTCTTTCAAACAGGCCTTGGCTGAGGGGATGGTGCTCTCCAGCACGCGTGTGTATGTAACTGAGAGAAACAGAGAGACAAAGGGCAGGGAGGGAAGGAGAGAGGGTGGAGAAGGATAAGAACAGGCAGAGACATCAGCCAACAAAAATAAAAATGAAAATACCTATAAAGTACTGAGT
The DNA here is from genome assembly GCF_001604975.1 of Cebus imitator. Classification (NCBI taxonomy): domain Eukaryota; kingdom Metazoa; phylum Chordata; class Mammalia; order Primates; family Cebidae; genus Cebus; species Cebus imitator. The sequence continues at coordinate 333,165 of NW_016107423.1, read as the reverse complement.
TCCTCACAGTGTTCTTTATCCTTTGGTCCTTTGAGTAATTAAAACAAACAATACAATTATCAGCTGGACTGGGGGAGGGGTTTATGGAACTTACGGCTATCCTGGCTTTGAGCAAATCACTATCTCAGGTCCCCTGACCCTTTTTTTTTCATCGAAAATGTGCATGATATTTAAACTCACAGGGTTATTGGAAAGAGCGAAGATAATAAACAGAGTGGTCATAGGCCTCCTTTGCTGAGGGCAGTACCAGTTTACACCCAGTGTCTCAGCATAATTATTAACTTCTACTCTCAGAAATGTCACAGTTTGGAAAAACAATTTTGTGGTTGTCCTCTATATAAATCATGGAGCATAGTATTTGATACAGAGTGGCAGTTATTGTTATTCAAGAATTGTTCATGCATTTGAGTGGGAAAAAAACAACAGCCCTCTGATTTGTCTTAATCATAAGCCCAGGGATAGATCCTTTCTATTTAGAGAGCATGGATGTTGATATGGGGTTTTATTTCTCCTTAGAGCTGTAAACTACTTCAGCAGAATTGACCCAGTGGCTTTAGAGAGGGTCTGGACCATCAAACACCTAATGAGGTACAGGGACACTGGAGTACGTCTCCTTCTAATTGCCTGGAGCAGTGCTGGGTACTTCCTCTATTTAAATAACACAAGTAAATATGCCTGTACTTGATCTGTACCCCGTTGCTCGATTTAGGCAACTCAGTTAACCTTCTTAGTTTTCCACTGCTTTCAACCAAGTCGATAAAGAGGTTAAAACTAAAATTAATTTTGAGATTTTCTTAAGCCTTTCTCATAGTGTCTTTGAGGTATACTTGCAGCGTAAATAGGCATCAATAAACACTGCTCTCCAAAGAATCTGAGATGTTTTCCATCCTCACTTGCACATGACTCTTCTCTTTGGCCTCAGAGCTAACCCCACACTAACCGGCATTTCTATGTCGAACAGCTCCTGTCCTATCACTACTACTTAACTCACACAACATACCTGGAAAATGCTGAATCTGATGCTCCTAACTGATGTAAGACTTTCTAGAGCAACATTAGACATTTCACAATGCACACCAACCTTTCCTACAGCAAAGACATTGTTCAGTTCCCCAGAGCAGTTCCTTTGTCAATGGAATTCTAAATATGTGAAAGAGTTAATGGGCATTCAAAAGTTTCCCTCAATGGTGTAGCAATATTTGCCAAGTGTTATACGAAGGATTCACACTGCCCTGGAAAGAACAAGGTGTCAAACAGATTCTGAATGTACCTTCATTCATGGGGCCCTGTGTGTTCACCAGGCATCCTGGGGTGGACAGAGACACAAGCCCTGTCGAGCTTTCAGACTGGTGGCGGGGCTCACATACCAGCTCTGTGAAGTAGTATAAAGCGAGCTCTTCTTTCCTGGGGAACAGCTTGAACTATCCACTCTAAACTTGTTCTATAGCAAACCTGAGGCCAAGAAAATTCCCAGACCAACTCCTGTACTGCTAGAAGGCATGCACTTAGGGTAAGTAAGGATAGCCTAATAATAGTAAGTGAGATAGAAAGTTAAAGTAGCTGAGGGGTAAAGTTAAAAGGAAATCTGGGGCAGGGTGCAGTCGCTCATGCCTATAATCCTAGAACTTTGGGAGGCCAAGGCGGGTGGATGACGAGGTCAAGAGATAGAGACCATCCTGGCCAACATGGTGAAACCTTGTCTTTACTAAAAATACAAAAAAATTAGCTGGGTGTGGTGGCACACGCCTGCAGTCCCAACTACTTGGGAGGCTGAGGCAGCAGAATCGCTTGAACCCAGGAGGCAGAGGTTGCAGCGAATCAAGATTGCACCACTGCACTCCAGCCTGGCGATAGAGTGAGACTCCGTCTCAGAAAAAAAAAAGCCCAAAATAAGCAACTAATTTTGACATTTATTCATGTAGTTCTCTTCTCTAGAGTGTAGCAAGTGTTTACTACTCATCGAATAACCCACTGAGGATGCCAAGGCTAAGGGAAGACATGGTCTACATCTGATTTGAAGTGGATTTAGAAGGGAGGAGAGCATTAGAATACATGCATATTATTTTAATGTTTATTGGGCATTTACAGTGTGCTAGGTGTTGTGCTAAGTGCTTTACATCTTAAAACCTCATTTACTCCTATGAGGTATCCATTATTTTGCCTACATTTTAAAGATGAGGAAACTGAGAGAGTGATTACTTAACTGTCCGAAGCCATGCAAGCGCAGGGGCAAGAGATCTGAACCAAGCCCTACAACTTCTGCATTCTAAGTAAGCATGGCCTTATTAGGAGACTGATGGGTGTACAGGCAGGAATCTGGGAGCAAGTTGGTTAAACACAGAGGAGAGTGAGTAGATGAAGCTTGGTTGGTTGGAGCAGAAAAGCATGAGAGAGGATGAACGAGGAGTTCAAAGAGGGTCTTGAGTGGCTACCACTGACACTCAGAGGCAAAAGGAGCTAGGTAGGAGCCTTGGACTGTTAGGACACCACTGGAGCATTCCAGGTTAAACTGAGAGGGGCATGTGGAGGCTGTGGCCATGATCACCAAGGGGCCGCAGCTGTGAGAACCACTAGACATCTGGGGAAGGGCTGGATAACAGCAGGGAAGAGCAACAGGACAGGCATCCAAGGGGATAGGAAAGCCTCCACAATCAGGTCTACATAGGACATTTTATTTCCAGACATCAAGGCCTTTTTAGTTTCCACCTCCATTCAAATGAAAGGGCAGCCTGACAGAGTGGATGTGCCAATGAAAAAGAGAATGCCAAAATGAACATCGAATGAAACCTAGTACATCTCACTAACCACTGACTAATCTATTTATTGGCTTGTGAATTCTTTGGAGGGGACTAACAGATATATAAAATTACATTTTCCCCACAATGTATCATTAAAAAAAATATGGAAACCTTTACCTGGAAATGGTTATGGAATCACCTTTCTTCTCTCCAACACCTTGCAAAACAGCCAGCCATAGTTACAGAGTTTGTTTTATTGCTTTTTAATTGCTGCGCTTTTGTAAATAAGCACCAGCATATAATTAAGAGGCTGAGTCTCCATTCTGGTATGTGGGCGGACATCCTCACCTCTCAAACTTGTGAGGCCAGGCTTGCGTGTGCAGGTGCGTGCAGGTGCAATTAGCTGCTTGCCCCATGGTGCATCCTCTCAGCCAAGGTTACACTGAGTATGTTCAGCCTGAGGGCTTCTGTTTTCTACTTTGTCTTCTACACAAATTCCTTTCTCTCTTTGCTGCTCCAAATATGTAAAACTTAGCAATGAGAACTATGCTAGGTTGTAGGCAGGTTAGTGTTGTAACAAGCTTAAAGAAGATAAACAAAGTATATTTCCTCTTCCTCTTTCCAGAAAGGACTGAAAAACATTCTCCCTCTCAAAGGGATGCTGGAAAACCACCAACTTCACTCCTCTGAAATAAAGAAATTAATACAGCAGGCAGGGACTGTGTCTTATTCACCTTGTGCAGCCCCACAGCTGGCACATAGTAGGTTTTCAATAAATATTTGCTGAATGAATTGGAAGAATTCAAAATTGTATCACAGATACTCTCAAAGTAGAAATGAACAGTCATTTTAAATCATCTCCTGATGCGTGTATGTGGGGAGAGGAGTTTACGAAGGGTGGACGGAGAGAACATATACTTTGTCTAGAGTCATTTGAAAATAGACAAAGGGAGAGAGATTTTTAAAAGAAATCCTATTGGCCTCAGTATTGTCACAACATAATTTTCTATTTAATGAAGGAATGACAAAAATTGATGGAAGAAAATAGTCTGGACTTGGAATAATCAAATATGTTTAAAAACCACATACTGATGTAAAACTCACAAGTGAGCTTCTTCAGTTATTGGAAAACTGCTGCATAAAGAACACTGTATGTCAAATTCCTTTCATTAATCTAATCGCAGATAGACAAAGGAAGATTCATCCTTGAGTGTAAAGTATTATACAAATAATGAATCCAAGTTAAATGATTTATGGCTATGACAAAAAATGCTGTTTGGGCAACAGTATTACTCCCAAATGGCTTCCCACTTGTAGAAAAACAGCTTCAGACAAGTCCCATAGTGTATACAGTGGTGCAAAATGACCTGGAAAAAATGGTTTCTATGGATATCATTTAGAGATGCACATCCCTGAATACCTTAAGGCTGAAGGTACTTTAGCTCTTTTCCTCAAAGCAATTACAGCACAGGTTCTCCTGCCCATGTTTTGTTTACATAAGAACAGTCTTGGCCACAGGTCATTTGTATAGAAGACAATCACTAGCTCTTTGAGCACAGGTAGGTTAATCCGTATGCACATAATATAATATTAAAATTTTCATGGGAAAAAAATTTTATTTAAAACAATAAAGGATCAGTAAGTAATAACTGCTGGTCTTTTATCCAAAGCAAGTACAAAGGCTGTTAGTGAAATAGAGAAGACTTTGTTTTTAAACTGTTCGGAAAATACAAGGCATCACTGATCACCTGAAGGCCTCATTTTTAATTTGATTCCAGAGCCACGACAGCTTAGAGGTTGTCTTTTTGAAATAGCATATTGCTAAAATCCTTATGTAGGTCAGAAATGGAACTTCAGAACCATCATATTCTGCTATCTTAATAAATAATTAGGGTCAAAACCTTACTTGTCTACGTTTCAAAAAAGCACATTATTTGGACCATAATAAACATCAGGATTTTAAAAAATTCAAATATTAAATGGCATTCAGAACATCAACCACATGGATGAGAGAGAGATCAAATAAACCTGCAGATGCCTCTATATCAAAAAGGATGTCTTAGGTTTTGGACAATTAAGTACTTTTCCTTCTTCAGACAATATCCTAAAAAAACAATTACAAAGTACTCTAAAACCCTGCCACACCCCTTTGATTAAATCACACTTCACAAAATATTTAGAGAAAGCCTGAACAAATAAAATAAACATCAAGGCAGGAAATGCAGCCAGGAATGCCTGATCCTGAGCTCCCCCAGAGTCTGAAGGGCCGCCTCACTTGAAAATTTAATCAAACACAATCTACTGTAATTCCATTGCAGCCTTTGCACTTAAGGAAAGCTAGTTCAGTCTCTGACATTTTGATTTTCACATCAGATGGAAGCA
>NW_016107423.1:325728-328019 GCF_001604975.1 Cebus imitator | reverse complement strand
AAAAAAAGAAAAACTTCCATGGCTCACAAACATATGTGTCCAGTTGAGATTTTCTTTCTCCAGCCTTATGCAACATTCAGCAAACTAACAAACAAAAAGGTTATTTTCTATTACTCACTATTACTCCAGGATTTCAGTAAGTACTTGATACTGATCTCAAAGAAGCCCGAATCCTGCTGGCTGGCCATGTCTGCGGCATACAAAGAGGCTCGGAAGACGGGCAGCGGCCAGGAGCAGGTACCGGGCGTGATGCGCCTGTCACAGGTTGTGATGTCAGCGCGGGGTCAGGCGCCGAGAGGCAGCTCTGCGGATCCACCTCCGGCTCCGGCCGGGAGTCCTCATCTAAAGGACACGGAGGAGCGGAGAGAGATGCTCGGCCGCTCCTCCTCCGGGTCTAGGACTTGCTTCTTATTTGCTGGGCGCTGATCTCCCTGCAGCCCTCGGAGGCGGTGGCCGCACTGCTTTCATTTCGGGGCTGTCATCGCCAGAAACGCCGGCTGCCAGCCGCCCACCAGCTCGGCTCCAGCCAGGTACGCAACCGAGGAAGACCCCACCTGCACCGGGATCGGCCTTCTCCTGGGAGGGAGTGTTTCTGGGCCGGCCTCCCTGACGCGGTGCAGGCAGCCTCCGGCCCACACGGCGGCCGCGGGCTGAGGGATGGGCCAGGAGCACCGCCCCCTGCCCCTGCCCACTGTCTCAACCTGAGGCGCGGCTCAGCCTCCGCCTCGGCTGCAGGAGGAATTTCCCAGCTTCTGCGGATCCTCTCTTCTTCAGCAAGGCTTCCCGTGAGCGGCCCGGGTGTGCTCTAGCTGCTGCTTCCCCTTGTGTCTGTCCCTGAAATAAACACAACTGCAGCACGCTGCGGTAAGCAAAGCTGCAGCCCTGCATCTGGTTGCAGCGACGTTTTGAAAAACCCCATCCGTCAGCCTCGCTGCAGTAAGGAGCCTCAACAAGAGGACGCTTTTCTGGGCTTTTTCTTCCCTGCCTTTCACACGCACGGTGGAATCTGCATTTTGTGCTTTTCCCTCCCAGAAATGCAGTCTTTTTTTAAGGGGCCCGGGAGCCCGAACGTGTGCACTCTAAGGGAACAGTACAAACTGCTTAGTTGGCTTGGTTTTGTAATGTCACACACTCCACAGTGAGTCTTATTCTCAAACCTCTCAGCTCTAAGACTCACCAAGCCCAGTAAAGCTTATTTTATTTGTATGAAATGGATAAGAAGCAAAAGCATTAGATTCCTTGCTGTACAATAGCGTTTGATTTCATGAATTCTTAGTATCAGGTGTCCTGATTTTGGTTAGCTTTGTTTCACAGTATCATTTAGCTTGACCAGGGGATTAAATGAGAGCATTGTATTTTAATAATGACAGGTTATGTTGGAGCAGGTAGGATTTGGTCAACTATCTCATCAACCACAGGATCCTTCCCAAGCCCCAGTACATTCATGATTAATGTTTTCTAAAAAACAAAACAAAAGTAATAAACCATGTTAATAAGTATTTAACATAGCAAATGTTGGGTAAACTCCCCAAATCAACATACAAACAGGATTTCCTAGATTAACAGTTCATTTTAGAAATGGAGGGGAAAGACTACAATGTACTTTTAAGAAAAAGAATTTTAAAAACTCATCACTAAATAAAACTTTTAGAACTATGTCCTGAAAGGCCCTAAGATACTTTATCGATATAATGAGCTTTTCAAACTCATTACAGTTACTCAAATGGCAAGCACTCAACCACTCAGATTTCCAACTCCACTTTAAACTTTATTCTGATGAAATCTCTCAACAGACTGACTTCTTTTTAATTCATGTGCATACTAAGGTTGATGAGCTGATTTTCTTTTATTACTTGTACTTTGAATGTGTGGATTCTAGGTAAAACAGGCTCCAAAGGTTTTACCTTGAAACAGTTACTATATCTGAAAATAAATTTCCTACCTATACCCATCTGATCTGGTGCTTCCCCAAAACTCAGATGGCAATGAATGAACAGGTAGGCTGCCCAGTGCCCTGGAATTAACGATGGCAGTGGCTCTCAAGGCAGGGTCCCATGTTCACCCTTGGCACCAGCCCTTACCAGCTTTGAGCCCTAAAGTAAGCTATTAACTTTGTGAAGCCTTTGCTTCCTCATCTGTAAAATGGGGTTGTACCTACTTCCTACAGTTGTTGAAAACAATAAATAACATTATGTATGAAAAGCGCTCAGCATAGTATCTTGCACATAGTTAACACTTCATTAAATTTTAGCTACATTGGTTTTTGTTATTGGTTTTTTTTTTTTTTTTTT
>NW_016107423.1:291047-325008 GCF_001604975.1 Cebus imitator | reverse complement strand
TTTTTTTTCATTTGAGTACCTTTAAAGAGGGCATATATTGTAAAAGAACAGAAAAGGGCTTTTGTTTTGTTGAAAGGCCTGCAAATCAAATAGAATGACACCTGCTGCAAGCTGAGTTGAAACATTTATCCTTTTGTCTCTTCTCTCTGGGGGGGCTTAAAAAAAGTAGTCAGAAGAGGCACCTGGACAGAGGTACTTTAAAATACAACAGTAAAATCTGAATTTATTACTGGCTTGGTAGTGACTTCCATTATGATTTAAGAGGACCTAAAGCTATCTCAGCTTTCATACCTGTAAAAATGAGAGATCTTTCCTTAAAAATCTTAGGAGAACATATAATGAATCTTCAAGCACAGAATTAGGCATATATGTTGGGGGCTGAGTGAAAGATAACAGTAATACAGGAAAAGGGGAAGGCCTCAGGAAATGGTATCAGAGTGGGAAAAGGTCAGAAAGTGGCCTGACACAAGTGATGACACTAAATGACACCATCTACATTTGTTGAATATAAATATTGTACTAAAAATACATATATTTGTATTATATTTAGTCCTTACCTCAAACCTATGAAATACTATTCTTAGCTCTATTTTACAGATGAGAAAATTGAGGCTTAACGAGGCATAAAACAAAGCCATATAGCTGGTAAAATTTAGATCTACTTTAGACTCTAAGTCATTTATCATAACTTGTTATTACTATTTTTTTAAATCTCAAGCAAGGTGAGAATCATGGTTACCAAGTGCCTTAGAGAAAGTTCAGGAAAAGGCTGGGCATGGTGGCTCACGCTTGTAATCCCAGCACTTTGGAAGGCCGAGGCGCGTGGATCACTTGAGGTCAGGAGTTCAAGACCAGCCTAGCAACATGGTGAAACCCCGTCTCTACTAAAAATACAAGAATTAGCCAGGTGTGGTGGTGCAGGCCTGTCATCCCAGCTACTCGGGAAGCTGAGGCAGGACTCTTTTGAACCTGGGAGGGAGAGGTTGCAGTGAGCCTAGATTACGCCACTGCACCCTAGCCTGGGCAACAGAGCAAGACTCCATCTCAAAAAAAAAAAAAAAAAAGAAAAGAAAGTTCAGGAAGAGATGATAAGGTACTCCTTAACACAACAGAGGTGCTTCAGGTCCCACTGTCTCTCCCAGCCTACTCACTGCCTTCCTGCCCGGCTTTAGCCTGGGTGAGGTGTTTCCTGGGGGCTGTAGCTCAATTCCAAGGAATCGAGAGAAGAATGCCTTTATTTTTCACATGAATGTGATTTTCTATACAGGCTGTGGTCTCTGCAAGGATGCCTGATGGAAATCTAGTCTGAATACCTCTCCAATTTGGCAGGTACAGCGGTGGCAATGGGCTGCTTCTACCCTGGCATGGGTCTGCATCAGCCCAGGACTCAATCCAGAGGAAGGGGTGCTTATTTTTTGATCAAGGATACCACATGGGCTAGTGGTAGCTCTAGGTGGTCAGTGGGAAGGAGGTGGTCAGAAGGAGTGACCCATTGGTCACCTATGTACCTCTGTCCTAGCAAACCATGTGGCAGAGTGGGATGAGGGTGGTAAAAGCAGCAGGGATTTTATCTCACAATCTATGGCATTTACTCTCCTCCTGCCTTGATCCTTATTATCACCGTGTGTCCTGTCTCTTCCTGCAGAAGACTTGTGTCTTACTCAGCTTTGTGTTCCCTACAGCTCCTAGAACACAGTAAGTCCTCTTGCAATAAACATATGCTGAGTGAAAAGTGAATTAGCAAGCTTGTCATGCCTGCCTATTGTTATCTGTTGCCTGTGGAAAAAAATATGTAAGAAATACATTATTTTTATTATAATTCATACTAAATTTACTCTTTTTAAAAATCCATTTTGGACAATTTTTTGAGGCTAAATTGTGTGCCATTCAAAAAAAGTGAAAACAAAGCGTTGCCAACAGTCTGAATGCATGCTAACATCAAGAATCGTTACCTAATGATTTTAAAGCATCTGGCTGAGTTGATTGGGTTAGAATTGGAATCCACCCCCTTTCCTTGCGGACGGATGCATGTGGGTACACATGTGTAATTACTGTCACAGAGTGACATGTACATTCATGAACAGAATGTGTTGGACAGAAATGTTTCACTAGCATCCTGAAGAAACAAAGGAAAATCACTAAATGCAAGAATATAATTGCTTTATCAATTTTTGATCAGCATTTCAACTTCCAAAAAGGCATGAAATATATTATATTTCCACTATTATACATTTTATCTTAAGAACAGTTCCAAATCAAATTAAGTATCCCCTGAATTGAGATAGAAAGACAGCAGTTACAATCTATGGTGGCAAGTATGGAAGAAGAGCTGTTTTTCTTTAAACAGTAGAATAAAAGGCCTTTTAGAGATAATCTAAAGGACAAAGTGTTGAGATAAATAACAAACTTCTCTTTTGACCTGTTTTCAATGCACAATTTAGATGGATCTATTCTATTCTAAAAAATATTATAGAAAAAATATGACATGATGCCACAAAATGTCCATGTGGTAAGCATCAAACACAATAATCATTCTCTTAAAAAATCCAACCCACATATATAAATCTTCACAAAAATAAATTCAGCAAGTTTTGAAAAACATTTATTCCATTACTATCCACTGCAAATAACTGTCTTCAATGAATTGAAACACATTTAAATTTTCGAATGCAACAGAACTTCATTATAGCAGAGCTTCTTGTTGTCCAGATTCAAATATAAACAATGAAAATTATGTCTTCTAAAATTGTTTTCGTTGAAACACAGCAGCAGAACTCATGTTTTCTTTCCTACTCAGCTCCCCTGCAAAGGGGTTTTCTAAGGAACCCAGGGCCAAGACAAAGGAATAGGGAGGAAGTCTAGCACAATGGGAAGCCCCTGAAGGGTTTAAGCAGAAGACAATAACAGACACTGAGAAGTGGCAGCAGGGAGTGGAGGAAAGAAAGCCTGAAATTTACCCTGCTTTCTGCTCTGCACATGGAAGGCCCCATCCATATGTCCATTGTCACCCAAGGCGTTTTGACAAGTCTAGAGTGAGGTAAGAGAATGGCATTTATTGAGGTCTAATACTGAGGCCTGGGGCTGGGGTGTACATCAGAAGGCATTCATAGACAAAGCTGAACAAAGGGTCATACCCACTGGCACCTGCTGGGCACTTCTCTAAAACTGGCACTGGGACATCATTAGAATGAATTAGAACTAGGGCACCAGTTAACCCAGGCCTACACACTAGTGAAAGGAAAATTGAGCCTCTCCCCGACCCTGCTCCAGACAACTGAATGGTGACTTCAAGAACAAATATTCTAAGGATCTTAATTAGAAGGGGAGTGATACTGTAGACCAGACCATGCTCTATCATGTAGAAGATGTATTGTTGGCAAAGTTGTTGAGCATCTTATGGCCTCATTTTCCTCATCCGTAAACTAGTGCTTGTCACACATGTCTGTTATGAGGATTATTACAACAATGCCTAGGCAGATGACAACTATTATGTAGCAAATCTGTAGTGAGAAATTAACCCAGAATATGCAGCACAAAATGCCTCCTTAACTTCACAGACATGTTAGGAAAAGAATTAGAAGAGAGAGAAAGAGGAGAGAGATACTGCCCATCATAGAGAGATCCCCACCCCCATCCACCTCTGTTTGCTATCAAGGTAAGATAGATCTGCTCACAAAGCTGGAAGTTTTGAAAAGGTGAAGAACGTCTAAACATAATGCACATACAAACAATATTATTTAATATTTTAGTGCTTCCATCATTTGATGCCTATGGTGAACTTCCATTTGAGTAGAGGTTCTGGTTAGGTTAGTATCACCTCAAAATTTACCTAATTTAGCCTTCTCATCGACCTCTCAAAGTAGGGCCTGCATATTTGGATATTACTAACCTATAACCAAAACCAGGAGATGTTATAGTTCATACATATTTTACACAGATAGAGATTCGACCTCAGTTTCTGCAGAATAAGGTCATAGCACACTTAGTATTTAATGTAATTTAAAGACATGTATGCAAAGAGAAAACATGGCAGAATTTCCCCTCACTGCCCCTTAGCATGAAAGCATACAACACTAATGATAACTTTATTATCCTATTTTTGAATACCACCAGCAATCTGAATACTTATATTCTGATATAAATAGGCCGAATATAACTGGTTGAATATAACTGGCCACAATAGACACCAACTATTTAAACATAATTATAGAATATTAAGTCCCTTCTGAAGAAGCAAAAAATATTAGAGAAATATTAGAGAAAAAATATTTGCAGCTTGGCGCGGTGGCTAATGCCTGTAATTCCAGCACTTTGGGAGGCCAGGGCAGGTAGATCACCTGAGGTCAGGAGTTCGAGACCAGCCTGACCAACATGGTGAAACCCCATCTCTCCTAAAAATACAGAAATTAGCTGGGTGTGGTGGCAGACGCCTGTAATCCCAGCTTGAACCCAGGAGGCGGAGGTTGCAGTGAGTCGAAATCTGCACTTGGTGATAGCCTGGGTGACACAGTGAGATTCCATCTCAAAAAAAAAAAATAAAATAAAGGCATTAGCCTTACATATTATTATTTACCAAAAATACACAGATACATAATGCTTAATAGTACAAAATTTATATCAGTCATCATCACCCTTTAGATTTGCCATCTACAGGAGAACTAAGAAAATGTTGGTTCTTCCCTTTATAGATGATAATCTAGCAAAACAAAACAAAACAAAAAAGAGCACTCTCATAGTTGTATTGAAGTGATATTTCTATTTGGTAATAAAAATTCAGTACCGTTTAGGGCTAGAGTGAATATACCCACCAATGTTCCCAATTTTATACACAAAAGTAAATATTAGAGTTTAAATCATAAGGGAAAGATCCACTTTTCCTCAAGGTACCATTTAATGTACGTAATTATTAAAACCTATAATTTCACATCAATAAAACTAAGGAAAATTCGAAATTTTGGATAGGTTTTTAGTGCATGCTACTTACATTTTACATTTCTTTTCCTTCTAGGTGCTAAAAAGTTTTTCTTTCTAGGTATGACCATATGTTTATAGTCACCTATCAGCAAAGGTTGAAGGGCTGCGAATTAGGAAACACGTGATTCTGCTTTTAATTTTGACCCTGATTCTATGACCTTTGACATGTTATTTATCTAATAAAAGAAGAACACTATTTCCCATCCCCAAACTGCCTCGTGTCTTCAGGCAAGCCAGTCTTTGGTTTTCTAAACCACTGGGAGGAACCATCATCACATAGGAAAAGCAGAACACTGGGTAATAAATTGTTCTATGTAACTCTTTGGCATACATTATTTAAGTTTTGCCAATAGATTCACCTTGTTAGTTATGTTCTGGTAAAGCCAATGTCAAGAGTATTCATAAAAACACACACTGGGTGACTGGCAGGAGAAGCTGATGTAGGGCCGAAAAATAACTGGGGATTAGAAAGTGATAAATCAATATAAAAACGATCAAGTTGTCTACTGTGAAATTAATGAAGCAATATCAAAGTGCTTTGTTTGGCTTAGAGGAAAACCAGTAGAAACTATATAACTAGACAATTCTTGTAAACCAGGAATAAACAATAGCCACACACCAGATTATTATCACTGAGATTAAGGACAGTGGTCTAAGGCATTAAAGGTATGCACAGCATCACTTCATTTGGAACTACCACTTTAAAAAGAAGTGTGTACCTCACTGAGCATCACAGATTTCACCTTCAGAGTCTTCAAAATGCCGATCTGTTCATGGAGCTGTCTGGTACAGACCCTGGGTTTCTGCCTTTTATAAAACGGTGGTCTAAGCCCGACAACAGTGGAGCAGAAAAACCCATACATCACCTTCCCTCCCACAGACGAAGTTTAACCATACAGTAGTAAAAATGTGACTGTGAAGGGGCAAGTATATTTTAGAGGACAGAGAAAGTCTTACAAGCCATGTTTTTAGAAAGGGTGGGAAATCACCACCCTTCTTTGACCAGACAGGCAGGGCTTTGTGTAGGAGGGTGCGGCTGTCAGAAACTGTCTGAATGATGGAAGGCAGCAGCTTAGCAGGCTACTGGGAAGAGCGACTCCAACTGCACAGCTCAGCTTAGGAGGCAGAAGTGAGGTCAAGAGTAATGATCTTTGCAGACGTCTGTAGGGGTGAGATCACTCTGAAAAGCTCAAGGAAACAGAAGTGGAGGGTCATGATTCTGACCCTCAGTGTTAGCTGTGGAGAAACTCAAGCTCATGGTCAGGTAAGCCCTGCTCCACCCAGTAATGGCCTCAGTGATCCACTTACATGTTTGACCTATTTCTTTCTCATTTATGAGGTACACATGATACTGCCCTTTACATAAGGTTGTTTCATGATCTTAAAGGAGATTATGTAGATGAAAGGGCTTTATATTCCCAGGGTGCTAATATTAGATTCTCAGGGCTCCATCAGTGTAAGAATCAGACAAATAAGAGGGTGAGTGGTCCCTGGTCGGCCCATCGCCCTTAAAGAAACACACTGGTACCTTCCCTCATTGTAATAGCCTGCTGGGCTTTCAGTTTTGGGTTTAGGGATACGCCAGAGTGTCCTGCTCTTTAAGTGGCCATTCATCAACTCCAGGAATGTGCTGGTGGTTTGCCTGAGTCTTATCCAAATGCCACTCTGGACTCTGGATAAATACAGGATGGGTGGCAACTGTGGTCACATTACTACTCCACCCTACCACAAGCCTTATTTTTCACCTTCTTTGCTCCCCAAGGGAGTTCCCCCTTTTTTTATCCTTTAAAATTATTTTTAAATATTTACTTGTCTATGAATTCTTATATCCTTACATTGGTGTATGATTATCTCATATATAATTTAAATTTTCTGTTCATTACAACAAGGGGTAGCAGAAGTGTAAGGGAAGGGATGACTGGGCAATTCCAGTAGTGAGAAATGTGTTAGGAGAAATGCTGAATACAGAATAAGCACAGCAATACACTCTCATTTGGCTTTATATCTACTCTTCCAGAGGAGGAAACTGAAACTTATCAGGGCAGGCAACAGCAGAGTAACGATAGTAACAGTAACGGTGATTATTGCTGGTCATGTGATAAAACCAAGGTTGGAACTCTGATCTGGTGGAAAGTCAGTGATTTCCAACAGAAATGCAATGCAAACCCACATGCAATGTTAAATTTTTAAGTAGCAACATTAAAATAACCAACAAGAAGCAGGTGAAATTAATTTTAATCATCTATGTTGTTTAACCCAATATGCCAAAAAATCATTTCAACAGTTAATAAACATAAAAAATATTAGTAAGACATTTAACATTTTTTGTACCAAATAGAATCCAGTGTGTATTTTACAGCAAATCTACATTTGGACTAGCTACATCCAAGTGCACAACAGCTACTTAGTGGCTAGTGGCTCCCTTACTGGACAGGGTAGCTCTAGATGGTTCCTGAGTATTCTTGTGCCTTAAGCCCTTTTGGCAATCTGGAGAAGCCCATGAATTCCTTCTCAGAATAATGTGTTTACATGATTAAAATGTAAGACACAGGATGACAAAGAAAGCAATTATTTTGAAACACAGTTATTCAATTATTTAAAAAAACGCAAAATTATGATATTGTGTATATCTGCTTCTTTAAATAGTACCTTAAATAACATTATCCAGAGGCAGTTATAATAATTATAGGCCATTTTAAATAAAATAATGATCATAAATAATATTTCAATATGCTTAAAGCAACTCTAATGATGATGAAAATATCTGTGACTTCAACTGGTAGCAAATTAACTTTGAGTTGCGGAGTTAACTTGGTAGGTCAAACCAAGATACTTTTCTAATGACACAGAATAGGAGGGAATACATTAGAGGGCATGATTCACAGTCAGGGTGAGTACCATTTCATGAAACTTCTGTTAAATATGTATGTATACATACACACAGTTAAATACTGGGTTGCAATGTAAAATGTACTTTATATTGTGAGTCATGGTTTTAAAAAGTTTGAAATCCTCATACACTGCTAGTGAGAAATCAAAACGGTTTAACTACTATGGAAAGAATTTGATGGTTCCTCAAAGAGTTAAACATAGAATTACCATATGACCCTGTAATTTCACTCCTGTACATGTGCCCCAAAGGAATGAAAACAAGTTATTAAACATGTATATGTACATGCATGTTCATAGCAGCACTATGCATAACAGCTGAAAGTCTTCAATGTCCATCAATGGATCAATGAATAAACAAAAGGTGGTATATACATGTAATGGGATATTACTAATCCATAAAAAGGAATGGAGTTTGGGAACATGCTACAACATGGATGAACCCCAAAAATGTTATGCTAATTTAAGAAGGCCAGACACAAAAGGGTCACATATGGTTTGATTCTATTTATAAGAAATATCCAGAATAGGTACATCCATAGAGACAGAACACAGATAGGCTATTGCCAGGGGGTATGGGGAGTGGAGAAAAGGGAGAGTCTGCTTAACGGTGAAGGGGTTTTTACTTTGGAGTGATGGAAATGTGATGGATCTAGATAGAAAAGGTGGTTGTGTAACACTGCGAATGTACAAAATGCCACAGAAAGGTCACCTTAAAATGGTTAATTATATGTTGTTTCACTGCAATAAATTATTATTTTTTAAAGTTTGAACGCCTTTGCCCTAGAGGGTCTTTCTGTTTGGAGTGTACTCATTTGTGGTGCTACTACATCCCCACCTAGTGGTGGAGACACCTTCTGTCTGGGCTCCAGGACTGGAGATGCCCGACTGCTAGACCACTTTCACATCACAGCGGGAGTTCAAGATCTGAGGTCATGCCTAGGCCCATGCCTACCTGGGATGAATATTTCGTGTGTAGACATTGACAGTGATAACCGCCAGCCACCCTGAGCTTCAGGCAGGAAAGAAAAATGCTTTCTAGTCCTGGCGCTCATATATTTCTCAAGTTATGGAACCTCTATGGGATTGATTTATACAATCTATAAAATCTATAAATCAATCCCATAAAGGATTTTTAACTATATTTTTAAATATAGTTTAGCTTATATAGTTATATATAAATAACTATATGGTTAAAATAGAGTTTAACTATGTAGTTTAACTGTATTTTAAACTATTCATAATTGCAACTCAGAACTCATGTTAAATTAAAAAGAGGGTGACGTAAGAGGCTTCCTTTAAGCAAAGAGGCTTCCTTTGATTGCCTGTAAGATCAAAACAATACTCCCTACCACAGGGCTATGGTAAAGGTTAATATAAGTTGGCATAAGAAGTGCATCTAATACCAGTAGATGTTCATAAAATATTCATTTTGTTCCTCATCCTGCCTGATTTCTAAAGATACTTGGTATGAACTTATGTACCCCAAACAAGTTGTTGTTTCCAGAAGGGCTCCCCCCAAACTTCTGACTGTCATTGGAAGAAAGAAAAAGACTGTGGGCGTCTGGAAAAAAAGTGGCAGAGATCTGGAGTTAATATAAAAAGAAGACAGAGCACAAGTAGAGAACACAGGGCAGAAACTCAATATGAAACAAAGCCAAGCGACAAAACAGCAGCAGGGACCTGGTGAGCACCAGGTGTACAGAGGGGAGGAAAGAGAGAGGGGAAGGAACGTCCAGCAGACATTCCAGTTATTGCCACGAATGCTGCCTGAAGGTGACAGACAGAGACAGACAGACAGACACACACACACAGAGCAAGAGAGAGAGAGAGAGAGAGAGAGAGAGAGAGAGGATGCCAAGAATTTCATACAGCAAAAATATTTGGATATTTTTGCAAGTGGGCTTGCATGAAAGATTCCAACTTTATAACATGTTCTATAAAAATGAAATGGAAGGCTCTAAACTGTGAGACATAGTTATAAAAAAAACAACCAGAAAAGACAGATATCAAATCCTGGAATTTTCAAATGATGAGGCCAAAGGCAGGAAACAAATCATGAAATTAATTTGAAATCAAATAGTGTAAAATTACCAGAGCAGAAAACGCTTGCTCCCACATCAGAGTATTCGAGATCTGTCGGAAATTCTATAACGTGGTACAATTTGGCATTGGAAAAACATGGGGAACAAAATCAAAACACCATTCTTACATGCTTCTTAGAATACTGGCAGGGCCAATGGGGCAGGTGGTGAGTGGAAAACCCCACAGGCAAGTCGGAGAAGCAGGCCTCCCCACTAGGCCTTCCTGAGCCCAGCAAGCATCCCTCACTGCAACAGTCAATTCTGCCCTGTCCACTCCACAGCCTTCCTGCTTCTCTCCTCCCATCTTGCTCTCAGGGATGACCCTGCCTCCTACATGGCACCAGACAGAAAGTCTCATTTTTCTGCTGTCAAATCCACAAAGCCACCTTTGCCCCCTCTCCTGACCCTGTTTCTGCCTCGTGCCCAAGAGTCTCACTCCTATGGGTCTCTTACATCTTAACCTTTCCCTTTCTATGATATCTTTCTTGCCTTAATGAAAACATAGCCAATACCTCTTGTCTTAAAAGCAAACAACAAAAAACCCAAAAACTCTTCCCTTATCCCACATTTCCTTCCAATTCTGATATGGTTTGGATCTGTGTCCCCACCAAATCTCATGTTGAACTGTAATCCCCAGTGTTGAAGATGGGGGCTGCTGGGAGGTGATTGGATTATGGGGTAGATTTCTCATGAATGGCTTAGCACCATCCCTCGGTACTGTCCTCATGATAGTGAGCTCTCATGAGATCTGGTAGTTTGAAAGTGTGTGGCACCTCCCGCCTCACTCTCTCTGGTTCCTGCTCCTGCCATGTAAGATGCCTGCTTCCCTTTGCCTTCTGCCATGACTGGAAGCTTCCTGAGAGGTCCCCAAAAGCAGAAGCCACTATGCTTCCTATATAGCATGCAGAACCATGAGTCAAATTTCTTTTCTCTATAAATTACCCAGTCTCAGGTATTTCTTTACAGCAATGAGAGAACAGACTAATACAAATTCCTAGCTTACTTTCCTGAGTTCCCAATCATCACTTAATGTCTCAACACAGCTGCCTTTATACGCAGGCTTCAGTTCCTCTTTCCACCCCCCTTCCCCCTTCAGCCCCTTTCAGGCTGACTTCTTGGCCACACTTCCACTAAGGTGATCAACAGCTTCTACTTAGCCAGTGGCACTTCTCAGCCCTTAACTGAAATGGCATCTCGGTAGCATTTGATGTAGCTCCATACCCTTCTTTTTGCAACTCTCTTCTTGCTTTCATGACCTTACACTTTCCTAGTTTTCCAGGTGTGGCATGGTTGGCCCGTGCCTACCTCTCCAATCTCATCTTGCACCTTCCCTGCCACCCGGGACTCCTGCACCTCCGGGCTCAGCAGTGCTGCTCCACCTGCCTTAGAGACACTTTCCTCTTCCCTTGGCTAAATTCTATTTGCCCTTCATCCATCTAAGTATTGCTTCCTCAGAGAAGCCTTCCCTTAACTCCCTGGTCTAAATCCAGAGCCATGGTTGACATTTCTTATTGATACAAATAAGATTGTATCAACTGTATACAAATTGATTGTATACCAATAAGATTGATACAAATTTATCACAATTTGTAGTTATGTATTTATTGTGTAGCTAGTTTTCAACATGCTTTCTCCCTGTTTGGACTATCAATTTCACTAGGTACATTCTATGTTTATTTTGGTCAGCATCTTACTCCTATATTCTAGGACACAAGGGAAACACAACAAACATAGCACATGGCAGACACTTAGTAAGAAATTACTGAATGAACAGCATGGGGTTAAATGAATGAATGAAGATCTTCTCACCAATGGCAGAGAGTCAGAGCAGGTCAGTGACTTTACCCTGGCTGCTTCAGGCCTTTAGTCTTCCCCATGCAAAAAGCTGTTCATTCTTTTTTAGGCCCTTGGGTATCTGTTTGAACAAAGTCCTATTTGGACTAAGAGAAGCATGATGGAGAATAAGCTGGCAGCAAAGGGTGGAGAAAAGCCAAGGAAAGTAAACTGCTGGAGAAAAATAGTCTCAATTTTCTTAGTGTCTGACTTCTTACTTCCCTGACATAACCTCTGACCATGTCAGTTGTAGATGGGGCTCTTTTCCCACCAATGCAATGTGGACTTGGATGCTGCAGAAGCTCTACCTGTGGAAGGAAAGGAAATGCATGGGAGGTATGGGGAAAGGGAAAAAAAAGGGAAGCTCTGAAGACAAGCTCAAAATCCAGCAGATCTGGGAGGAGTAGATCTTATAAGTCATTGAATCAAATCCACTCACAATATAGATGACAACCTCAAGGCCAAGCTGTAAACAATGTATCCAAGGTCCTCAACTGATGGGAGAACTGGATGGACTAAAATCCACTGCCCTTTTGTGTACCCTCAAATGCCTGTTGAGGCAGAGAGCTGAGACACTGATCCTGTTACTTCTTGTGTGTTAAAGAAGACATTTCTCACTGGAGCTATTTCACAGGCATGCTGTTCAAAGGAAGGGCTTTTTGTCTACTAAAGACTACTTACATCAAAGCTCTAACATCTCTAGTAGGTTCTGAAAATCTTTTTTACTTAAGAATAACTGGAGGTACTACAAAGCCCCGGGACAGATGTCTAACTAGGACTGGCCAACCTTATCCTTTAAAACACAGTTAGTAAGAGCCTGTTGATTTGAATGTTGATGAGGGGCAGGGCATTCCTTGCTGCTCTTGTTTACTCAGTTTGGGAGAAATCAGCTTGACAGATTGAGTGGCAACAAGCAGCAGACAGCCCTCCTTCCTCATGTTTAGTTATTTCACTTTTACTCCTCATAGCCAAGTTTCTTAAAAACGGCCCTCTCTCTCTCTCCTTCCTAATCTCCTACATTCCAACTTACTGCCATTCCAGTACATTGGGAATGAGTGTGTCATGACCACCAACGCCCAAGCCCTATGGAACTTTCTAGTCCTCACCCTACTTGGCCTCTTGACAGCATTTGGCATTACTGGTCAAGCCTTTTTTTTTTTTTTTTTTTTTTTTTGAGTCTCATTCTGTTGCCCAGGCTGGAGTGATGTGGCACAATCTTGGCTCACTACAACCTCTACCTCCCAGGTTCAAGCGATTCGGCTCACTACAACCTCTACCTCCCAGGTTCAAGCGATTCTCCTGCCTCAGCCTCCCAAGTAGCTTGGATTATAGGCGCCTGCCACCACGCCCAACTAATTTTTGTATTTTTAGTAGAGATGGGGTTTTGCCATGCTGCCCAGGCTGGTCTCCAACTCCTGACCTCATGATCTGCCTGCCTTGGCCTCCCAAAGTGCTGGATATGTGTGAGTCACTGTGCCCAGCCAAGTCTTCTTTTTTTGACATGCTCATTTTACTTGGCTACTATGACATTCATCTCGTCTATCCTCCTACCTCTGTGACTATTTGATCTCTTTGCATTAGGAGCTCCTTCTCTGTCCCTCCCTGCAACGGCAAGGGTAACTCAGAGCTCCACATTCAGTTCCTTTCCTTCTTACGTGTAATTATTGCCTAGGATGTTTCATCTGAACCCACAGCTTCAGTTGTTTCCCAAATTACTTTTACATCTCAGACCTCCCTATGGAAATCCACATCCATATGTTGCCTCTTTATATCTTATTATCCACCTCAATCCAGATACTCCTCAGGTACCTGAAATTCAACATGGCTACATCTGAGCTAAGCAATCTTCTTCCTCAGTTCTTACTTTCTCCTTTATTGCCTGAATGACATCATCATTTACTAAGTCACTCAAGTTAGAAATTGAAGGCTTTTCTTCCCTCTCATCCCTCAGATTCAAAGACTCAGCAAGCCCTGTTGAATCTACCTCTTAAAAATTTCTTGTATCTGTTTTCTCATCCTCATTCTTACCATTGTTCTGTTAATTAAGGTACTTGTAATTCTTCACCTGGCTCAATGCAATAGGCTTCCGATTGGCTCAGTCCTTGTAACTGCTGCCAGATTGTTCAGTGCTTCTCAATCCCTTTTAAGATAAAGCCCAATCCTTGGTTGCCATACAAGACCCCTTTCCACCTCTCTAACTTCAAGCAGCCCTGTGCTTCAGCTACAGGGAACTGTCTGCAAGTCCGACAAGACACCAGGCTGTGAACCACTCTCAGGCCCTGCACTATACATTCTGCTTTTCCTTCCTTTTAATTCCAGCTCTAACCCTTACCCATCTTTCTGAGCAGCTCTGACTGACTTCCCCAGGCAAAGTGAAATGCCCTTACTTTGGGCTCCAGTAGTACTTGTTACCTGGTCTTGCATTTGTAGTTTACTTCTCTGTCTCCCCACTAAATTGTAAGCTCCTTGCTGGAAGTGGAAGGCTGTGCCTCTCATTTCTGAATTACCAGCATCTAGCATAGTGCCTGGCACATAACAGATTCTAAAACATGCTAGGTGAAAAAATAAATTTAAATATAAGCATGAGGTTTATTTTTGTGCGTGAGCCCAAAAGCAATGGGTATGATAGCATCCCTTCCAATACATTAAATATGTAAAATATAACATTCTTTTGCTATGTATCTGCCAAGTGGTTTCTTGTAGAAATCTACAGAAACAGTGAAACAATTGTTTCACACAAACCAAAGGCTAGAAATCACATGACAGTATGGAATATTGTTTTTACTAAAATATCCAATCTAAGAGATATAAATTCTAGAGATTAATTTTGAAATCTTCTGTTACTAACCACACAATTTCCTTAAATGCCTTATGTTCACCCCTTAGGAAACAAGGCAGAAGCAGGATGTACCCATGAATCTTCTAATGCTCTCCAAACACTTGCCAATGGCGAGGCCTAATTTTACTGAACGTGCTTACCTGGCTGATCATTCATGAAGGAGCAGTTCCAGCCAAGAAACACTGCTAAGTTTTACTCTGAGGTTTTCTTTTTCAAAAAGGAGCTATCTAGCGAATTAATACACTTTCACATCATGCAAAGGTCCACAATGTCTCTGAATTTCCCACACGGAGAAACTGTGGCATTTAAATACGATGGTTACGGTCAAGGAATGAGTTCAGGCATTGTTACTGTTTTTGCAAACTTTCTTCTGAGGACCAACTGAAGTTATGTCGGTGGCATTTCCGAGAGCCTAACCATGAAGTAGTTACAGTTTTATTCATTTGCTCTGGGTGGTTGGTCTTCTTGAACCCTAAGTCTACTATGTTATCTGCTGTGGTAACTGGCAGGTTAGTGGACAGGCACAGCCGCACTGGGATATTGGAACCACACAGACAGCACAGGCTGAGCCACGCCCAGCATCGCCTGCACACTCTGCTCCAGATAGGGCCACCTCTTAGGGCCCTATTACACTTAGAAGCATGAGAAGTGTTTGCTCTGTCACAGAAAAAAATCCCAATATTTCTCAGGATGCATAATGCACAGAAATAGGCCAAGGGGAGCTCAGGGCAAGCCAACTATGTCTAAAAACTAAACTTGCCTCAGGAAGTAAACTCACCCCAGGTTTTGCTTATTAAATCATTCACCACTAAAGAGATAGTTTCTACAGAAGTTAGATGTAGGTGTAGGGAAAAATCAGTGAAGAATTCGAGTTCTTATTCAAATTTCAAACTACTCTGACACTTACCCAACTCCCATGCTTTACTTGGAGGATGAAAATAATAGCAGTTGTAGGACGGATTGCTAATCACAGGCTGCATAAGAGATTACAAAGGCTTTTAGATCAGGTAAACTACTAACTCTCACAGGCTCACAATGAAGCATAAAAAGGTATGTCTCAAATATATACCTAAACACACACACACACACACACACACACACACACACACACACACACACACGGGTTAAATCCTTAGCCAATTAAGAACACAGAGTTAGCGGTATAAAAAATACTTTTTTGGCTGGGTGTAGTGGCTCATGCCTGTAATCCTAGCACTTTGGGAGGCTGAGGCGGATGGATCACAAGGTCAGGAGTCCAAGACCAGCCTGGCCAAGATGGTGAAACCTTGTTTCTACTAAAAAATACAAAAAAATTAGCTGGGTGTGGTGGTGGGCGCCTGTAATCCCAGCTACTCAGGAGGCTGAGGCAGAGAACTGCTTGAACCCAGGAGGCAGAGTTTGCAGTTAGCCAAGACTGTGCCACTGCCCTCCAGCCTGGGTGACAGAGCAAAACTCTGTCTCAAAAAACCCCAAAACACTCTTTTCTCATTAACTTTTAGTTAACAACCACAACAAAATAGGGCAAGTCTAGCAAAGAGCAATCTGGTTCTTTGTTACACTTTCTGAAATACAGCAGTGTAGAATAAGCTGCGGCCACACCCGCCACAGTGGCCTCCTTGTTTTTCCTTGAACAGACTGAGCCCAGGGCCTTTGCATTTGCTCTTTCTTCTGCCCAAACTCCTTCTCTCCAGGTGTCCATATGGTTTGCTCTTTCTCTTCCTTCAGGTCTCTGCCTATCATCAACAAGATGTTCCTTGACCATCTAAAATAAGGTCAAATGTCCTTCCCCTGTCGCTGTAACTTTCTTCCCTTGCTTTATTTTATTCAAAGCATATTTCACTCTCTGAATAACACATATTTTCATGGTCTTAGTCTCCCACCCTCCCCTGCCAGAAAATAAGATCTGCGAGGGAAGGAGCTGTGTCTATTTTATTCACTGCTATAATTTTAGCATCCAGAACAATGCCTAGCATGTGATAGGTGTTTAAGGAATATTCAATAAATAAACACATACATTTTGTTGCAATTTAACATACTATATGTTGTATGAAAATGTGTCAAATCAGCAAGTAAACTAATGTCAAATAATATCTACATGAGCAAACGCTTACAAGAGTACCACTCTGCTGATGAATCCTGACAAGCTATGGTCCATGCTAAATTAAAGGTCAAGTTTGACTGTCTCTGAAAACATTTCATTTTCTCCACTGCTCTGGGTGGGTGCCCCTGTGATGACCAAGGTTTATGTACCTGCTGGATGATCTGTTCAATCCTCAGTTGTCTAAATTTGATTAACTGTCCCTACTCCAACTAAAAAGAGAGTCAGCTCAGTGGACGGGCAGCTGAGAGATCTGGGGTGCCTCTTACCCCCAAAAAACTGGGTTCGTTAGCCGAGCACAAACATGGGAACTGTCTGTGTGGGAAACCAGGTAGAGCCAGGGCAGCAAGTACAGAATTGGCCATTAAAACCAAGGATGCCCAAGGTAAGGAGAGAGAGGGCATTGTGGAATCGGCCTGGGTAGGTGCTGGCCTTGGACTTACACTTTCTGGGTGACTGGAGTGGGGCTATATGGGCAGGTTACATCCTTGTGAAAGGAGCGGATGAATATCACCTTGGAGCCTTGGCCCTGCAAAACGTAGGCATTCTGGTTTGTCAATGATGTTCTTTCTGGTTAGATTGAAAACAACTTCTATTTCCCCACATGATGGGTGAAATGCTTTAAATGAATTTGACCTTTTAAAAATCATCAGGCAGACAACTTGAAAGGCCTTTTGTGATCAGTGTGGTACAGCCAGATGAACATTTAAGACTCGGCTGGTGAAATAGAAAACTTAGCAGAGGGCAGCATTAATCTTGTTAATATTTCTAATAAGAGTCTCACTTTAAATATGCTGGCTGGACTTTTATCTATGTGTAGCTAACGGATATTACAGTTAGTTCTAGGACAACAATGGTACTGTTCTGACCCGTTAGACGTTTTTATTAATCCTCTGGAAAAAGCCAGAGGTGTCATACTTATCACATTTAGGAATAAAGCGAAGGATGGAGGCACTAAATATAACAAATAACAGCCAGGATCTCTTCTATAAATAGTTGGAGTAGGGTGGAATAATAGGCCAGATATATTAAAAATAATATTTTATTTCAGGGTAAATGCCAAGCTCCATACCCCACCAAAAACAAACAAACCAAAACAAACTATCAAGAGGAGGATGGCTCTTCTATTATTTATCTGTTCATTCACTTTATGGTACATCTTACAATTTATTTGTTTGTTCACTTGTTCACTGGCAGCCTTCACTAATATATGTTGAGTTCCAAAAGAGCCGGGACAATGTCTACTTGGTTCCCTGCTGTATTCCCAGCATAACTAGCCAAAAGAATAAATTATGCAAAGGATAGAGGAAGACAAGACTAAAAAACAAGCTGTTTAGAGACTTGGGATTTCTCATAGACTACAAGCTCAATTTCAGTCAACCATGCTGGGACTATCAAAGGTACTCTAGATGTCTAGAACATAGGATGGGACCATCTTGCCTGGTTCTATCCATGGAATTACCCTCCCATGTATGTGGGTTCTAACAGACAAGGGATATGTGTTAGGGGCTGACTTGTGCCCCCCAAATCCATATGTTGAAGTCCTAACCCTCAGTACTCAGAATGTGACTGTATTTAGAGACAGGACTTCTAAGGCAACAACTAAGATAAAACAAGGTTATTAGGGTGGACCCAATCCAATATGACTAGTGTCCTTTTAAGATTAGTGGCTGGGGATGGTGGCTCACTCCTGTAAATCCCAGCACTTTGGGAGGCTGAGGCAGGAGGATCAACTGAGGTCAGGAGTTCGAGACCAGACTGGCCAACATGGTGAAACCCACAGGCACCTGTAATCCCAGCTAGTTGGGAGGCTGAGGCAGGAGAATGGCTTGAACCAGGGAGGAAGAGGATATAGTGAGCCAAGAGTGTACCATTGCACTCCAGCCTGGGTGACAGAATGAGACTCAGTCTTAAAAAAAAAAAAAAAAAAAAAAAAAAAAAAAAAAAAAAAAAAAAAAAAAAAAATAAAAAAAAAAAAAAAAGAAACAAACCAACAACAAAGAAAAGAAGATTATCACACAGATAAATACAAAGAGCATGGGAGGACACAGGGAGAAGACTGCGCTCTATAAGGCAAGGAGAGAGGCCTCATAAAGAGCCAACCCTGCCAGCACCTTGATCTGGGACTTCCAGCTCTCAGAAATGTGAAAAAACAAATGTGTATTGTTTAAGCCAAACAGCCTGTGGTACCTTGCTATGGTGGCCCTTGCAAACTAATACATATGAACAACTGTTTCGCCAACCAGGAGCATACAATTTGAAAATGAGGTTGACTTGAGAGGGCAACAAATACTTTCTTCAAACACCTAAACAATCATTATGTGGAAGGAAATATAAGACAAAGCTTTCTGACAAAATGACACATCTGAAAATGGAATGAATATATAATTTACTTACTAATTGGATCTACTGTTCATTGTCTGACTCTTCTGGCTACATGTAAGCTCTACTGGGTCAGACACAGTAAACAGGTGCTCAGTAAATATGTTGAGTGGATCAATTTCCTCTGGAAATAATGAGTTTCTTGTCATGGGAGGTATTTAAGCAGAAGCTGAACACATCTGCCATGAGGATGTTATTGAGAAGCCTCATGTACAGGGCACATGGTTAGGCTACTCCAAGGTCCTTTTTCAATGTTGAAATTTTATTAAACTGATTTTACTTCTACTAATTAATCAAATATAGGTATTCCTTATAGAAAAAGTCTACATGTTCATAGAACATGTTCATAGACCTCATAGAAAAGCTCTACATTTGTTCTCATATAAAGATTCTATCAAAGTATTAGGGCCATACCCTTATATTTTGCATTTTTTCAACCTTAATGTGTTATCCATCCATTGTACCTTCTAACACTTGAGAAAACGTAAATTTTAAGTAAAACTTATTCTATATTGTTTTTTAAAGCGAACTCTTTACAGCATGAGCTCTAAGAACCAAAGACTGTGGAGTCTTAATAAATGTCTAAGATGAATAATTAATAATATTAAAAATTATCATCATCTCCCTATACTCCCAAGAGTAGTGGCAGATGGTGAATTCTAGCTGTGCCTAATTCTAGCTGTGCCTGTGGCTGCCCATATATCTTTCAATAAGCCAGCATTCAAAGAACAGAATGAAACTCACAGGAATCTCATGAATTCTGCTGTTGTTATTCCAAAGGATCTTTTGGCACAGATCCTGAGTCAACAGATGAGCTGTATACTTTCTCACAGCAATTCAGTTAAAAAAATCACCAGATGACCTTACAGCAACTCAAAAAAAATCGGCTTGTCCTTGAATGCAAAAGAGTAAGACAGACAGGATACCTTCTACCTTCCACCCCAATGAAGAATGTGAGTTTCAATGTTAATGTTAAGATTTTAGGTTTTTCACATAACCCTGAAATACTGAGCATTATAATGTTCAGGTAATTGAAAAGCACAAACATTTTTAGTAAATACAATTTCTGTTTCATAATTCACTTTGGCAGATGTTTAACATTTGCCTGCTCCTGCAAACTTTATTTTCAACTTGCTAAAATTCTGCCATGTGCCAAGAATGATACTACATATGCGTCTATGACGGCAACTTCTGCAACCCAACATATGTCTAGGTTTGCAGTACCTTTGTTCATATTCTAGTTGTGCCTCCAAAATATTTATTGTCACTCTAAACAGAACCAAAGAAACTATTAACATTGGTTGATAACTAGATTTAGAAACTTGGCTATGAAATAGATGGTAATACATCAAACATGTTTACAATTCTGGAAAGCAGTGATCAGTAGTAAAAGGCAAACTGTGTTGAACAAATCCTAATAGTCAAATTTCCCACCCAACTTCCACAGCCTGCACTGCGAGCATGAAGGCATTGGGAAAAATACATTGCAAACAAAGTGGAGTTGCTAGGAACAGGGTTATCTGTTTCATCTTTACCTTCATCATTGGACAGGCAGCTCTAGGCAGGGCTGGTCCTATACACAATGTTACTTGAGGCTCTGGGTCTCAAGCAAGGTCCATCATTCTTTCCACTGATTTCCAAACCATTATATAAATCATTTTTATTTATTTATTTATTTATTTAGAGTCAGGGTCTCACTCCATCACCCAAGCTGGAGTGCAGAGGCATGATCACAGCTCAAGGCTGTCTCGATCTCCTGGGCTCAAGCAATCCTCCATCTCAGTCTCTCAAGTAGCTGGGACTACAGGTATGTGTCACCATGCCTGGTTTTTTTTTTTTTTTTTTTTTTTTTTTNTTTTTTGAGAGGAGTCTCGCTCTGTCACCCAGGCTGGAGTGCAGTGGTGCAATCTCAGCTTACTGCAACCTCTACCTCTAGGATTCAAGCAGTCTCCTGCCTCAGCCTCCTGAGCAGCTGGGATTACAGGCACGCACCGCCATGCCCGGCTAATTTTTGTATTTTTAGTAGAGATGGGGTTTCACCATGTTGGTCACTCTGGTCGCGAACTCCTGACCTCGTGATCCACCCTCCTCAGCCTCCCAAAGTACTGGGATTACAGGGGTGAGCCACTGTGCCCACTGGCTAATTTTTTTTCAAAAATTTTTTGTAGCAACTGGGTCTCACTGTGTTGAGCAGGCTGGTCTCAAACTTCTGGTCTTGAGTGATCCTCCTGCCTCAGCCTCCTGAAATGCTGGAATTACAGGCATGAGTAACTGCATCTAGCCATAAATCATTTTTAAAAGGGGATTTGAAGGAAAGGGTTATCCTACACATTGCAAAGGCTTGAAGCAGCACTGGCATGGTGAAACCACACCTGATTTGGGTTCCGAGGATCTGTGGTCAAGTCCAACCTTACTAATGAACCAGCTGGAAACTGAGCAAGTCACTTAAGTTCCCTATATTTCAGTTCCTGCTCATATAAACATAGGAACATTAATAACAAATACCACTTAGGACTGCAGTGAATACCGAGATGGTATAAATGTGTAGCATGCAGCAGGCATCATAATTAGAACATCATTACACTAATGATAGTGCTTATTGTATGATTGCTAGGTATCAGCAGTCACTGTGCTGAGTATCTCACTTAATCCTCATAACTCTACGACTATTTTTATCCCTATTTTATAGATTAAGAAACTGAAGTTTAGAGAATCCAGGGTCACCCATAATAAATACTTGTCTGATATGATGAAATTTTTATAAGCTTTAGTGGTTCTATGACTCAACACAAATTGTACCTAATCTTAAAGGAGTTAATATCTTATTTTAATCCAATAAGGGACCTAACATCCATTAAGTGCCTTCTTAGTGCCACACAATAGGCTATTATGACACTTAATCCACAGACCTGTAGTGTGTTTATGGATAGGTATTACCACCATTTTAAAGATGGGAACACTGAAGTTCATCATAGTAAAGTTATTGCACACGGTGGCATAGCAGTAAGTGACTCCTGATTCCAATTCAAATTTAGTTCTCCACTTGGCCTTCCTTTAACTTTGTATTCTCATTTATTCTAACTTTAGTTAACTGAATGAAGGCAATAAAATATAATAAAATATAAAATGATACAGTAAAAAAACCCAAAAGATAACATTTTCTCTTATCTAAATCTTGCTTTACGATACCTGCATAACTACTAAGCACTCAATCCAAAATCTGACCATCAACATTTTATTTTTACTGACACAAACAAGTAAAATAAAAACAAACCTCTGAAAAGAATACTTTTAAAAAAGGTATAACATAAGATTAACATCAGGTCTTTTAAAGTTAATTTTGGCCAAAACAAAATAACCTGAGTTTGGCCCGCACTCTGCCAACCAACTTTCTTTACATTTTTCCCCAACAGTCATGCTCTTTCTCCAATCCACCATAATCCCTGGCCACTGCCCTGCTGGCTGCCTTCCACACCTATCATGTTAACTGCCACCTCTAAACCTTTGTTACATTTTTCTCCCTTTGCTGAAGATGTGGTCCTCTTCACCAGTTCAAATTCCACCCGTCACGTAAGATGAACTCAAAGTCCTATCATTCCAGGAGCCTTCTGACTATCTTGATTACTCATCATAATCCCTTCCTGGGACTCTTACTGTATCTATCAACATCATGCTCCACGTGGCACCTAGTTATTAGCTTTCATGGTTCTAGATGTGTAGTCCATCACTCCAAATGGATGACAACACCCCAGGGAATGGAGACTGTCTTTATTGTTTT
This sequence comes from Cebus imitator, assembly GCF_001604975.1. Classification (NCBI taxonomy): domain Eukaryota; kingdom Metazoa; phylum Chordata; class Mammalia; order Primates; family Cebidae; genus Cebus; species Cebus imitator. Next base: position 302,131 of record NW_016107423.1, on the reverse strand, counting down.
TCTCTGCCCTCTTGTACCAAGAAGCTCTCAATAGTTTTGTAAAAATGAGAGAGAATTTTCTTTAAAGGAGAAAAAAACACACAGTCTGTAAATGTTGCTAGCATCTCTTTTCTTACATGTTATTTTAAAATTATATTAATAAAAAAACTCAACATAAAAAGAAAGATAACCTGCTCCAACTAGGCATAGATCATTGGCTATTTTCTAGGTTTGTACAATCTAGCATTTAATAGCTTAACAGGAATATTTTAACAATGAAGCTTGATAACAGTGGTATGTATTACTAATTGCAGTGATATCAGTTCCTTTGAAAATAGAGGAGATGGTTTATGAGTTTTTATTTATTCAACACACCAATCACCAATATATTGCCTGATACTGTGTAGGATTCCCTAGACACAATAAGATACATCTTGGCCCTTGATAGGCTTATGATGTAGTAGCAAGACAAATGATGATCATTCAATATGGAGGTGACTATACCATAGGTTTCTACAATAATTATACTCTTCAATAAAACAAAATCACATTCATTACAAAGCATCCTCAATGTTCTATAATAGTGTTTCTCACTGTGTAGGCTTTTTCAAAATTTGTGGGGTGGGTTTCATCATCCTAGTGATGGGGGAGGGTGCTACTGACATTCCATGAGCAGGAGGCAGAACCTGCTTGATGCCCTGCAAAGGGTGTGGCTCTCCTGCACCATGAAAAACTGTCACATGTTTCACCTGACTTTCAAATGCCCCCCCTTGTCATCCTTGGAGATAAAAAAACTTATAATGCTCTAAGTCTGGAATCTTTCTGTTTTATATATAAAGAAAATATTTTTACCCAAGTTTAGTATCTAACATTTTCAAGGCATGTATTAGCACGTAAGCTGAGGAAAGACTGCACTTTGTTGTGTTTGGAGCTTTAACAGCAATTGACCATAAGTTTGGAAAATTATAACACTGGGAAATTATACAGGAGAAATGATACTTTGGGAAATTAAATAGGGCCTTGCTTGGCTCAAATCTGGCTCACACCTGTGACAGTCCGCCTGGGGCTGAGGGGGCCGTGTATCCATGGCGGCTGTACGAGAGGTACACACATCCTACTGTTTTGGCATGCCTCCTATCCAGTGGTGCCAGAGTACCGATGGGTTGAAATTCAGAGTAGTTTACCATGGATTACTGTCCTCACCTTTCTCTTTTATCCTAAAGATAGGAATTTAAATATAAGCTTTTTTTTAAAGTTATATGTATAGGTGAGTTGTATTATCTTTGACTTTCACTTCAAGATAGTAAATGAGGAATGACTAAATGTTACAAAAAAAGGAGCTAGGTCTAATAGGCTAAAAATATTTAGTTCTAGGCTCTTCAAAGAAATTTAAAGACAAAGTTCCTAAAGAAGCTGTTTTAGTCAGCTTGAGAGGGATGAAAAAATTCAATCAAGAGAAGAGTCAGGGAATAAGAAGACATGGTAATTTATACTATTAAGACATATTTTAAACAGTGGGGACCCAAACAGGCTTAAAATATATCTTTGCCTCCAAGAGTTTGCAACACAACTCTCGAAGGGAAATATATAACTGAATAAGCAAATACTATATGTAGTTTCTTGCAAACTAAAAGTAATCTGACACTAAAAACCTGAATTTAATAGAGAAGGTATTGCCATTTCATTTAACTCCCAGGACACAACTCTGATGGGCCACCATGCAGATTGCAAAAACAAGGCAGTAACATTTAAGAAACAGATTAACTGAAGCAGAAAATGGCTAAGAGGATAACTGAATTGATTCATTATATTGATATGAAAACTAAAATCATATTAATACATACTCAGTAAATAACTATAATGTAGATTCATTTTGGGTGCTTCCACAATTCTATTTTTAAACAATTTCATAATAAGCACAAATAAAATCCCAAGCATTTGAAAGGGAAACTGTTTGTTTTAAATAAGGGCTCTGTACATTTGCTATTTTGAGGTACATCATCCTGGACTCCAGGATCAATATATGATGTTAGCATAGGGAAGTTTAAGCAAGAATTGAGTCACACTGAAACTCATGGCACTTTAATAAGGCTAAATAAAAGCACATTGGCTAGGCTATAAAATCTGAACAAAAACTACAGTTCAAACAATTATTTTATTGGGAAGGAAAGGAAAACACTAACCCACAAAAATGATTCTTTGATGTATCACCAGCAAAAAGAGACTTTTGTTCACAAAATTTTGTACACAGTATTAACCCTTTTGTGGAACATAAGATGTCTCTTTTTGGGGGGCTAATACATTTTGATTTCTTCCTTGGGAAAAAATAGATTTGAGTGAGTTAGAGATGTGATCCATCCTAACTGGTTATCATTTTTTATGTCTTTACTGTATAGGTTTGGGCTGCTTCAGGATTGGGCACATCGTGGCCTAAAGTGACACTGGATGCTTCTTGTTTCTGCTGAGTGAAGCCACTTAGCAACCTCAATCTATGCAACTAGGCCACTCTGTCCTGGATCTGCCGTGACACTGAAAGACTTTTAGGCAATGTAATTTGATTTACTGTATTCTTAAAGTGTTCTTTTAACAACCATGTAACCCACATTCTAGAACATTCTGGAAGAAAAAGTGGCATACAAGGGAGAGCTTATTATTATGCAGAGACAAGGTAATCATTGAAGCCAGGAAGTATGTTTCCTCCTGACTTCTGCTCTTAAAAAATCTCTTCTACATGATCAAGAATTTATCTCAAAATGCTCCCATATACTAAGGTAAATAAGGATGTCAGCACAGCCCTAGGAGTAGAGATTCCCAACTAAATTCTATCTTAGAGCCCAGCAAGAAAGCTCTCTAGGATTGTTTTTGACGGTGTACTTCCCCCCTCTTCCACAGGAAACACAAAACTGGGAAAATATTTGTCAGGAAGCAAAATAGGATCTACATATTTTTAAAGAATCTAAAAGTAAATCTTTTCTTGAAAGCCCCAACCATGGCAAGGACACAAAAGTAATTCTTTATCAGAACAGGACAATGTAATTTCAAGGAAAAATATAATTTAGGCCTCATTTTTTATTAAAGAAGAATAATAAGCTATAATTACACTAACAATAACATCTGGTATGAGGTAATGTATTATAGTTTAACAAGCACATGACTATATATTATCTCATTTAAGATTCATAATATCCCATAGGAATTTTAAGCAGGGAAAAAATTAGACCCATTCTACCAATTAAGAAGCTGAGGCTTTGGAAAACCAGTTGTGCCACTGAAATGGCCAGGAGAAGGAAGACATCAAGGTGAAAGTCCATCTCATACAAGTGAAGGGCCAATGACTACCCCTTTCAGAGTACTAGCCTGTGACATGCTCCCATCCTACTGTCAAAGGCACACAGGGGCTCCAAGCACAGACTCAGGTGAGCACACACTTCCTGAGAGGTACAGTGGTGAGAGGCACCAGAGTACAGGGCCTGGAGCCTGGGTCCCAGCTGGGAATCCTGCTAGGCTACAGCTTCACCATATGACTGAGAAGACTACTGCACTCCCTGGGCCTCACCTTTCTTTTTTTTTTTTTTAACTTTTAAGTTCAGGGGTACACGTGAAGGTTTGTTATATAAGTAAACTCATGTCATGGGGTTTTGTTGTACAGGTTATTTCATTACCCAGGAATTAAGCCCAATACGCAATAGTAATATTTTCTGCTTCTCTCCCTCCTCCCACTCTCCACTGTCAAGCAGACCCAGCCCAGTATCTGTTGCTTCCTTCTTTGTGTTCGTAAGTTCTCATCATTAGCTCCTGCTTGTAAGTATGAAAATGCAGTATTTCGTTTTCTGTTCCTGTGTTAGTTTGCTGAGGATAAGAGCCTCCAGCTCTATCCATGTTCCCATGAAAGACACGCTCTTGGTTTTTGTATGGCTGCGCAGTATTCCATGGTGTATATGGAATACTATGCATTTTCTTTTAGCTTTATTATTTTCTTTTCTTTCATTTCTTGTCTTTTTATCTTTATCATTCTCTTTATCCAATCTTTCATTGATGGGCATTTAGATTGATTCCATGTCTTTGTTATTACGAATAGTGCTGCAATGGACATTCACATATGTGTCCTTATGGCAGAATGATTTATATTCCTCCGGGTATATACCCAGTATAATGGGATTGCTGGGCTGAATGGCAGTTCTGCTTTTAGCTCTTTCAGGATTGCCATACTGCTTTCCAGGGGCTCACCTTTCTATAAACTGGGGTATAGCAATAACATCTCTGTCAAAGGGTCAATGTCAGGATTATAAAGCACACAGTAAAAACTCAAAAATGCCATAGCTTATTGTTATACCTTTGCAAGTACTAGGAAGCTCTTTCATTACCAAATTTATTTCTAATACAAAAAAATAAACCGAATTAGGCCTGTCATGGCTGAGCAGAAACAAGGATTTCTGGGGAAATGGTCTGATTATACATTAGATTAAGAAGGGACAGGTGCACGTGCAGACGATGAGGTTTTACACTACTTTATGCATTTATGTTCTGGACACGGGCCGAGACTCACTGGCAAAGGGAAATCAGTGTTCACTCAAGGAACAGGTCTCTACCATAGAGCAAGCCAGCAGAGGGAAAGGCCTGGGGTCTGAGGGGTGGTAATGGATCCTGGCTTCCCTTGCATCACCGAGGCATGCCTGCAACTGACTTTACATCTTCCTCAGCCCTTGACTAACTGATTTAGTGAATGCATTAGATACTTGGGGAGATTTAAACAAAAAATTTTTCTACTATGTCTTCATATTCTAATACCCTTTTTGAGAAAGTCATAAAAGGTTGCAGACCGCAGCTTCTGAGAATAATTCTCAAGACCAACTTTCTCATAAATCATGGTAAGAAAAAAAATCGTTTCACTTATAATTTACATTTTGCATTTTTTGGTGTGTTTTCTTAAAAAACCTGAAACATTCGATTTAACATTAAGTTTTGAAACTTCGGTGATTTCTGTATAGAGATTATATGAGTTAAAAAACAAACTTTTAAAGAAAACTTTAAAAACGTTTAAATAAAAATAAACTTTTAAACTTGTGTAGTCCATATTTTCTTCAGTGGCATTGGTTAGGGACAGGTGCATGCACAGATGATGGGGCTTTACACAGATGACGAGGTTTTACCTACATAACTCATGTCATGCCTTCACTGCCTATTGCTATAGGCAGTTACTTCCAGGGAATTTCGGTAATTAGAGTCTAGTGCTAAAAAAAAGTACACATGTGGCTGGGGGCAGTGGCTGACACCTGTAATCCCAGCACTTTGGGAGGTCCAGGCAGGCAGATCACTTGAGATCAGGAGTTCAAGACCAGCCTGACTGACGTAGTGAAATCCCGCCTCTACTAAAAATACAAAAATTAGCCGGGCGTGGTTGTGACCTCCTGTAATCTCAGCTACCTGGGAGGCCGAGGCATGAGAATCACTTGAACCCGGGAGGCAAAGGTTGCAGTGAGCCGAGATTGCGCCATTTTACTCCAGCCTGGGCGACAGAGTGAGATTCTATCACAAAAAGGAAAAAAATGCTCACATGAACATACATTCTCTCACATCAAAGCTCACTTCCCCACCACAGATAATAAGTGTAAATTTAGAGTTGTCTCTTTTAAGTCTGTGTCCCACATCGTGCAGGAGAGCTCTTCATGGCAAGGGTTGCCTTTTGCAAGTCATTTATATCCTATTAGCACCAGCAGTAGTTCTGGACTCGAACCTCCTGCAGTGGCTCTGCCCCTCATGCCAAGCTCCTGACTGTATCTAAAGTTCATGCATTTGCCCCAGTGAGAAACAACACTAACTATGGTCCAGGTCCTGAGATCCAAGCCTCACAGAAGCCTTGGCAACAAAGAACTCCACCACTATCCCCTGGACTCTGAAAGTGGCTGATGTCAATGTCAGCATTTTGGCTTTCGCTTTGGCTCATGCCATCCACCTCAGTTCTTGAGGGCACCAAAACACATTGCTGAGGCTGGCAGGACAAGTGAGCATTTCACTTCCCGGCCAGAACAACTGGGCCGTGAGAGGTGACAAAAGCATCACAGGCCCCTGTCAGTACCACCTGGCTGCACTGATGATAAGCCCCTTCCAAAGCAAATCAGTTGCTCACTCTTTTGGAAGGTTGAATTTCTCTAGATTGCTCCAGGCTTCCAAATCTCCCAGGGGTTGCACAATGCACAGGTCTTAGTCCCAAGCACCCCCCAGCCTCAGGGAGATTTATCTTCCCTCCAGCTGGGTAGGTGACACCTAGTGGTAGCAATTAATAAAACTCCCCAAAGGAGAGAATTGTTTGAGGTCACTTACCAGTGGTGCAGGTGAGTTTCAACCTCCAGTTCTATGAATCTGTGCTCATTCCAACCCTTCACTTTGTCTGTAAGAGATATAATCCTAGCCAGGTGCGGTGGCTCACACCTGTAATCCCAGCAGTTTGGGAGGCCGAGTCGGGTGGATCACGAGGTCAGGAGTTCAAGATCAGCCTGGCCAACATGGTGAAACCTGTCTCCACTAAAAACACAAAAATTAGCCAGGTGATGTGGCGTGCGCCTGTAATCCCAGCTACTTGGGAGGCTGAGGCAGGAGAATCACCTGAACCCAGGGGGCGGAGGTTGCAGTGAGCTGAGGTCACACCACTGAACTCCAGGCTGGGCGACAGAGTGAGACTCCATCTCAAAAAGAAAAAAAAAAAGGGAGAGAGATGATGCCTAAAGTGCTTTATATTTGCGATTCGTTTTCTTATACATGATATTCCAGGCATCTAACAATAATCCTATGAGGTGACACTTATTACACAGTAACATTATATTATGAAAAAATCTCCTTGATTCTTTCACTTTCTCTTTACAAGAAATGATACGGTAGGCAGAAATTATAAAATTGCTCCCTGAATATGTCCTGGCCAATCCCTGGAATATGATGAAATACCATCCCAGAGTCATTTTAGACAGCAGAAATGATATTAAAATAAGGAGAGTATCCAGGTCGGTGTGAGCTAATCACACAAGCCCTTAAAGGCAGAGAGCTTTCCTTGGTTGGTGGCAGAAGAAGGAAACAGACAGACCTGAAGCATTAGGGTCACCGATGCCTTAAAGGTGGAGAGGCCACATGTTAGAAAGGCAGGCAGCCCCAGGAGCTGTCCTATGACTGTTTGTGTCCCTCCTCTCCTAATTTATATGTTGAAACCCTAACCTCCAGCATGATGACATTTTCGGATGGAGCCTTTGGGCGGCAATTAGGGTAAGGCGAGGTCATGAGGTTGGGATCCTGGTTTGATGGGATTAGTTCCCTTAGAAGAGATACCAGGCAGCTCTCTCACTCCCCCAATGCCTCCAATGTGAGGACATAGAAGGCATCTCAAGCCAGGAAGAGCATCCTCGCCATAATGTGACCATGCAGGCACCTTGATCATAGACTTTCAGTCTCCAGAACTGTGAAAAAATAAATGCCTATGGTTTAAAACACCCAGCCTGTGGTATTTTGTTACAGCACTTGAACACACTAAGACAAGCTGACACCCAACAAGGAAACAGGGACCTGAGTCCCACAACTGTAAGGACCCATATTCCTCCAACACCCTGAAGGAGTCTGGAAATGGATTCTTCCCTGCAGCCTCCAAGTAAGAGCCCAGCTGGACCAAAACCTTGACTTTGGTGGGATCTTGAGCATAGGATCAAGTTTTAACCCATGTCTGGGTTCTTGACCCAAAGAAAACTGAGATAACCAGTGGCTGTTGTTTTAAGTGGCTAAATTAGTGGTGATTTGTCACCAATAATAGAAAACGAAAGCACTAGAATCGGGACTCTATCCTTACACACACACACACCCATCTTATCCTGGTGCTAAAGGGCTACTCTGAGATAGTTATCACATTTCACTCCTTTCTAGTTATTCCAGTGGCCACTCACCTACTTCCTGCTCTCTCATTATTTTTATCTGCATTCTTATCTGGCTTCCCTCCTCCTGTCTCCCCACCCTTTTCTCTAATCCTAGGCAATACTGCCAGATTCAGTTTCTTAACATAGTTCCAAACACCGTTCTCTGGAATAATGCTGCCAAGAATAAAGTTTGCACCAGTCCAGGGTATTAAGAAAAATAAAATAAAATAAGGACAATGCAGTGAGTTTATATATGTGTGTGTGTGTGTGTGTGTGTGTGTGTGTGTATAAATATATATATTTATATATGTAAAGCTAAATATTTTACATTTAAAGGACTTTTTTTCTAACTTTCTATGGTAAGAGGATCTTTTTCTATGAAATAATGATTATGGTTGCAGTAGACTGCAGCACAAATAGTCACAATTCATTCCTGTTTGTGTGTCCCTTTGCAATGTGATGTAGTAGCTCCTTCTGCCAAGAGGAAAAATCTGTTTATCTACCCCTTGAATGTAGACTTGCCTGTGTTACTTGCTTTGACCAATGCAACATTAGCAAAGGTGAGGTAAGGGCTTGAAAAGGAGTTGTGCCCTGAAATTTTATCTCTTGCCACTGGGAACCCTTGACCATCATGAGAACAAGCCCTGGTTGACCTCTTGAGAGCAGAGACGATGTGAAGAGAGGCCCCAGCCATCGTGGCTGCCCAAACTGAGGGTTCAGATGTGTGAGAGCATCTAAACTGTCAGGCCCCAGGTAAGCAGGCCAGGACAAGAAGGACCCACAGGAGGTGGTGCTGCTGTAGGGATGGCCCCTTATGTAGCAAACTGATACAACAGTAGAAGCTGACATGCAGTAAGGTTTTTTCTTTTTATTCTTACTTAGAAAACAAAAAAGTGAATAAATTCTTTGTCAGTCCTTATACTTTTCTAAACATTTAACTGGTCCAGGATTTTTTTTAAATCTTGGAACTATTGCCTTAACTATTGCCTCATGTCTGTCTCACTCCAAAGGCTCTGAAAACTGCTCCACAGAGGAAGATCTGCATGCCTGCTTATAGACAGAGACTTTTCTGCTGGATAAACAACAGCTGACCAGGGAAGGAGAGCAGAGGAGGATCAGGGCGGATCAAGCTGAGTCTAGGTAGGGGCTGGAGTGTCCAGGTGAAAAGATCTGTCAAGAGCAGCCAGGAGCTGTCAGGAACATTAATTCAGCAGGATTTCGTCTTTCATGCTGCTTTCTGGTGAGGACACCTGCTGGCCCTTTGCTTCTTGAACTTCTTTTCTGGGATAATGTTTCAGTTTGTCTCAAAGATTCTACTTGATGCCCCACAATCACCAGGTCTCCCGTCCCCTCCCCACTTTCCATCTGCTCTTCTAGTGTGAACATCCCTCAATCCAATACTTAGCTATTCTGGACACTAACAAGCCAGAGGCCCAGGGTCCTAAACACTTTATGGAGTGACAGGGGCTTGAACAGTGTGAGTATGTATGGAATCAGCCTGAAGTTACTCTCTGAGCGAGGGCAGTGTGGTCATAGTGATTATAGAGCTAGCTCAGGTGCACAGGAATATATGTTTTAAAAGGCATAACTTAGTTGTTTGCTTAACCATATTTTCCTGATTTTTATTGGATCAAATTTTTTTCCCCTACTCATTGACAATTCTACCAAACTTCACCAAATTGGAAACAAAAGATGGAATTGGTAAAAATATGGGGAGGGACTTTGCTTCTGGTAATATGGAGAATAGGTATACAAACTGACCCTCCCAATGGAAACAGCTTAACATTCTGGATAAAATATTGAAAGTATCTTAAACGCACTGATGAATTGTAAGAGAGTAAATAGTTCTTAGGCCTACTACCTGAATGAAAGGACTCAGAGTTAAGGGGCGCACTGGAGCTGACTTTCTTTCTGGGGACGTTTGCTCAACTGCAGGAACTTTAGCTTTGATTGTCATGACCACACAAGTGTGCAGGTAAAAAGCCTAGAGATTGCCCCCAGGTGGGGAGTCATCTAATTTCCTCTCTAGCATAAAGTTAAGACAGCAAAGGTCTACACCCTTGGTGTAAGTAAATAGAAAATAACACTGAACCCCACCCTCACAGCAGACTGACTAAAAAAAAAGTAAGAGTTTCAAATCTAGTTAATAGAAAGAATCATTGCTGAGAACTTGGACTCATAAGCCAGTCTTCATGTTAGTTTGGAGCTCAAATTCATACTACTTAGGTAGTCCAAGGTATCTCAGGCCCCAGATTTGATTTTGAGTGATTCTTGACTGGTAGTGTCCTCAGGCAGTACTCCTAGCAGAAACAAATGCAAAATGACTCTGGAGTAATATATCTTTGTCCTAGACTTAAATAATTCACACAAATAAAGTCCCCCCACCAAAACAAGATATATATATATATATATATATATATATATATGTATATATATGTGTGTATATATATACATATATATATACACACACACACACACACACACACACACATATATATATATATATATATATATATATATATACGTATCACACTAAAAAACTAGCTAACTAGTTAAAATACAGATGGAAACAAGGCACCATAAGGAATAATTAGCAGAAACAATAGACAGCAGAAATAAAACCCTTAAGGATTCTGGATAATGGAATTACTGCATACAGACTCTAAAATAACTATACTTACTATGTTTAAAGAAATTAAAAAGGGCCAGGTGTGGTGGCTCACACCTGTAATCCCAGAACTTTTGTGAGGCCTAGGCAGGCGGATCACCTGAGGTCAGGAGCTTGAGACCAGCGTGGCCAATATGGTGAAATCCCATCTCTACTAAAAATATAAAAATTAGCTAGTCATGGTGGTGTATGCGTGTAATCTCAGCTACTCAGGAGGCTGAGGCAGAAGAACTGCTTGAACCAGGGAGGCGGAAGTTTCAGTGAGCCAAGATTGCACCACTGCATTCCAGTCTGGGTGACAGAGTGAGAGTCTGGCTCAAAAAATTAAAAAAAAAAAATTAAAAACAAGTTTGAAAATATGTGTAAGGAACCAGAAATGGTAAAAAATATCCAAATATGTTAGGAAAGAAACAAACTTATAGAAATAAACAAAATTTAACAATCGAAAATAGAGGCTGGGCATGGTGGCTCATGCCTGTAATCCCAGAACTTTGGGAGGCTGAGGTGGGCGGATCACCTGAGGTCAGGAGTTTGAGACCAGCCTGACC